>NC_140964.1:105003622-105173622 GCF_056783735.1 Eptatretus burgeri | reverse complement strand
TTGCAGTGTTGCATGGAGCTCCATCTTCCATGAACATTGTTGTTTTTGACTGTCTGACCAGTGGAGAAGACGGGGATTAGTCCATCCTCAAGGATAGAAATGTATATCGTGGAGTTGATGTTGCAACATACTCCACAAGCTATGACTGACCAGCGCTCCAGATTGCTCTCCACACCATCACTGAAAAAGCACCGTGTTTGACAGTTGGCTGCAATCGGTTCAAAGAGAACTCTTGACTGGTAAGTCTCCAGGCACATACATGTCTACTGTCAGAAAATTGAGTAAATTGGGACTCATCTGAAAAAAATTTAGAGCTTGCCAAACCTCCAAGGGTCTGGTGGCCATCTCGTCAGCCCACTTTTTTCTCCTTTGAATATTGGCTGGTCTAAGAAGAGGTTTTCTCCAAGCTGCTCTCCCATAGTTACCCAGTTGATGAAGGTACCACGTGGCAGTTCTTGAGCTAACCTGGACCTCCTCTGAAACATCTGCTGGCTTGCAACGGGGAGTTTTCTCAATGGACCGCTTGACAGCTCGAAGACACCATTCTGAGGGCCCAGGTCGACCACAACGGGAAGCTGTGGATCCCTTGCCTTCGCTGATGAATTGCACAATCACGCGATTGACCGTAGAAAGCGGAATGCCAAGGTTCTGAGCTATCTGACGCTGGCTGACTCCATCTTCCGTTTGGCCAACAGTTCGTGCTCTTTGAAAATCGCCAAGGTCGTGTGCTCCCTGGGTTCGAGACAGTTAATTGTCATACACGACCCAGGAACTCGATTCTGCAAATAAATGGTTGAATATTAGAACAAATCAATGAGTAAAACTTGCTTTATACAGATGAAATGAAGAAATTGACAGTGTCTATTTACTTCTGTCAAGTTTCTGTATGGTCTTCTTAACCCCCATACTGGCCCAAACATCTGGGCCTGGTGAGAGATCTTGTTATTAACCCAGCTGAGTTAAAATGAAATGTGTACCCCTCTGTTATGTTTGCTGCTGTGCTGCTTTAAAAATATATTTGATAACGGATCATTGCATCCTGATGGTTATTTCATAATGAATACATACAGTGTGTTGGTTACCTGCGTAATGATATAATCTTTTCTTCATTTCACTTGGCAAGTTAAGTTAAAGCTGCTTCGGTTGGAGTCAGTGAGTCGTGCACCAAAGACATTGCAGTCTCATTAACTCTGTTTTCCCATTCAATTGTAGAGTTGTACAAACACGAATCTCATTGACTCTGCCTTCCCATTATTATCATACTTAGATTGTAAAGCAGGAGTCTCATCGGACTGCCTGCATGTTGCTATGGGTCCATCAACGACCATGCTTCTCATTAAGATGAAATACAAGAGCCTGCACTTGGGCAGTGAGTTGGTCCATTTGGGTTTTAAGCCATTGCGTGTCAGATGTAGCTGGTGCAGATACACAGGCGAACTGTAGAACCTCACAGAGATATTAAAAACCATCTCTGGGAATATTATTACAAACAAGTTACAGTTGGTAGCTGCCCGGGGCTCAGCGACGGTCCTGAAGAGAGCTCTCGGCACAAAACTTTGAGAACAGAAAACTTCACAGCTTGGTCCATGAATCGTGACCCCTTACTGAAATGAAGGTGGATACTTCAGCCCACACTGAGAGGACCAATGAACAACATATATACATACACACACACACACACACACACACACACACACACACACGTAATACAGTTTATTTACGAAAAATATATTGAGGCACAGAACACAAAATGTCGATCTCTGCTCTCTGCCTTCACAGCCAGATCACAGCAAACAAGTGGTCGGATGGACCTTATTGTTTTTATATATGTATTGATGTAGAAGTGAGGGGTGGATTATTTTCAGAGATCACACAAAAGGTTAAACAAAGCGATATCATGAAAAAAAAAAATATTGCATTTTCAGTGGATGAGACACCTCCCGAGGAAACAACCGCACGGCACCGCATGTCTCAACACAGTGGAAACGTATGTTTGTTTAATCGATGTTGCCGAGAGAGCACGGATACTTTTACCACAACGAACAACCAAGCGGCTTGGGGAGCGCTCGCCAAGTGGCTTAAGCACTCAAGCAAGCACTCCAACGAAACGTTTGTTAAGAAACGGCTAGTTTGGCAAACGATTAGCAACACCTCAAACATACACCTCCCAGAGCCGCTCGAAATGTCAAGCCATGAACGCTGATGTCTCCGGATATTTATTTGCATTGCAATGTACCCAGCGATTTGTCACTATGATGAACAGGCATTCGATAATATGAGTGAGGAAAGTGAAAACAACAACTTTATCATGAAGAAATCATTGCGGCCTGTTCCAAGTCAGGGTAAGGTTGAGCAGGCCAAAAAACATGGCAACTTCAGACTGGAGCGAGGTTCCCCAGAAAACGCCTTAAGACCCAGAGAGCGAGGTGGCCGAGGATCGCCTGATGAAGGATATAATTAAATAAGGCCCTTAGTTATCTTTAAAAGGGGTGTTTTAATTAACCCAAACACTCAATTTTTACTCTTGCACTTCCTTGTAGTTTTCTTAGTGTGCATGCAAAGTTTCGGGCTGCTAGGTTTTATAGTTTTGGAGTTATGGAGGAGACACACACACACACACACACACACACACACACACACACACACACACACACACACACACACACACACACACACACACACACACACACACACACACACACACACACACACACACACACACACACCCTTTTATTAGCATAGATGCATGAAGGAGGATCAGTGCTAATCAAGTATGTTGACGATTTGCGAATATGTTCACCGATAAAGGAGGCGTGCGAACAGGACACTCTACCGTCCTTTGTACCTTGAACTGTAATACAATGATTAATTTATGTGTTGCATTAACAAAGGTTGTCAAGGAATTTCACTCGCAGGTGAAACAAGCCTTGCTGGAGCCAGCAGCGGAGAAGTTCCACGACTTCCAGCCCAGTGAGTTTGTATATGTCAAGGTGTTGAAGCGGAAAAAACGCTTTTTGACCATGCTGGACAGGACCTAATCAGGTTCTATTGGTTACCAACACAGCTGTCAAGTGTGAGGGCAAGTCATCATGGATTCATGCATGTCATTGCAAGAGAGCATACAGGACAACATATGGAGATTCAAAAGAGACTGCAGATGGGAAAGATATTACCAACACTTCATGACGTGCTTTGTTGTGTCAATAGCAACTGCTTTCATAATCTTCATGACATCTGTGATAATGGACAGGATGAGCCTTGACAAAACGGGGAAGGTCATGACATGCTGAACAGGCAACCACACGAACAAGCTAGGGTAGAGACGAGGAATAGCCCATGGGAGAGCTAGAGGAACAAAGGGAGGTAAACCTTTGGAACACTTGCACAAGCAAGGAATAGATGGGATAAACACTCATTTGACCTTTTCATATAATTATGCACCCTGTGCATACAACAGATAGGTGTCCCAAGACAGTTATTCCATTATTATACGTGCAGATAGTCCTTTTCCTTTTGTCTAGTGGGATAACTGGGGCGTGCGTTACGATGATCTCATAGCTCGGTTTGCTTACATCATTTTCTTCTTCATTTCGTCCCTACTCGTCTTTTTGTCTGATTATTCCTGAGGTAAATCAGCCACATGCACCTTCGCTGTAAGGAGGGCCTCGTGGAGGCCAGCGCGTGCGGCGCCGCTGTGAGGAAACTGCAGTGCAGAGCCCTCGTTCCCAAGCGAGCCCTAAACCCAACATATGCAGTGAGTCATATAGTGCACTTAGCAGAGCGGGATTATCGACTCGAGCTTCCGATGATCTGGGGAAGATTGCCGGTTGCATTAAAAAGGCATATGAATGAATACCTTTTAAGAGGCTGCACGAATGGTGTTTTTCACAACACAGGAAACAGCCAGCACGACGCCCACGCTGCACGAAACGCGTACGGAGGCCGATAAAGACGACTCCACGCCATGTTTGGCGGGATATGAGTATGCGGAGTAGAAGCGGCGCGTTCCTTTTCAACCTCAATATCCGACACATATTTGTGTTCGCCCCGCACACACACTAGCAGAGTTGTGCGAACACGAGCGCTGGCCACGTGCGTAATGGCCGAACCGCGAGCCCTGTATGGAATGTGCTCGAAGGCAGACACGTACGCCACTCACGAAACATACATGGATTTATCCATAACGATGTACCTTTGGCCCTCGTTGGCAGCAGCTGATTCTCCACGGATGGTAAACGTCTTCTCGTCTCTACGGCCAGCGAAGCTGCAATCGAGCCGGGGAATGTACAGTGCGGGCCACGTTGGCACGCAGAGCGGGTGCGTTGATCGGTGCTAGTCGGGTGCCCGAGCGGGCATGCGGGACCCTCGGCCGGTCACCAGAGCACGGTCCGGGGTTTTGCAGGACGATTTGCGTGCCAATTTCTAGGTGGGCGATTCATGTCATGTCGTGGGGTCGGAGAGGAGTATTGACGCTGTCTGGGATGGCCTTGCCAGAAACAAAGTGAGGCGGTTTCCGGCCAAAGTTCGCAGGCCATGTGAGGGGTCGGGGCCAATTGGAGCGCCCGATTCAGGTGATGACGTTTCAATTTGGGGTGCCCCCCCCCCCCGTGCGGCAGGTCCTATAAAGGTCGGAGCGGTCCCTCCACCTTGTTCTCTTTTTTCTTTCACCCGCTCGATCTGGCCTCGCCCTCGTCCCTCAGCACGACCCACCTCCTGCTGTCTGGACTCCGCCTCCTCATCTCCACCCATATGACGTCAACCCCACCCGCCTACCTGGTCCTGCCTACCACTCCATCCACGCACCATGGACTCCACCCCTTCTCCACTCAAACCCCTCCTTCCCGAACACGGTCTCCACACGCTCTGCTGAAGCCAGAGACGACGCGCCAGCTGTCGAGTGCCACACTACGGAGCATCCTCTCCCCCCCCCCCAAGGAAACTTATTGGTGGCGCGTCATGCTATCAAGCACAAAGGTACCAAGAACGCAGCCTCAACTCCTTTCCCTTTCTGGTTCAAAACTTCCTCTTCATCAGGTTTTCTGTGTGTGTGTGTGTGTGTGTGTGTGTGTGTGTGTGTGTGTGTGTGTGTGTGTGTGTGTGTGTGTGTGTGTGTGTGTGTGTGTGTGTGTGTGTGTGTGTGTGTGTGTGTGTGTGTGTGTGTATGTCCTGGTGCGTGTCTGCTTAAGTAAGACTGCAGAAGATAGTTATTATTATTTTCGCATTAAGTCTGCTGTGTGTCACCTGTTGTAAGTTGCCTGTTTATTTGCTGCACGACACCTCTCTCCCCTATCTCTGCACAACACACCCCAATAAATCCTGATCGTACCACATACCTTTCCTCGCCCATTGTTAATAAATTATTATTAGGAATGTTCCCTGCTCGTTTTTGTCTTTTCTTCCATTGATCCAGCATTGTCCGAATCCTAGTTTAGCCAGGACTTTATTCCCAACGATCCGTTCCTTTTAGCCGGTACGTCCTTGGCAGTGTCGCTCGGCTGCATCTGATCCGGTAAAGTGATCCAATCCGGTAGAGTGATCCGGTTCGGACAAGGCGTACCGAGAGCGTGTTCCCCGGTAATAAAACCACGTGATTAATTAGGCAACCCGATTAACCCATAGACGGGAGGACCCTTGGTCACGCAGTTGAGTTATTGGCGTCCACGGTCGGTTAAGCGACCCATCACGGAATTATCCATGTGCGACGGCCTACAATTCCGGGGAGTCTGGTGGGAACCGAGATAGCTTCCCCCACCTAGTGGTCTTCTCACCCGACCCCCGGCCCACAACAGTATGAACAAGAGCAAGTGTTGGGTCTGCTCACAGCTCCCCCACTCATCCAAGCATGAACTGCCCCTCTTGGCAGTCCCATTCTCAGAAGGAGATATATGTGGGTTCCTGGTTCGTAGACAGAGTAACCCAGTCCTATCCAGAGTAGAAAAGACAAACGAAACAGTCGGGGAAAGCACGAGAAGCAACTACAATAAAAGGAAAAGAGGATGCTGTGGTCAGGGAAAGGTGTGCAAACAAATATGCGAGCAGGATATGGTCAAGGATTTAACAACATACCATATGTAGCCTGTGTTTCATGAGATTTAATGCAAAATTTTGATGGGACAGAAGTCGTACACAATATATAGATGGTCCTTTATGAACATAATTGCTCAGGTAATTATAAAATTTAAATAATAATCGCATTTAGGTGACTTTAGTCTCAAAGTATGCACACTCCACTGAACTTTCTGACCTGTGTTTGAATCTCAGCTAAGTTATAAAGTGTAATCCTGTTTCACAGGAAAAGCAATACATAAATGTGTGTGCCATCCCTCAGATGGATGTTGGAAAGATGTTCCATCTCCTGGCATTAGTTTGTGGATGGTGGGGATTACGACTATAATAAAAACAGAGCATCGTGATGGCTGGTGAGCGAGTGTGGAAGCGATGCGATTTCTGCCCAGTGCGCTGAATGTCAAAATGAACAGATTCACAGAAGCTCGGATAAACGGCGGGAGTAACTCTGAGGATCCCATGGATTATGATGTCATTTGCAGGGAGTAGGCAAGTTATCTCTGGGATTATAAAAATTGAAGAAGTGAAAAAAAAAAAAGAGGTCAATTTCCCATGTTGGGGTGGGGGGGAGGAGGTAGCTACACTCTGAGCTGAGCAAGCAATTAGTCTTCCAATGTGATTTTAGTTGTATTTGGAAAGAAATACGGTATATCGAGTACTGGATTTTGACCTAATTTGATCAAGGTCAAGAGGTTGTGGTGCATTTTTCCAAGACTGGGGAAAAGTAGCTGTATTATTTTTGCAGAACATTGCATTTATAAAAGGTGTGTTTTTTTTGTTTTTGTTTTTCCTTTTGACACGTTTCCTGTGGGTGACTTTGTACACCTGCTGGGGGACCTGTAGTATTGCTCCGCAGCATGGTTGATTTCATGGACTACAGGGTTTTTTTCCTCAGATGTAAAACTTTTATGTTAGCAGAGGGTGATTGAAGATTGGCAAGTAATTAAGAGAAAGGGCATTCTGCATTAAAGTATGCACAAATGTGGAATTACATTTTGGCGATTTGATACATCCAAATTCACATTCAAATAGCCGCTTTGACTCAAAATTATACATGCCAATGTTACACAATGGCGATATGTATGGACGGGTTACAAAAGTCAGTCAATTTGATTGGTTTTAAGTGGATTCTTTCATCTTGGTTTGTGGAATGGAAATCTAATGAATTTTATGAACACTATATATTTGTTTTTACCAAGGAATGGATTAGATTTAGAGTGGGTTTTTCTTTCTTTAAAAAAAAAAATTAAGGGGAAAAAATAAAATAAAATAAGGACAGCAGAGAGGTTAGCAGTGTTGATGGATGGATGATACAACGTCAGCATTTTGTATCGTTTTAAATCGTGTCGTCAATGTTTTTGTTCCCAAGTGAGGACGCATTGCCAGAGCCAGCTATTGCTGATTGTCATGGCTTCCGGCCTGGAGACGTTTTTATTAAGTTTCACAAAAAATAAAATGAAATAAAATAAAAGGAGGGGGCACTCTCCAACTGGGGTAGGCAGAACCTCATCGAGCCTTGCTGGCTACTCATGCAGCGGTGAAGAGCCAAGGCAAGTCAGCATGAAGGGCCATGTACAAAAAAGGGCCAAGAACTGTCATCTCACACTTGCTCAGGTCCTGTTCTTTGCCGCATGCGGTGCTGTGCTTATGTTGCTAAATTGTACTGTGAGTTTTAAACCAGATAAGCATGCAGATCTATGAACGATTGTACATGCTGTCACACACACTAATGGCATGAATGCTTCACATTCACACACATGCATCATTGTTGTCAAATGAACATTGAACTGCTTCATAGAAGCAGGAATACTCCTGGCCAATAGGGCCAGGAAATGTAACCCATACCAATTCTTGTGTATATATTTGTCAAAAAAATGATTTCCACACGCCTGCACCCACTCATTACATCAACCATCACATGCATCGCCCTCATGGTAATCGACGCAAGAGGAAAGAATTTTATAAGGATATTCAGATAAGGTAAAATTTATAACACCGTTCCGAGACTGTACTTGTGAGATTTCTGAATATGGCTAGATATTATTGGAAACGTAGTTAACATGCTATAGGACCTCGTGATTAACAAAGTACTATAGGTAAGGGGAAATTTATATGAATGAATGACAGATGGTGTTTGTATTTCAAGGGAAAAATGAATACATACACTCAGCTATTTAGTGCCTGCTTCATTAAATATTCAGAGAAAACTTCAAGTTGATGATAGATGCAATTATGTGGAAATACCAGGGGAACAAAAAAAATCAATCGGATGTAATGTTGTGCTTAAGGCCCGGTCACACCTTGACGTTTTAGCCAACGTATGCCGATTTTTGAATTTTTTTTCTAAAACGCTGGCACACGTTGAATACGTTATGGGTAAGTTTTGATAACATTGAGAGCACGCTGAAAAACACTGCCATACGTCGTTGTACGTTGGCTTTAAACGTTGTACTTTTCGGTTGTCCTCAAATTTTTTCATGCTTGAAATTTCACGACGTATGCCGGCGTATGACTCACACGTTCCGCTACGCTGGCCACAAGTTGTATGCACGGTCTGCGATCGTTGACAGACGTCAACACATGCTACTTGTAAGGTAATCATAAGTTGAGACACGCCGAGGTAATGTTTAGCGTACCCGAAACTTATTTCTAACCTATGATTAACGTGTTGTTGGCACGTTACGCGATCGTTGCCACACATCGACAGACGTTACTTTTAAGTTACTCATAGGCTGAAAGACGTCGGTATAATGGATCGTCCTTGCATCAGCGTCCACGGCCACGGCCAGGACACTTATTTGCAGCATTCTTCAAACTTTTCTTCGGCATGACGAGGATGTTCACACTTCGATGTCTAGCTTGGCTATGATTCCAATTGTCCATTGGCAGAGTCTATTTAAAATAGTCGAGTTTGAGCGTTTTAACACGTTCAGAAGAAACGCTTCAAATTTCCAAACCCCAGCGTCAAAAAACAAAGGCGAGTGACAGCAATTTAAATCGTTCATTGTAAACAATGAAAATGGCTGAGTGGTACCGTTTAAAAGTCGTTGAGTGTAAAAAAAAAATCCAATTGTTGAGCGCAAGCGTCTACTTTCAATAGTGGAGTTTGAGCGATTTAGCACGTTCAATAGAAACGATTAAAATTTCCGAGCGCCAGCGTCAAAAAACAAAGGCGAGTGACAGCAATTTAAACAGTTCATTGTAAACAATGAAATAGTCGAGTGGTACCGTTTAAAAGTCGTTGAGTGTAAAAAAACAATCCAATTGTTGAGCGCAAGCGTCTACTTTCAATAGTGGAGATGCAGCCATTTAAATCGTTGAGTGCCAGCCTATGAACCTACCCGTGGACACACGGACGCAAGGTCGATCCATCATAACCCACACCCTCCCCCTCACACTCACCTACTACTGCCAACATGAACAAACTACTACTAATACTAATACTAATACTAATACTAATACTAATACTGATACTGATACTGTTACTGCTGACATGGACATCGACTCAAAAAGGACTCGAAAACACAGTTGGGTTCCCCTTTTATGAGCAGCATTTTTATATACCAATTCCCAAAACCGCTGGGACCACGTCTTTATATGGCAGTTGTAAGCTAGAAACACGTTAATTTTTTTTTTTTTTGTCGACCGGAAGACGTCATTGGAATACGTCTACATACGTCGATGTGTGTTGGGACTACGTAAAGAATTGGTTCAAAGCACGTCAAACATAAGTTATAAATAAGTTTCGCGTAAAAAGACATTACCGCGACGTGTTTCGACTTATGAGTAGCTTATAAGTAGCCTTTGTGGACGTGTGTAAGCGTCCACATATCGTGTGTAAAACTTATCCCCATCGCATGCGGAACGTGTGTCATACGCCGAGTACGTCGTAAAATTTTGAACATGTTTAAAATTTCTTGACGTACTCTACTTACTACGATGTATGATAGCGTACTTTAGTGTTCTACTCACATATACCAAACTTACTCATACCGTATTTGACGTGCCCCCAACGTTTTAGACACATTTTTCTTAGGTCCGCATACGCTGGCAAGATCGCCAAGGTGTGACCGCGATGTTGTCACTTCCATTTCTACGGCAGTTATGATTCGAATCGTTGTGAGTCAGCCTTTTAATAGGCTACGTCACGACATCGTCGGCGATGCGTGCAACGCGCTATGCCGAAGTTAGACTATCGTTGGGCATAGGTTGTGTAGGCCAACAACAGGTTCAGCATTCGTTGGTACAAGTTATCTATAACACAACGAAACGTTCTGTGTCCATTACTAATATGTTATGCATACGACCAACTCGTTATGAATACGTCCGAATCTTAAAAAAAAAACATCAAAAGTTCAACGTCAGCCAGCGTTTTACATACATTTTAATACGTTGCCATCGCTGGCTAAAATGTCAAGGTGTGACTGGGCCTTTAGTGTTGTAGAGAAAATAATTTGTAAATGATGGACTGAATGTTCAAACAATTTAAGGTGTCAAATGAAAATTGTTTAATAGCCGTTAATGGCATTAAGTAAGGGCTTTAAGGTGCGTATGAACTGTTTAATTGAATCATTTTACCCATTGTGTTTGAAATTTAACTTTGTATTTGTCTGTTTTAGAGGAGATGAAAGTGGTCGTGACAATGCTTCCGGAGAAAGTGGGAAGAAGTCGAAGACCCTGACGATATAATTCACATGTCATTGCATTCCCTAAAGTTTGCCTTGACTTGAAGACTGCTCACAAGAAGGGAGATGATGCATTCACCACCTTTTGTAAGCACCGACTGCAGGGAATTGAGACTGACCTCAACTACACATGAAGGAAAAGGAAGCTTAAATCATTCACTGATGCAAGGAACAAGGCAACGACAAAAGGGGAAGGGTAAAGAAATTAGTTTGAAAAGTGACCAGAAACTTCTTGCCAGACTTGTCATCATAGGTAAAGGTTGCAAAATCGTGAAGAACATATCACATCACATTGTTTGGGCCCACATTCACTGGCTATCCCTACACAAGATGGAAGCCTTGTAAAGACTAACAAGGCAAGGCTGCTTGCTGCTTTACCATGAATCAGCCCTTGAAGTATCGCCAAAGGTTGAGACACCAAGCGGGAGTGTTTAGATTGTGGATGGGATGGCCATGCTGCAACAAATGAACCCAAAGTACATGACACAGAACATCGGTCAACTTGTTGACACGAATCTCCACCAATTGTTGAACTGTGCTTACACTCGTGGTTCAACTGCAGGAAACTTTGTGACAGACAGATATCCAACTGTCAGCATCAACAATGCAGAGCGCAAACGAAGAGCAGCAAAGGGGCTCCAAGAAAATCAAGATTGAAAAGCCAGACCAACCAATCGCAAAACAATGGAAAATGTTCCCGTCACATCGTTACAACAAGTAGCAGTTGCTTAAATTCCTGTTCAAGATGTTGAGCAAATGCGATGTTGGAAGCTTGAAAGGTGCAACAGTAACCGTGGCTCATCGAGAACTCTGCCATGCAATCATTCTGCAAGATGAAACGGACCTTGAAAGACATCCAAGAGCTGTACTGTTCATACGAAAAGATGGGCACAAGGATGTTCTTACATGCCAGCTACATTTCCAAATCTGGTCGCAACAGTATCATTATCATGGGTCCTAACACGGATGTGCTCGTCTTCGGCATCACATTAACTTCAGGTCTTGGCAGATCCAAGGTATACTTCCACACTGCGAAAGATGAGAATCTGCAGCCTATTCTTCTCCAAGCTATTGCACAACATATTGGAGATGACATAACAAAGTCACTGGTTGGCCTCCACTGCTTCACTGGATGTGATTATCAGTTCATTTAATGGTAAAGTCAAAACAAAGGCTGTCAAACTGATTACGGACAACCCAACATTGTGTTTGGCATTTCAATCTCTCAGGGAATCGTCCAAAGTAACTGAATACATGCTGTCAGACCTGAAAGTATATGGTCATCAGGAATACTCAAATGTGAATGATGCCAGATATGCAATGTTCTCCTTGGTGACCACGGCAGGAAATGTTTCGTCACCAAATTGAGACGGCTTGCACAAACATATTCAGCGAGCCAATTTCCACCATTTACAAGCGTAGCTGAGAACGGCACCCAAATATTCCACCTCCTGTTGAACAGAGATGAAAGCTGATAAATGATGCAGTTCCTGTCCTGGGAATTGACTGGATGCAGATGCAATCAACTCATAAAAAGCATCCGTGAACATTCATCCTGTGCATGCAAGAAGTGAAAGTGCAGAGTAGGGGAGGCAGATGACAAATGCTGCATGTCTTCAGGCATTCCGTGCACAGAGAACGATGCTCATGCCATACATGTGAGAATAGAGATCTACAGGGCTTTCAGAAAGCATTCACACCCCTTCACTTTTGGTCACATTTTGTTGTGTTACAGCCTGAATTTAAAATGGATTAAATTAAGATTTTCTGTCACTGATATACGCATAATACCCCATAATGACAGTGGATTTTTTTATTTTTTTGAAAATTTATTTAAAATGAAAAGCTGAAATGTCTTGCATCAATAAGCATTTCAAATAGTACACTACGACACTCCAAATTGAGCTCAGGTGCATCCAATTTCCTTTGATCATCCTTGAGATGCCTCAACAACTTGATTGGAGTCCACCTGTGGTCAATTCAATTGATTGGACATTATTTAGAAAGAAACACACCTACAACAAAAACACAACAAAACAAGAAAAAGAGCAATCAGAGATTGCAAACCCTCACTATGACGCCTTTTGAGTGGTGTATTTTGTGGGTTTTAGGGGAGATCCAATACGGCTGCAAAACCATCATATGTGTGAACCTTTTGTTCTTCATGCACAAGCAGTCAGATGTGTAAAGTTTCGACTCAATCTATTCAACCATTTCAGAGAAGATTTTTGAAGGTATATAAAAAAAATACAATATGGCGGCCGAATCACGTGACCAATGATGTCTAAAATATTAATTCTTTCTGTGTACCATTTTATCCCGAGATGACCCTCAAAATTTTTCATACCGATTGCATGTGGTGTTCTAAATAAGCAATTAAGACATCATAATGAGGGCACCCATGATGTCATTTAAAAAAAAAAAATCACATTCCCCATGAGTACTTGCTTCCTGCAAAGTTTCAATTTTTTCCTTGGTGCGGTTTCAGAGATACAGAGGTCCAAAGTTTTTTCCGTTTTTACAATATGGTTGCCACTCCACGTGACCTATGACGTCATAATTATCATTCAAACATTCTACATGAGTAGTCGCACCAATGGTGAAAATATTGTCTCAATCCAACAAGCGGTTGCAGAGAAAAACACAAAAGTTCTGTGCCTCAAAACAGACAGACACAGACAGACACAGACAGACAGACAGACAGACAGACCCAAATGCAATACCCTCTCCGAATCCTTTGGCAAGGGTAACAAAGAGCAGAAACTCGACCATGAAGTCCAAGGAAATGTCAGTGGAACTCTGAGATACAATTGTGAGGAGGCGTAGATCTGGGGAAGGGTATAAAACAATTTCTAGTGTTGAAAGTTCCCAAGAGCACAGTGAGCTCCATCATAAGGAAATGGGCAAGAAGGACCTTGATCAGGGAGGTGACCAAGAACCCAATGACCTCTCTGACAGAACTACAGAGTTCCTTGGCTGAGATGGGAGAACCTGCCAGAAGGACAACAGTCTCCGCAGCACTTCACAAATACAGGCTTTATGGGAGTGGCCAGACGTAAGCCACTCTTGAGAGAAAAAAAAAAGCACATGACATCACGCCTGGAGTTTGCAAAAAGGCACGTAAAAGACTGAGAGCATGAGGCAAAATATTCTGTGGTCTCATGAGATGAAAATTGCCATCCTTGGCCTGATTGCAAAGCGCTACATTTGGTGGAAACCGAGGACAGCTCATCAGTCATCACCTATCTAACACCATCCCTTCCGTGAAGCATGGTGTTGGCAGCATCATGCTCTGGGGATGCTTTTCAGCGGCAGGGACTGGAAGACTTGAAAGAATAGAGGAAACAATGAATGGAGCCAAATACAGGCAAATACTTGAGGAGAACCTGCTTCAGAGTGCAAAATACCTGAGACGATGGCGAAGATTTACGTTTCAACAGGACAATGACTCCGAGCATACAGCCAAAGCAACACTGGAATGGCTTCAGAACAATAACGTGAAAGTCCTTGAGTGGCCCAGCCAAAGCCAGGACTTGAATCCCATGACGAATCTGTGGAAAGACTTGAAGATTGCTGTTCACCAAAGCTCCCCATACAACTAGACAGATCTTGAGCAAATCTGCAAGGAAGAATGAGAGAAAATCCCCAAATCCAGATGTGCAAAGCTGATACAGACATACCCAAGAAGACTCGAAGCTGTAATCGCTGCCAAAGGCACTTCCACAAAGTATTCACTCAGAGAGTTGAATGCTTATTGATGCAAGACATTTCAGCTTTTCATTTTTAATTGATTTGTAAAAAAATTCTGAAAAGATGTTTTCACTTTGTCATTACAGGGTATTTTGTGTAGATCGGTGACAAAAATTTAAATTTTATGCACTTTAAATTCAGGCTGTAACATGACAAAACACGACAAGAGTCAAGGGGTGTGACTACTTTCTGAAGGCCCTGCACCAACCCCCACTGATGACGACGATACAGACAGTAAACCTGAGGACATGGGTGGAGGCGATGATGGGCTCGACGAGTTGAAGATAATGACTTTCAAGATGTCATCTTTAACATAGTGTGGACAGTAAACAGATGCACCATCTTAAAGCTTGTGCAATTGTGCATGTTTGTGTTGGAATCAATAAGGAGTGGGCAACCAAAATTTTCATGCAACCCAAGATTATACTACAAACTTTGGGTGTGAAGTGTGGGATAATGTGCAACTTCTGAAAGTTTGAAAAGTTAGAATAACGATTTGGCATATATTAGCGACACTTTAAACAATACTTCATCCTCTGCCAAGGAGTGGACCAAAAAATCAATTTCTGAAGTCAAGGGCCTATTATATTCGATTCGAGCTAAACACAAATTGGTTTCTGCCAACATTTCTGACCTCATGATACCATACACTCATGGGAGAAAGATATGAACTGAACAGGAATCTTCTTAAATATTAGTTGCTCGCACCTTTAAGACGACATTTTTTTGGCGATTGAGCATCCTACTAAAATTTGGCAATTTTCTGTATACATTTCTGAACCTTAAATACGATCGAAAACAGCTTGACCAATCTCCCTAAAATCTTGCAGCACAGGTGCTTGGGGTCCCCAGGGCCAGGTCACGGGCATTAAATAAATCCGCACACCTCCCACCCCGTCCTGAGGATGGGGAGATTATTAGCAATCGTCACCTGCACGTGTGGCATTAGTGCAAAAGGTTTAACCACCGATCACTGCTAGAGGAATTGCGTTCCCAGGAGCGGGTATTACTGGTTCTTCAAATATGCTGAACACCCCCTTTGACCACAATTTTTTTTAATGTCGTGAACAAACTTTGGTACATCGTGGTTCATGAAGGTTGTGGTCAAGTTTCATCAGAATTGCATGTACAGTTTCTGAGAAGAAAGGAAATACATAATTTGGGGGGCAAACCCCCCCCCACAGATCCCCATTTTTTAATGCCGTGAACAAACTTTGGTACATACCAGATGCTGAACGTGGTCAAATTTCATCAAAATCGGAGGCACAGTTTCAGAGAAGTTGGAAATGTTTGTGCACGGATGAACGAATGGCGCGCCATCCCATAAGCTTCCTGGAACTACGTTCTGGGTGAGCTAATTATGAACAAGTTATGATAAAACTTGATGGATGAGTTGCGTAGTTGACTCTAAGAAGCCGATTAGATTACACTTTCGGTCCAGATCCAACAGGAATCTATCAGTGGGATACAAAACGTAAACTACTCAGCCTGGTGGAGGCAATTGCTCTACTGAGTGCCGTTCTAGCTTCAACCCTGTTTATCTGTCTGTCATGCTTATGAGCAGGATATCAAAGAAGTTATGGACGGATCCGGATGAAATTTGGACAGGTTGGGTGTGTGACAAGGACAAATTGATTCGAGCAATGGGTTGAACAGTTTACCTTTCATATCCCACCGATAGGCTCGATCTGATTCCGGACCTGAACCAAAATTGAATCAGCGCGTTCTCGACGCCTACCAAACTCATCCACCAAGTTTTGTCCGCATCCTTTTGAAATATGCTACATATCACTGTTGGACCCATCTCTCAATGGTGAAGAATCTTTAAAAGTTAAAAAAATCCTCGTATCCAGATCCAGATCTTCACCAAAATCGAATCAAGTCGTCCTTGTAACATGCAACCTGTCCACCAAATTTGGTCCGAATCCGTCCGAAAGCTTTTGAGATATCCTGCTCAGACAAAGAGGGGTGAAAACATAAGCTCCGTCCATCTTCGGTGGCAGAGGTAACGACATAGTACGTGACGTTTTCCCATTCCAGAAGTGTGGTTTGTCACTTTTCCTTTCAACAATTACACAGGGGAGAAAAACAAACAGATGAATCTGTTTATTGAATAAATTCAGACAGTAATGAACTCTCCATAAAATTTAGGACATCAAAGTGAAGCAGACATCGATCGTGCTAATTCTGCAAAAAGTGCAGGTTGAAAACTAGAAGGGCACTCGGTGGAGGGCATACCACCGCCCTGTAATGCCTGATCCACCATAGCATATCTGGCCCAATAAATTTTTGAAACATCATGCTACATATCGTTTTTGAGATATCATGCAATGTCTCTCAATGGTGAAGAATCACTTTATAAATTCTAGTAGTCGGATCTGGATCTTCACCAAAGTCGAATCAATTCTTTCTTGTCACACACCCAACCTGTCCACCAAGTTCATCCGAATCTGTCAACAACTTTTTTCAGATATCGTGCTGGATCTAGTTTTTGGCCCCTATCTCTCAATGGTGAAGAATCACTTAAAAAATTCTAGTAGTCGGATCCGGATCCAGATCTTCACCAAAATCTAATCAGTTCGTCCTCATCACACACCCAACCTGTCCACAAAATTTCATCTAGATCCGTCCACAACATTTTGAAATATCCTGCACACAAACAGATAGAAAGGGGATGAAAACAACTTCCGTCCACCTTGGGTGGCGGCGGTAACTTGAACCTAAAGATGAATCATCAGTTGGAAATCAGTTTATCCCCTCTCGAGTTCAGTTGTCCTACCCTTCCTCCCGCTCATGGTTCACTGAAGCTTGTGGCGAGGCAGTTGTCCTGAAACAACTTGCCTTTGCCTCATGGAAAGCAAACCCAACTGAGGGCAATCTCAGTTCCTTCCACAAAGCTCGGACCAAGTGTGTATCTACCCTCAGGAGAGCCAGAAAACAACATCTTTCTCATCTCAAGTCTGAACTCTCAAACCTCTCTCCCTCCTCAAAATCCTGGTGGCGTTTAATCAAATCTGTTTCTGGTGTATGTTCCCCCTCCATCTCCTCCCTTACCTCAAATGGCCGCACTGCTGATACTGCACGTGATAAAGCTGAATGTCTAAACTCGGTGTTCGCAGCTAAATCTTGTGTCCTAAACCCATCACTTTCTCTACCCACCTTACCCAGTCGCACCCAACTGTCCCTGGACTCTGTGTCTTTTTTCCTAACAAAGTGGAGAGCTTGCTTTCAAACCTCGACTCAGATTCTGCAACCGGTCCAGACAGCATCAGCCCACGTGTCCTCAAAGCCTGCTCTTCTGCTCTTGTTCACCCTCTCTCTGTTCTATTCACCCTCTCATTTGCCCAAGGTCATCTGCCATCTGCTTGGAAATCTGCCAACATCACTGCCCTGCATAAAAAAGGTGCAAAAACAGATCCCTGTAACTGCAGACCAATCAGCCTTCTCCCAATCATCAGCAAGGTTATGGAATCCATCATCGCTTCAGACATCAAATCCTTCCTCTTCTCCAATGGCTTGATTTCCAATCATCAATTTGGTTTCAGACCAGGTCACTCTACCCTGGATATGCTGCTTCTGCTCTCCCATCAATAGATGGAGGTCCTCAATGCCAGACAGGAAATCCGAGCCGTATCCCTGGACATATTACGTGCATTTTATACAGTCTGGCACCCTGCCCTACTCACCAAACTCTCTTCCCATGGTATTCAAGGCCATCTCCACTCATGGCTCGCAGACTTCCTCTCCTGTCGCAGTCAACGTGTGGCCCTAAATGGAGTTCTTTCATCCCCTCTTCCTGTGCAGGCTGGAGTTCCTCAAGGTAGCGTTCTGGGCCCTGTTCTTTTTCTGGTTTTCATCAATGATCTCTCGGACTCTCTGGAAAATCCTCTATATCTCTTTGCTGATGACTCCACCTTCTGCTGTACCATCTGTCATCCCTCAGACCGGCAAGCAGCAGCTTCTTCGCTCACTGCAGATCTGGATAAAATCACAAACTGGTCCAACACGTGGAACATGTCTTTCAATCCAGACAAATCTCACACTCTCACTATGTCTCTTCGAAAGGACCGTTTACAAAACCCCCCCATCCACTTTCTCAACAATCCTCTGGAAGAAGTCTTTTCTTTCAAGCTTCTGGGTCTCACTATCTGCCATGACCTTTCCTGGGAAAGTCACATTTCCAACCTCGCCTCAAAAGCCAGTCGCCGACTGGGAATCCTCCGTCGTGCAAAGTCCTTCCTCGGCGCTCTTGAGCTTCTGACCACTTACAAAGCTTTTGTCCGTAGCCTGATGGAGTACTGCTCTCCCCTCTGGGCTGGTGCTCCTGCCTCCCACCTTTCTCAGCTTCACGCTGTCGAAACCAGGGCATTTAAGATCATTTGCATCTCCCGCAATGAATCTGAGTCTTTGGGCCTCTCACTCAATCACCGCAGGTTGGTCGGTGGTCTTTGTCTTCTACCGACTCCTCTCCAGTCTTGCCCCCCCCCCCCGCTCTCTCTGCGATTTGTCCCCACCACATTTCAAAAAGGGCGCTTAAGGTCCGCCAACAACCCCCTTCTGGTAAAACTACCAAAATCACGAATCACTGCTCATCTTCACTCTTTCATTCCTCTTTTTTCCCGCCTTTGGAATAAACTTCCTCACTCTATTCTTTCCCATTCTTCCCTCCAGGATTCAAAACAGCTGTTCACCACCACCTCTTATCTTCACCCATCCAAATCCTCGATCTTTTCTACCCCCGATAATCCACCCAAGCCCACTTCCTTCAATTCCCCTGCTTTCCTTTCTGAAAGTCCCTGTAATGGCCATCTTCTCTTCGCCATGTTCCCCGTCCCATCCCCATCCCTCTCCCTTCCACAGTTCACCTAATGTGTCTGTTCCCCACTGTTTTGTCCCTTCCACACCCGCCCCTCTTGTCTCATGCCCCCTTGCTGTGAGTTGTGTGTTAGCTCTCATACGAGCCTCGACAAGGTATACAAAAAAAATAATAATAAAAAAAAATAAATCCTCATGCAGGATTTACACAAAGCTTGTGTGCTTGAGCTCCAAGCACCTTGGAATGCAGTGTAAATGCATCCCAGACATTTTATCAGGTGCTGAGAATGACAGATCCCAGACAAGCCAGCATACCTTCATTATTATTAGGGTACCCAGTCTAATGGACTGGGTAACCCAATGTTTTTCTTCTGTTTATTTGTTATTTATTCTATATTCGCCGGCAATTTGCGGGTTCTTTCACTTTAAAAATCATTTTCTCAGGAACGGTAAATCCGATCAACACAAAATTTTCACCATAGTATATATCTTTTTTGATAGCATACTTAGTTTATAATTATGATGTCATAGGTCACGTGGTACGGGTGCCATATTCGACCTCTGCATCTCTGAAACCGTGCAATGGAAAAAATTTTGCTTCATATATTTTAATAAGGTCCCCATGGGGAACACGGGTGATTTTTCGTGACGTCATCGGTGAAGCGGTATGCCAGTGAAAATTCGTCAAGGAGAACGCTGCATGGGAAAAATCTGAAATCTCTTGAGCATCATCTATCTCTAATTCCAGCAGTGTGCGTCTGCCTGTGTGTGCGTCTGCCTGTGTGCGCGTCTGCCTGTGTGCGCGTCTGCGCGTGTGGGTCTGTGTGTGTGTGTGTGGGTCTGTGTGTGTGTGTGTGGGTCTGTGTGTGTGTGTGTGGGTCTGTGTGTGTGTGTGTGGGTCTGTGTGTGTGTGTGTGTCTGTGTGTGAGTCTATGGCTCTCTGTGTGAGTCTATGGGTCTCTGTGTGAGTCTATGGGTCTCTGTGTGAGTCTATGGGTCTCTGTGTGAGTCTATGGGTCTCTGTGTGAGTCTATGGGTCTCTGTGTGAGTGTGTGGGTCTCTGTGTGAGTGTGTGGGTCTCTGTGTGAGTCTGTGGGTCTCTGTGTGAGTAGTGTGTGGGTCTCTGTGTGAGTGTGTGTGGGTCTCTGTGTGTGTCTGTGTGTGTGGGGGTCTTTGTGTGTGTCTGTGTGTGTGTGGGTCTGTGTGTGTGTGTGTGTGTGGGTCTGTGTGAGTGTGTGTCTGTGGGTCTGTGTGTGTGTCTGTGGGTCTCGTGTGTCTGTGGGTCTGTGTGTGTCTGTGGGTCTCTGTGTGTGTCTGTGGGTCTCTGTGTGTGTCTGTGGGTCTCTGTGTGTGTCTATGGGTCTCTGTGTGTGTCTGTGGGTCTCTGTGTGTGTCTGTGGGTCTGTGTGTGTGTGTGGGGGTCTGTGTGTGTGTGTGGGGGTCTGTGTGTGTGTGTGTGGGTCTGTGTGTGTCTGTGTGGGTCTGTGTGTGTCTGTGTGTGTCTGTGTGTGTCTGTGTGTGTCTGTGTGTGTCTGTGTGGGACTGTGTGGGACTGTGTGGGACTGTGTGGGACTGTGTGGGACTGTGTGGGACTGTGTGGGTCTGTGTGTGTGTGTGGGTCTGTGTGTGTGTGTGGGTCTGTGTGTGGGTGTGGGTCTGTGTGTGGGTGTGGGTCTGTGTGTGGGTGTGGGTCTGTGTGTGGGTGTGGGTCTGTGTGTGGGTCTGGGTCTCTGTGGGTCTGTGTGTGTCTCTGTGGGTCTCTATGGGTCTCTATGGATCTCTGTGGGTCTGTGTGTGTCTCTATGGGTCTCTGTGGGTCTCTGTGGGTCTGTGTGGGTCTGTGTGGGGTCCGTGTGGGTCTGTGTGTGGGTGTGGGTCTGTGTGTGAGTGTGGGTCTCTGTGAGTGTGGGTCTCTGTGAGTGTGGGTCTCTGTGAGTGTGGGTCTCTGTGAGTGTGGGTCTCTGTGAGTGTGGGTCTCTGTGCGTGTGGGTGTCTCTGTGAGTGTGGGTCTGTGTGTGTGGGTGTGTGTGTGTGGGTGTGTGTCTGTGTGTGTGTGTGTGTCTGTGTGTGACTGTGACGGCTGTTTCTTTCTGTGTGACTTTCTGTGACAACCACTGGTTCGATCTAATTGAAACTTGCCAGGTATATTGCTGGGGACCTGAGGATGTGCCGTTTCAAGTTTTGATATTAATCGGACAAGTGCCTCCCAAGTTATGGCCATTTATTTACCAAACCAATGACAAGACACGTTGTTGCGTGGGCATGGCCGATGGGGAAGGGAAGCTCAGTCGTGTTCCCCATTACGAGTTACAACGTACGGGCTTCCGGAGAGTGATGACTTTGTGTATTCTAATCATTTCTCGATTTCTTATGCGCATTTATAGATAAAGAAAATGCCCCAAGTTATGATCGTTTTCATATTAGACGGTGCATAAATTTCGGTAACATCAGAGTGAGCTGGTGTGCTCCGAACCAGGAAATAATTTTTTTTTCTCTCTTCTCTTCTCTTTTTGTTTTTCCTTGCGATGACATTGCGAAAAGGCAAAATACGTTGGCGCTAATTGAATATTTGAGCATTAAAACTAAATTGCGAATAATCGTAACTGCGAATAATATGCGAACTTCCGGGCCACGCACGTACGGGCACGCGAGAGCGAAGCAACGGCCTGTGTGGTTGTTGTTTCTTGCTCGCGGTTTGAATATTTATTCATTTATTTATTATTATTTTATTCCTTTTTTACGGGCACGTACTGGTCAACACAATTCACCGTAGAAAAAATTTATTATGACGTCATAGGTGACTTGGTTCGGCAGCCATCTTGGTTTGAAAAAAATAATTAAAAACCTCCAGAACGGCTGAACAGATTGAGGCGAAACTTTACAGCCACATTCCTTATGACATCCTTTTACAAGTTTGTTAATTTCTTATTGATAGGTCACATGGTTTGGCGGCCATCTTGAATTTACCCTAAAACCTAAAAACATCTTCTTCTCCAGAACGGCTGGTCATATCAAGGGGAAACTTCACAAACGTATTGCACACGCGTAGTGAATATAAGTTTGTTCATGAATAATTGATGTCACATGGTTTGGCAGCCATGTTGGATTCAAGAATAATATTAAATGTTTTCTCTGGAACCAGGTAACCGATCGAAGTGAAACTGCAACTGTAATCTACCCTCATGCCTGCATATGCACTAAAAATTATGACGTCACACGTCACATGGTTTGGTGGCCATCTTGGATAGAAAAACGCACCTTATCTGATTAACACGAAACTTCACACACATGTTCCACTACACGATTGGAAGCAGAATATAAATTTATGATGTCATAGATCACATGGTTCATCAGCAATCTTGGATTAAAAATTAACAAATTTAAAAAAATCATCTTCTCCAGAACGGCTGGATAGATAGAGGCAAAAATTCACACATACTTTCCCCAAGATAGTACGGCTGGTGAATTATATTCACGAGTAGTGAATATTAGTTTGTTAATTTCTTATTGATAGGTCACATGGGTTGGCAGCCATGTTGGATTCAATAATTATATTAAACAAGCCGGTAGGCGACATGGCTGCTCGCTCTCGATGGAAAGCTGGCCGACGTGACCAGCCGATATTCATGTACATAATCAATCAATTTAGCACAATAAATATGATTATCACAGCCCTCTTAGTTTGCGCCCAGAAACCCGCCTTGTGAAATTTCAGGCATGTTTCCAAAGAGACTCTAACAAATGGCAGCCCTGGTAATTCCATTTATCTGTTCGCTAAAGATTTTATTTTTTTAAATGATGCTGCAAGACATTCTCCTTGGGAACAAAAAAACAGGTCCCTCGGAGGTCCAGTTTCGGAGGTATTGATTTTTTTGTACAGTCCACAATAAGTGTACGATGTACGATAAAGTATTTTAGCTGTTGCTAAGCAACGGAGGTGTGCATAGCAACTATTCATTTTTTGTGTACATGCAAGCCACATTGTACACATTTCACCCAAGTTTCATCAAAATCAGACTCTTTCTCTTTGAGATATTCGCAATTAACCGTTTCTGAAATGTTTGACATGTACTCGTCCAAAACCTATCTCCGACAAATATTTTTTGTTAGGGCTGCAAGTTGGCATGAAGGGAGCTGGATAGATTGCGCACAGAACTCTAAGCTTCGATTTTTCGATTTATTTATTTTTGATTTTTTTTTTCGATTTTTTGACCACTTTAAAGGGCCGTTGCTATGCCGTTGCTGGGGCCCGGGGTCCCATATTCGAAAGCACACGATTCCCAGAAGCATTGGTCCTACCTACCAAATTTCATTGGAATCGGTCGAGTGGTTTAGCCCCTAGGCTTGACCAAAGTTTCGTGGACAGACAGACAGATGGAAATGTCCAGAATAAGGGTGCTCTTAGAGCAGCCAATAATGTTTTCTCTGGAACCACATAACCTATCGAAGCAAAACTTGGCAACTATAATCTACCTCCATGCCTGCATATACGGTAACAAATTATGTCACACGTCACATGGTTTGGAGGCCATCTTGGATAGAAAAACACACCTTATCCAATCAGCACGAAACTTAACAAGAATAATCCACTTCCCCATTAAAGGGAGAATTTAAATTTATGTTGCAAAAGATCACATGGTACGGCAGCCAGATTGGAATGAAAATTAAAAACTTTAAAAGTCTTCTTCTCTGAAACGGCTGAACAGATTGCGGTGAAACTCATGTATGACCGCCTCTCCATGACAAACAAAAAGCCCCCCCCCTCCTTTTGATGTACGACATCATTTGGCAGCCATATTGGATTGAAGGAAAAATATTAATTAATGTTTACTCTGTAACTGCTACATCAATAAATGTGAAACTTCAAAGAGATGATGGAGCAGACATTTGGAATGAAGGGTTTGAATTTCAACTCGATCGGCCCTAAGGTTTGGCAGCCATGCTGGATTGAAGGAAAATATTAATCAAGATTTACTCTGGAACCGCTGAATCAATATTTGCGAAACTTCACAATTATAATCGAGCCGTGAAGTGGAACATAGCTTTAAAATTTCAGCCCAATCGGCCACTCGGTTTGGCAGGCAGATTTACTTAATTATTTGAATCTGAAAACTTTAGATTTGTTGGTTTTCTTTTCCCCCAGAAGGCTCACTTGGCTGCACCTGCATGCGTTTGAGGGTACAGGAAGAGCAATTCAATTGATACCGATGATGGCTCCAGGAAAAATGGTCAACTGTGTGCAAAATGAATAGATGGAATGTGGCCCGTTCCTCGGTCCATAACTTGTGAATCCCACGACGTAGAGAAACGTGTGAAGGCCTCATCAGGCGGTAGTTGTATCAAAGGCGGACGTCTGGGTACCCGGTCATCACTGCCAGCAGTTATAAAGTGGCAGTTCTTGTTATTATTAATTATTATTATTTATTATTATTATTTTTAAGTACTGTGTAAACACTCATTACTTTCATCAGTTAGGTTCCAAGTGTGTTAATTAATTTCCTCCTTGCTTTAGTAAACAGATTCCAGAGCTCGGAGTGGATCCCACAAACTGGATGTTTCAGCTTCCAACGAAACTCGATCACAGGTGTTCACAGGTGTGCACACCCATCTCTGACCACGTTGTGCAGCATAGGCCGAGGAAAGTCCCGATCAGCACAAAGTATCCCAGATCAGACCCGGTATCCCGACACACAGCAGGCCCAGGCACGTTTCGGCACCCCGTACGACACGCCGAATACGTCCATCAGTACGGGTGAATAATAAACAGCAGCCTACCTTGGTGAGTGCAGCCATGGCCGATGTTCTGTTTGCCTTGTTCGTTAAGTGCGGGTTCACCAAGGTCTTGGCGGCAGCGCCGGGCGGAGATAATGGCTTTCCTGGACAAAGCTTCAGCTTATTTCCACTGCTACTACTAAAAGCACTAATAACAATATTGCCGTTGCTGTTGTTAGTGCTGACGCCGCCGCGGCCAGCGGCTCTCCTCATGGTTCGCCAGGCATCGACTCTCGCCGGAAGGCCGAACAGGAGGCAATTAGAGACCGACAAACAAGAGGTTAAAATCCGACCTGAGGCAATGCAAACGTGGATAGCGACGTGCAGCAGCCACTGTGGGACATTAACTCGGCGAGGCTGAGAAGCAGGGAGGGAGAGCGAGGATTTACACGCAAACCATCGAACGATACGTTTTACCTCACAACGTCAAACGGTAATAAATATTTTACGAACCACGTTTTACAACCTTGTCGATCATTTCCAAATCGTTATAAAATATAGGTTAAAAAATAAAAATAAAAAATTATTGCGTGCGTGCGTGTGATGTTTTCCTGCTTATACACCGCCCAAATTTTTTTTATCTATTTCTTTTTAATGCCTTATTCCCAAATTTCTGTGACAACCGTTTGAAGTACACTAAACAAAATAAACAAAGCCGTAAAACAAGTTGTAGTAATAAATAAAAAAAGCATTCCGTCTCTCCACTTCATTCACGTCGTCACGATAATTATTAAATAATTCGGCTGAGTGTTTATTCCTGACACGATGAAACAGGCTGCAACCCGTGTCGACGAGAACACAGACTTTTTGTACGTCGGTCGCATTTTCCATCCAATCATCATGTGACCTTGAATTAAAAAAAAAAAAAAAAAAACTTGCTCCATGGGCCATGGCTCGGAGCTCCTATGGTCAAAGTTTCGTGTCACTCTCTCTCAAGCCGTTGTGAAGAAAAGGAATTTAAAAGTGAGGCCAGGAAAAACAAGAGTGAAGGTCTCGGTCCACGTTCCACAACATGGCCAAGGATGGTCACATGGACACCTCGTGATGTGAATAATAATAATGAAAAAAAATCACTCATAGAGTGCCAACTTGGCAAAACAGCACAAAGTAAAACGGCACTCAGTGGAGCTCGTGCCTCCACCAGGTGAGACGGTGCACGTTTTGTCTCCCACCGATGGGCTGGATGTGAAGAAAAATCCAATCCGCTTGTTCTTGTCACTTATTCAACTCATCCACCTTGTTTTGTCATAACTCGGTCACAACCTTTTTGAGATATAGTGATACACAAAGAGTTTTTGGCCCCATTTATCAATTTTAGAAATTAGGCTTGTGTTGACCTTACAATCAATTGGTGGTTGAATTCATTGCCGTGATATGCAAATCCTGTTCAAATTTCAAGTCAATCAGATGCAAATTGAGGATTTTAGAAAGTGATCCTAAGTTGTTGACCATTTGGCCGACGTTGACCTCTTGGTATGTGCTGAGCTCAAAATATAATGGTGGTTGCATTCAGTGAGCCGATGTGAAAATCCTGTTTAAATTTCAAGTCAATCGGATGAAAATTGACGATTTCAGAAATAACTTAGAAATTTGGCCTATTTTGGGTTGACCTAATGGCCTACGTTGACCTTTTTACCTAAGATAACCTCAAAAGTCATAGGTAGATCATTTCACTGACCTGATATGCAAATCCTGTTCAAATTTCAAGTCAATCAGATGAAATTTTAAGATCTTAGAAAATTTGGCTCAAATTGGCCTATTGGTCAATGTAGACCTTTTCGGTCGACCGAATGTTACAAAACTTCAATGCGCGACCGTCACAGGGTCGGTGACATTAATCTGTGAAAATTTCAGTGATCACTTGAGCGGTTTGGGCTGGAGGCAACACAAACGGAGGCGATCAACCTGTCAAAAAAAATTTTTTGCCAAGTAATAATTTGTGTCTGTCTGTCTGTCTGTCTGTCTGTCTGTCTGTCTGTCTGTCTGTCTGGCTGTCTGGCTGTCTGGCTGTCTGGCTGTCTGGCTGTCTGGCTGTCTGGCTGTCTGGCTGTCTGTCTGGCTGTCTGTCTGGCTGTCTGTCTGGCTGTCTGTCTGCTCATGTTATAACTTGACAACGGATTAACGGATTTCAATAAATCCAACTATGGTGGATTCAGAGAACTCCTGGGAAGGTTTGTGATGAAAAAATTATTATTATTATTATTATTATTATTATTATTATTATTTATTTTTATGGGTACATAGGCATATGCGGCGAAACTGCAAACGCTAACTTGCGATGCTGGTTTTCCCCGCACTCCCAGGAATCCTTTTTCTTCTTCCCCTATTGATTAGCCATCACAGCAAGGATCGGTATTTCTATCAGCGAAGCGACGGGTCGTATATTCTAGCAATAAAAATACTGTTTATAGTCCACAGAAAATGGCACTGTTAAAAAAAGGATCTTAAAATGATAAATGATGGCTAAACAATAGCCATAGTACAACAACAACAAAAAAACCCTGTCAATCTATCAAGGTTACCAGTTTTGTACAAATTTAACTTCAGTATTTAATATCAAGGTTTCTTTATTTGTTGTTCTTGCTTTATTTGTAAATTGACTGTAATTCAGCCTATTGCTGTGAAATCCTTTTCTATGATATAAACAATTAATTATTATGACAAGCAGAGTGCCCGCCCGATGGGTGATGTTGTTCCAAGCATGCAACACGTTCTTCTGACGCATACCTTTATTTGGGTGATGTATAGGCAACAGACAGATCTCCATAAGCAAAAAACACCCCCGAGGTTATGTGCATGAAGTAAAAACATACCTTATACTTATAATTCAAACCACTTCACTGTGCAGGAAAACGTGGGGACAGGAACACTGAACTGTAAATGGTGAATACTTGTAATACCCTCGCCCACCTGGAGGTGGCACTTCACGATACACATTTACATAGAGAATTTGCTTCAGCTCTTCCAAACCCACCAACGAAGATAAAAACACGCCTATTGTGTATATATATATATATATATATATATATATATATATATATATATATATATATATATATATATATATATATATATATATATATATATATATATATATATATATATATATATTGTGACGTTCACGGGACTTGAACAGTCCCGCCAACATACAATGAGCCGGAACGATGGAGGCGGTTTATTTCTATAACCCAAAGATGGCGGTTCTAATCGCTCTACCGCAAACGGGACGAGAAAGGTGGCACGAGTCGCTTTCACTGAGTTAATGATGTTTATTTCTCTAACCAGAAATAATAAGACTCGGCAAGAGGAAGGATCCGGGGCAATTTGACGGGATGGTGGTGTGGGTTTGGGCGTGGGGAAAACACAAACAATTCCAATGGATGTACAAATCTCAAACCCTCTAAGGCACCAGGTACACACACACACACACACACACACACACACACACACACACACACACACACACACACACACACACACACACACACACACACACACAAAACGTAGCTGGTCCTGGTGGTCAGGCTGGCCCGTGGTGTGCACGCAACAGTCCCTGGATTGGCGTCGGACGAGCTGGCGTTGCGCTCGTCAGGGGCAGGAGACACCGTGGTGCTGTTCCTGGTGGTGTCGACCTCCTGGTCCTGGCCCAAGTCCGCTCACAGCCGCCAGGGAACCAGTTCTGGCGCCAAGTTGCGAGCAGGAGAGGGAGGCAGGTCCGCCTGCCGTTCGACCCCGTACTCCGAGCCAGCAGAACCCCAGAGCCAACCAAGGTAAGGCACGAGGCACAGCAAGGCCACAAGACACGATCAAATCCAGGATCGAATCAGCCCAACAAACAGCACGCTCCCAGCACAACAGCCTCCACCAAAACGGTTTTTCTGTCCCGATATTCTTCCTCTTCCCCTTTTCCCCGAACAGAGCCTTTTTATCCTCGAGTCCTCGTCACTTCCAATCGAGCCGCCCCATTGGCCCTCCGCCGTCGCCCTCCGCCAATCGCGATCACGGGGCGGAGCCATCCGCAGCACTGTCCTGTGACGTCACGGCAAGCCTCCAGGGAATACTAAAAGGGGTTTACGCAGACACACTTACCCTATCCCGTATCCCTATCTAATTACGTGACAATTATCATTTCCCCCTTGAAGAAATGGACATTTACTAGACAACTTATCACCACTGAATTGCTACTTATTACATCGAGATCCTGGTACACTCGAACAGCATGGCATACCTAATTAAACATCCTAATTACCCTTTGAATGCATACCCCCCCCCCTCAAACGTAACAATATATATATATATATATATATATATATATATATATATATATATATATATATATATTAATTGTGGTGTCATGCTGATCATATATATCAAGTCTGAATGTAATCAGCCCAGAACTGTGGGAGTAGTAGTGCGACAAATACCGGTCCGTGAATTCTCGTAAGGATTATAACTATCGTAATAGGTCACGTTAGTATTATGAAAATACAACTAATGTTAAAGAACTTCTTGCAACATACGATTTTTTTTTTTTTTAATCAGACACAAAACAAAAAGTACATTGTGCAGTACATTCAAAGCATACCAGCCGTACTACTTGGGGAGCACGTAAGAAAAGTTTACCATCTGTTAAACAAATCTCTTATTCACTAACAGCCTTAAGCCAAATTGCAAAAAGAAGTGGAAAATGTTTTGAATTATCCGATTGAATGCACTCTGTAAATCTAGGAGCTTGAAGCACCACACCTGATTGATTCACCACACCTGGTGAAGCTGGGGATCAAATCCCTATAACTACTGAGATCAGGTGATAATGAATAGTAAAAAAATTTGTATGCAGAGTCAAGGCTCGTGGAAGAGCGAGAACACAGATCAGGACATAACAGGACAAAAGGAACAGTAAAAATGAGAAGGGGGGGGGAAGCACCAACATCAAGGCCCAGGGACAAAATCGATGGTGTTGAGGCTTGGCAACAAACAACAACATCAATGGCAAAAACGTCGACATCAACGGCGACAGTGTCAACAACAACACCATTTCCCGCCTTTGGCACCATTTTCTTTTCACAACTGTATCTGCCATGAAATGCAATGTTTCTGCTTCGGAGCGCTGCAAACCTCCGTTTCCCTCTGTTTTGTGCTTTCCCTTGATTATTCACTCATTCTACAATCTACAGGTATGAACACTTGGTAGGTTAACATCCTGTGCTGAAAATACCTCTCTGTAACACTTTAATCGTTTGGCATGCTGTGGTCGTACCTGTACGCTTTATTACTCGACATTTCCATACTGCCTGTATGAACTAATATTCTTTCTGCATGATTTCATACACTCTAGAATAAAATGGAATTCTTTGGGAAAGTTGTCCTCACATTCATACGTCCGTAGGTGTGGTATAGGTCACCGAGTGCCTACACATTGTTTTATTTAAGTTGATTCTTTTGCTTCGTCGACCCCTTGGCTCACAATGGATAAGCATTTGGATTCAGTGATTCGTACAAGTCAACGACAAAGACAAACGTCCGTGATGTTGAAAACCGGAGAAGTGGACACAGACAAATTCCACACTGTGAAGATGGCACGTGCGGGACAACTGAGGACGTTTCCCCCTTCTCATTTTACTCGTGTACGCGAGGTCGATCAAAACTCTTCTGGATAAAGTAGAGAACGCCCCTTTCAACCTGATAAGTCATGGAAGAAATTCGTAGACTCACATAATAACTTCATGACATTAGTTAAGGATGAAAGTGAAGACCAGGTGAATGTTTTTCATCAATACAACCAGCTGACCCAGGAACGGGCATTTTTCAATGAAACTGTCGACGGTTATCTTAAAAATGCAGCTAGCTGTTTTAACCAGCAGGTGATGAAGGACTTAGGATCACAAGATTGCCCAGAAAGGGTGCCACACATCTTGAGCAGGATATCTGTTGGTGCCACCTCCAAAATCAGCTCAGCCAGCTCAACAGACCGGTTTCGACAGGCTGAAGCCATGAAAGTTCGACTCGCTCTTTGAATGTCTAAGCAGGATGAACAAAGAAGAATCGCGGCAGAAATGAAGATCTTTGCGCTTGAAAGAAAGCAAGAGGAAATCGCAAAGCATCGAGAAGTGGAAAGAGAAGAGTTTGAGAGAATCAGGAAGTTAGAGTCTCTCAAAATGTGAGCCAAAAGCCAAAAATGAAATGGCACAGGCCAGGAGCAAAGCCGCTCTTATGGATCTGGAGGCCCAACTCGCTCAACAAATGGAAGAGGTGGAAAGCAGTCATTGCCTCACCTTGCAAGACACTGATGTCACAACCCATGACCATGAGTCATGGCAGCTCATGAACCAGACTTTGGATACCCACACCAACATACATTCACAGACCTGAAAGGAGTAGCATCAACATCACACTTTAATGCATCCAATAATGAATGAGATTCCATTCTCAGTGACCCCCTTGGCCTCCCCCTCTGGAGTGTAGGATATAGCTCCAAAAATAGAATCGTCTTGCCTCAGTTTCTTCCCATCAGATGCTCCTCCAGTGGGCCCTCCTGCCTTTGCACCAGAGCCAGTGCGAACAACAATGTCTGCTACACCCTTTCCCACAGACGCAACAACCCTTACCATCCCAACCATAGGAATTGGGAATTGTGAATCTCCACCAATGGCACCACCTGCAGCAACTACCCTGGTGCCTTCACTAATGCCGACACCATCTGCTCCATACTCACATTAGGAAGTACTGGCCATATTCACAGCAGCCATGAGACATTTCGCTGACACAACAAAAACTGGTTTTCAAACAAGATTTATCCCCAGTACAACTTGATAAGTTTTTTTGGAGCACCAGACCTATTCCCTCTCTTATGTCGATGATTTCATCACCACATAATGTCGTGAAAGGACCTAGGTGATGAATACAAGATGACACGCTAATTAGAATTCCTTGGTGGCAAGGCAAAGGAGGCAGTTTCCGGTCTTGAAGCCGTAGAAGGTGGAGTACAGCAAGCCTTACAGATTCTCATGGAGAGATATGGCTGGCCGTGTGTGGTCGTGAACTCCTTAATCAGAAACTTAATCAAGGGACTACCTAACGGTGACAAAGTCTCCCTCAGAAGGTTCGCTGATCAAACCACTATGGCACTGGCAACGTTAAGAGTTATGGATTGCTTGAGCAAGATCAAATCAAGGAAATGTGGTGGGCATGGTGGAGCAACTGCTTAGACACCTTCTTGACAATTTCACCCATCTCTGTCAAGCAACTTTGAAAACTCAGCCTCAGCCGACCAAAGAATGGTCGACAAAGATGGTTCGATCCATTGTTCTTCCGTCATAGGGAAATGTCGGAATGCACCTCTCAGGAGGCTGAAGATTCCGAGATTGGAACTCATGGACAGCCTCATGGGCTGTTCACCTCCAACATGTTGAAAGCCGAACAAGACTGGACCATAGAGTCCATCATGTTTTGGACAGACTCCATAACTGTCATCCAGTACATGAAGAATGAAACAAGGAGATTTTACAGGTTCATAGCAACTAGACTGGAGGAGACTCACGAGCACACCTGGCCAGACAAATGGCATCACATACCAGGACACCTGAACCCTGCAGATGATGGATCAAGAGGTCTGCCGATACAAGCATTCCAGCCGAAATGTCGCTGGTGGACTGGAAAAAAGTTCCTGTGACAGTCAGAAGACTTCTGACCTCGAAAGAAACTGAGCAAGGTTTCAGAAGATGACTTGGAAGTCATAAAATCCCAAGAGGATGATTATGTGATGGCTGTGAATGCTGGCTCCCCCTTAGATGAGCTGCTGAGGAAATTCTCGGCATGGTTCAAGCTACAAATGTGCATCTCATGGCTCTCACAATTCGTGCAGTATTTGCTGCATCACTTTATCTATATTAGAGGTGCTGCCAAGGAGATCTGGAGTGACAATGGTATGAACTTCAGTGGAGGAGAGAAGGAATTAAGGCTAACCCTTCAAATGTGGGACCAGATGGCCATTAAGCAAGTGTTACACAAGGAAGACATCAACAAGGAAGATGTTGAGTGGTATTGTCAGTCAAGTAATAAAATGGCCACCAGTCGGCCATCTTGAATCTGATCTCGATAAAAATGATGTGCATATCTAAGCCATCATTCATTATCTATGTGCCAAGTTTCAACAAGATCGGCAAATGCATGTCCTAGAAATGGTTGAGGAAGTGTTCGACACCGGGTTTTTATTTTTAACAACTGAAATGGCCACCAGCCAGCCATATTGGATTTGATGTCGAAAAAAAAATGATGTGCATATGTAAGCCATCATTCGCTATCTGTGCGTCAAGTTTGAACAACATCGGTAGATGCATGTCTGAGAAATGGTTGAGGACGTGTTCAACATCAGGGTTTTTTTTGGAACTAAAATGGCTGCCAGTCGGCCATCTTGGATCTGATGTCGAAAAAAAATGGCATGCATATGTATACCATCATGTGTTGACTTTGTGCCTAGGATGAAATTTAATCGGTCCATACATGTCCAATATATGGTTGCGAACGCACGCAGGCACACACGCACACGAAAATCTAGACCAAATCCATAAGTCCCCCTGTTTCGGATGAAGTCCAACAGGAGCTAATAATGCCTTATGCAGGTTCATAATACAAAGTGATGCTACTTTTAAAAGGGGAGATGATACATACTGCAGTTTACAAAATAAAGTGTGAAGAACAATAAAGTTTGTGAAAAGTAGTTTTTATACCAGAACGATTGAACACCTAAAACACAGAACCAGGTAAATGGAATAAACAAGTCCAGAATTTAACTGAACTCCAAAAAACAATAATTTTCTCTTCCTGAAAGTAATGAATCATTCTTTGAATCTGCAAATGAAATCAATTCACATTTTACTGTCAAAGTAAAGAGACTTTAGTTCATACAAGTTTTCCATGAAGCCAGGACCTACCTGGTCCCTTCGGTTTGTTTTGGAACATCATTGTAGTGCCTGTAAGCTTAATTCTGGTGGGTTGACCTTCATTGTTCATCATATACACAATGTTTTCCATTTGAGAAAGCTGTTGCTTTAATACTGGTGGTGAATTCAGGTTCACATTGAAGGAATCTCAGATGTTGCTTCTTTGCTTCCTGAGAAATGTATTGAAAATGGTGCAGTGATCACACATGATCACAAATCGAATTATGATCAGGCTTGGGTAAATAATTATCTGTGGCTTGCATCCCCTGGTCTCGTCATTCACGGTACTTTATAGTATTTGTCATTTTTGAAAGAAATTTTATTGATTACAACATATCATAAGATAAAGGAAGATTTCTGATATATACTGTACACTGCGAAACTGTCACTGCCCAACACAATGGCACCCAACATGTAGTGGTTCCCGAGATAGTTATGTTGTTCGTATTCGTTCCAGATAGTCCTTCCCTTATAAGCTAGTGGCCAAATTAAAAAAAGGGGCCTAAAATTGTGAGAAACCCCTACCCACGGTAGAACAAGTCACAACCTATTTTTTTCTTGAAGAGGGATGTTTGGGGAGTTAGAAAATCATGGTTGTGAACCTGAGATCATTGTACAACATTTTGAATATCACGTTTACATATGTACCACTGCAGACTGCAAAAATTGATTTAATCGCCACAGATTTTGGCTCATATACTTGTTAATACTGGTACTACAAACACAAATTTGGCACAAAAATGTGTGGAATGATGACATATACATATATATATATATATATATATATATATATATATATATATATATATATATATATATATATATATATATATATATATATATATATATATATATCTGTAAAAACCATTTGTGATGTAACAAAGGCTTTTGTGTGACCTACAGGCAAAAATAGTGGAATTTTACTCAACAAATCAGCTTCGGGTTTACCAATAAATATCAACAAAAATATTAATTACTTCAAAAATATTGGACTTGCAGTCATACTTGTTACATCAACATAATCCAAGTTTATTTACCCTTTGAAAAATATATCTAATGATATAATTGTCACTGAAATGATATAGTTATAACTGAAATTATATGTCGCCCCACTAATGCTGACCGATAGAAATCCCAAAGCAGATATGCAACATGAAGAATTGACTTAAGATTCTGACACAATTGTGAAAGTGACTTTTATAGACATCATGTTGATATAAGCTATTTCACATATGACGATAATGAATTCATAACATGCACTGTAACTTATGTAAATACATCTATTACATGAAGCAATACATGTAATACATTTAAAAGTTCAGTCACGCTCTTCGTCAGTGCTGATTTGGACAATCGTCTGCACTACACAAGCAGAATTCAGTACAGGTCAGTCCTGCAGAGATACAATGACATGTTCTGCTCTGCCTACAGTCATCGTCAGAGCAGCGTAGGTTTTGAAGAACTTTGGGGATGTAAATATCCTCCGAGGCAGTTTGATCAACAGCCACAGATGTGAGGAAACGTCTCACCTCATCATAGGACACACAGTGTCCTAATTCATGAAGCATGTCAATGAGATGCTTGCTTCCCAATTCATGATGCACCTGCAAGGCTAAACCAAGCGTTATTGTGGAGTACACTCGACGGCTCTGATATTATATTGTGACAAATGGCGATCGTCCTCAGGTTGTTCTTCATAACACCTTCATCACTACAGCTGGTTACATTCGTGTGTGATTTCTCACTGGTGCACCACTGAATAAAGTCGTAGAGTGTATTTGGAACAAATTCTGCACAGTGCTGAATATCTGTTTCCTCGACAGGTGCATACATATTTCTAACATGCTCGATATCAGCCATGTGCTTCCTCAGGATACCAGCTGCAGCATACAAAGTATGGATTTCACTATCTGTGGCTGATGGTACATCAGACGGGATGTCTTCATATTCTGGTTCATCAGTCATGCTCTGCAGAATCGTGGCTTTCTCAGGGCATCACATAAGGTCACAGAAGAAGACCATATGGTGTTAGTGTGGCCATCAAATGTTACACAGACTATTTGGTCACCATAATATTTAGTTAATCGCTCCTTCAACTTCCAAGTTTTATACTGTTCTGCATTCGTGGCACCCAGTGAAACCAAATATCCAACGTATTCATCTTTCAGATGAACGAAGGTTGTCACTGTCTTAGTTTTGGAGAACACAGTTTGTTCCAGATAACATTTCAGTTCATCAAAAGCTTCATCATGTAATGTGCCCATTGTTTCCTCTCCTGATTTACGAATTGCAGCAGTGATGTTCCTTTCTGAAATATAGTGTGAATAGCATAACCTGTAGTACTTGGCATCATAGGCGAACAAATCTGGAAAGGCAAGCATGCGCATGTGCATTTTATTGTCTTGTCTTTTGTCAGCTGCTGCCAGAACTTTTTCTCTGGTGGACTGTCCAGTTCCTGTAGATACCGGTGTAAGCTTGTTTCTGGAAGTGTTGGATTTTCCACAAATGAAGCATTTAGTCCTGATGTCAAACCCAGCTGTTTCATTTCTGCCGATTCTTGTGTTCTGTTGCCGCAGACGTGCATGGTTGCTGGTCACTCTCACTGGGGTTGGATGTGGAGATATTTCACTTGCTGGTATACTTGGCCCGACACGATTTGTGGAATGATACTTTCAAATTAAGACTCAAAATATGTCTTGTTGCAAAGGCCAGATACTTTCGTAAACGTCTGATTTGACATCTTTTCTGATTTGACTTGCTTTGAAGATTGCACTCAAACCATTAAATGTTGGGTTCTTTACAACTTCTTGCTTTTTAGGGTTGAGGGGTTTAAAGCAAATGATGCAGTGGTCAGTGTCAATTTTACGACGCTTCACAACAGTTGGTTCCAGATCCATAATTGCAGATCAATTGTCAGCACAAGCATCTGAAATGAAATAATTAAAGATAAGTGTATATTACTGAAACGCAAAAGAAACTTACCACCTTTTAAACCTTCAAATATCAACAATAACACTGCGTGTAGTAAATGTGTGAACTTATTTGTGGACAATAGTGTCCTCACTGTCAGACAAAACGGTCACGGATGGTCACTTGAACCTTCAATGGTCACTTCATAGCACAGCTGTTGAACAGCCATTTTGACTGTCAGTGATTAGCCAAGGGGTACGGGATGATTTTAATGAGCTGCACGTGATGTCTTGATATTGGCTTTAAAAAGGCCAGTGCAAAATGGGAATTTCAATCAACATGCCACGATTGTCAAGGGATCAACGGCAGTGTGCCTTGGGCATACTGCAAGGCGGATTGAGCTACCGTGAGGCGGCACGTCGCCTTGGCTGTTCACACCAGACGATATCGGCCCTGGTGGACAGAGACACCCTCCACAACTCTGCAGATGACAGACCTCGATCAGGGAGGCCAAGAGTCACCACTGCAAGGCAGGACAGGCAGATGGTCCTAAGTCAGTTGACTTCAGACATTGAGGACTGAGTGGGACAGAATCCAGCAGCAATCCATCCAAAGACTGGTAGGCAGTATGCGCCGACAATGCACTGCCTGTATCCAAAACAATGGTGGCCACACACGCTATTGAAAGGGGACTGACGTTGCACCCTGTGCTGTTCTGTACTGTAGAACAAACTTATGAGATGGTGTATCTTGGTCAAAAACTTGACATGTCATCAATAAAATGCCAATGTTTCAATTAGCACTTGTTGGTTTGTTTTATTTTGAACTGTTACAATTTTATTACATTTCAAACAAGTGGTAAGTTTCTTTTGCGTTTCAGAATATCAGTAGTTTTAGAAAAAGGCAATCAAGCTCAAAATTGATTTTCTGCAACTGGATTTAAAATCATTCTTGTTTGGTTAATGCATATACATGTATTATAAATTAATCAATGTCGGTTACTTTTAGGGGGGGTGACACATGGTTTCGGTAATAACTATTAATTCAACTGATTTATCTTTATGAGTTATATTTCTAAAAAGGAGAATGATCGAGGGTTATTTTGATGTAATATGTAGTAATACAACTCAAATACTTATGAAGAAATTAATTGTTTAGTTGATATTTATTGGTAAACCCGAAGCTGATTTGTTGAGTGAAATTCCACTATTTTTGCCTGTAGGTCACACAAAAGCCTTTGGTACATCACAAATGGTTTTTACAGATATATACGTCATCATTCCTCACATTTTGGTACCAAATCTGTGTTTGTAGCACCAGTATTAACAAATATATGAGCCAAAATCTGTGGCGATTAAATCCATTTTTGCAGTCTGCAGAGGTACATATGTAAACGTGATTTTCAAAATGTTGTGCAATGATCTCAGGTTCACAACCATGATTTTCTAACTCCTCAAACATCCCTCTTCAAGAAAAAATAGGTTGTGGCTTGTTCTACCTTGGGTAGGGGTATGCCACCCAAAACCTCATTTGGCCACTAGCCTATTATGTCTAATGTGTTCATGGATAATATGCGTTGTGCAGGATTAGGTCGCGCTTTTCCTCCTTCTTTCCCCTCTTAACTCCACACACGAGCATCCCCTTCATGCATACACACAAGCATTTCACTAGCATACGCACGCCAATTTTAAGTTTGAAACGTGCACCATTATTCAATGGCCACTTCACCTCAACCTTCACCACACTCAAACCGCAACACTAAAACATTCATACAACGTCAAAACAGCTTTAATACAATCACCTCATCATGAAAACATAACCCAAGTTCACTTACATGCACCATTGCCACCTCAACCATCACCCAATAAATTCACCACAATGCTTCCGCTACCATCGCCTCAACCACAATCACTACCGATGCCTAGGACTAGTGTTGGATTAACGGTTAAGCTGGCCGGCTTAAGATCCACGGGTCGAGTTGAAACGCCTGTTATTCCGTTAAATGAACACCAGGTTGGGTTGACTCAGCCCGTCATCCTTCTGAGGTCAGTGAAATTAGTGTACTGGTAATGAGAAATGAGTATTACCAATGTACTGGTAATCGGGGCATTGCATCAGACACAGTCGTGTCCCCAGAAAAAGACGCAGCCAAACAGCCACAGGCTGCATATAAATAAATAAGTAAACCAACGACACCCACCACCGCCTTTTGGACCAACAGGGAACAAAGGAACGCAATGTAACACTGCAGAAACTCGGATCTGGACATTCAGGCATCGAACTTGGAGCACAAGTGTGCAATAAACTCCATTCAAAATTGCATCAATAGCCCAAGTACTCTGCTCAATTACGGCCCCCATTTAGTGTGCGGTTCACGTCCGCGCACGGAGGGCATGACTGAACACCCCAGTGCCACGTTCAGCATGGAGCTCAGCTGCGTGGGACAGCCCAGGCCCCAGAACATACAGGCCATCTTCATTGCTGTACCCTTGTGTGGTGAATTGAGGTGAATTGAGGGACATGACGCGGGATCACATGTTGTGCGTTTCGCGTATAAGGGGAGGTCTCCGCGGCACGGGGTGATTGTCCCCGGGGCATTGCCATTTACATCGGCTGTTCACTTGGTGCTCGTTGACTGAAGGTGCTCATTGACTGGTGAGAATGGAGATTATATCGAACTCCGTGCTTACGCGGATTTATTCTGCGATGATTAATTACACATGTATACGTTACTGCTTATGTACTCCTAGCTGAACCTGTATTCCCCGGTGTGCCCGCAGAAGCGGCTCCAATCAAATGGAATAAAGCCTAAACTCTGAAGGTTCTTCTCTCGCTCTCATTACAATTTATTCCATTTCCTGCCTTTCACTAGCGAGCTGTTGACGAAACTTTCAGAGCTACCGGTATCAATCAGTGCCTCAGCCATATGCCCGTTAATTCGTACGTTGATGATAGCCTTGGATAGATTCCCCGGGGAGGCTGCAGTTAATTTATTTTGTGAGTAGAGAGCCGCAGAAGTGGGTTTATTTCTCCTCAGAGTAGATTTACATACCCTGGCATAATGCCCTTTCTTGTCGCAATTCATGCATGTGGCATCTCTGGCAGGGCATTTTTGACGAGGGTGCCTTTTGTACCCACAAAAGAAGCATTTACCAACCGGAGCAGTTGCTGAGGAGTTTGACGTGGCCTGGGTATCCGGCTCCTCGGGTGTTTCTCCATCCCCTATGTCTGGCTGTGTCTGTGCCAGTGGGGTTCCTTGGGTTCCCATCGTAGCAGCGTTCATTAGCAGCATCGGTGTCCCAAATGACTCAGATTGCTGCTGAGCCGTATCCATCGCTCATGCCTGATCGACTACCTTGTCAAGAGTGGGTTGCGCTTTCTCTAGTAAGCGTTGCCGTATGTGGGCTGATCTGAGTCCTTGGATGAATGCCTCCCGGGTCGCTTCCTTTCGGTGTTCCTCGGCGCTTACGGCCCGGAAGCTGCAGTCTTTTCCCAGCTGATTCAGAGCTTGCAGGAACTGATCGATTGTCTCCCCGGCTGCTTGCTTGCGTGTGTTGAGAAGATGTCGTATGTATACCTCGTTCTTGGGCTTCACGTAGAGCGCTTGCAGCACGTCGATCGCTGCTTCGTAAGTGTCGCACTCCGAGAAGAGCCTGTACACGCTGGGCGAGACATGATTCACGAGAGCGGCAAATTTGTCAGCTCCCTCCTCGATGATGGTCAGATAGTGTGAGAAGGAACAGAACCAATGCGACCATTTCATTTCATAATTGGACGTAAAAGGGTACACGCATCGGGATGTAAGGGTACTGGTGCTTCGTGATTTGTGCGCAGACGTAATTCTGGGTCATAATGTCCTCAAGCAGCACACGAGCGTCGAAATACCCTTTGGAGGAAGCAAGCCTCGTCTAATTTTAAATGCGTTGACCACCGCGGAGGTGACGTCCCCCCAGCTGTTCGCTAACTTGTCGCCGGTCTGCAAACCGATAGCGATTAAATCGCGGCGATATACCACTGCTGACATGAATTTCATCACCTCAGAAACCAAGCGATTACTGGAAGAAGGAATTATAGAACCGAGCGATTCGCCATGGCGCGCACAGGTGTTAGTAACCAGCAGTCAGAACCATAAGAAACGAATGGTTGTCGATTATTCCCAAACGGTCAATCGCTTTACCCAACTCGATGCCTACCCCCTGCCGCGCATAGACGAGATGGTCGAACGCGTGGCCAATTATAAGGTATTCAGCACCATCGACTTGCGAAGCGCCTATCATCAAATTCCCATCCGAGAGGAAGACAAACCTTACACCGCATTCCAGGCAGGGAGGCGCCTCTACCAATTCAGGAGAATACCTTTCGGTGTCACGAATGGGGTAGCTTGCTTCCAACGGGTTATGGACGACATCATCTCAGATGAAAACCTCAACGACACTTTTGTTTACGTGGACAATGTCACAGTGTGCGGTAGGGATCAGGGGGAACATGATAGGAATCTGGACAGATTCTTGAGCATTGCTAGAAAATATAATCTGACTCTCAACTACGAGAAATGCGTATTCTCGGCAAGGTCAATTGACCTTCTCGGCTACACGATAGCCGACGGCACAATTAAGCCTGATCCTGAACGATTGCGCCCGCTCCGTGAGCTTCCACCACCTCAGGACTTGCAGACAATGCGCCGGGTGATCGGGATGTTCGCTTACTATGCGAGATGGATTTCGCAATACTCCGAGAAAATACATCCCCTAGTGCATTGCAAAAACTTTCCACCAGATGCCGCTGTTGTAAGAGCTTTCCACAACCTCAAGGATGATATCAGTAAGTCCGTGGTTTTATCGATCGATAGCTCGGTGCCCTTTGTGGTGGAAACCGACGCTTCAGATCACGCGATAGCTGCTACACTTAATCAGTCTGGGCGGCCGGTCGCGTTCTTCTCGAGAACTCTCTCTAGAAGCGAGCAGAGACACTCAGCGATAGAGAAGGAAGCGTACGCCATCGTCGAAGCGCTGCGGAAATGGAGACATTATTTACTGGGAAACCACTTCACGCTCGTTACGGACCAACGATCCGTGGCATTCATGTTTGATGGGAAAAATAACGGGAAAATTAAGAATGAAAAATTATGAGATGGCGGATAGACCTAGCCTGCTACAGTTACGACATTGTCTACCGGCCCGGGAAGGAAAACCCTGCTGCAGATACCTTCTCTCGGGTCTACAGTTCGGCAACAATCAGTCAGGCTTTGCAAGACCTACACGTGTCTCTCTGCCACCCAGGGGTAACCAGAATGGCACATTTCGTGCGCAGACAAAATCTTCCCTATTCTGTTGAAGATATTAAACAAATGAATGCTTCATGCCCTGTTTGTGCTGAACTAAAACCCAGATTCTATGGCGCGGCATCTGGCAGACTGATCAAGGCCACTTCCCCCTTCGAGAGACTAAACATCGACTTCAAAGGGCCCCTGCCGACCGAGACAGACAACAGATACATATTCACTGTTGTTGATGAATATTCAAGGTTCCCTTTCGCATTTCCGTGCTCGGATATGACCTCGGGCACTGTCGTGAGATGTCTCTCTGACCTCTTCGCTATGTTTGGGAAACCTTCGTACATACATTCAGACAGAGGGCCGTGTTTCATGCCGGCCGGGCTAAAACAATTCCTACTAGAGCTCGGCATAGCAACTAGTCGAACGACGGGTTACAACCCACAGGGTAACGGGCAGGTGGAACGGTTATTTGGAAAGCTGTAACGGGGTTATTTGTTATGTTTATTATGTAACGGGTTATAACGGGGTATAACGGGGTTATTTGGATAGCTGTAACTCTGGCGTTGAAATCAAGAGGGCTGGGCCCCGAGCGGTGGGAGGTTACTCTTCCCGACGCTCCGAATTCCATACGCTCTTTGCTCTGCACGTCCACCAATGCAACTCCTCACGAACGAATGTTTACTCACCAGCGACGTTATGTTGACGGTCAAACGGTGCCCAACTGGCTGACCCATCCTGGAACAGAGTTCATGAAACGCCCGGTACGACAAAGCAAGTATGAACCCCTGGTGGAGGGGGTCGAACTCATTGACACTAATCCGGAGTATGCTCATGTCAGGCTCCCGGATGGCAGGGAGACCACTGTGTCGGTTCGCCATCTGGCTCCCTCAGGTACTCCTCCCGCAGGTACACCACCTTCTGGCACTCCTCCTTCTGACATCCCCTCCCCAGGTGTTCCCCCCCCAGGAACTCCACCGGGCGACGGGGCTGCCGCGTTCCACCCGAGAGCGATCGAGGAGTCATCCCCGGCACAAGTCGAGGCTCACCAAGAGGATCGGGAGCCTCCCTCAAGTGAAACTGCCATTTACTCCCGGAGAGGTCGACGAATAAGGCCCCCTCGACGACTCAATCTGTAAAGGGGATTATCGGCATTCTCGCTGCTCATGCTCCTATATGCTCATTATATCATATATCGATGCTCATTTCCATGCTCCTACAACTCAAAATAATCACTGCTTGGCATGTATGCTTCTGTAGACCTATTAGTCCGCATTGCTTGAAATGTATACTCGTATAGTGCTAAAGCAATCATGGTGCGTAAGATGGGCCCCTAGTTGCATTTTAAAGGTGGGGAGAATGTGGTGAATTGAGGTGAATTGAGGGACATGACGCGGGATCACATGTTGTGCGTCTCGCGTATAAGGGGAGGTCTCCGCGGCACGGGGTGATTGTCCCCGGGGCATTGCCATTTACATCGGCTGTTCACTTGGTGCTCGTTGACTGAAGGTGCTCATTGACTGGTGAGAATGGAGATTATATCGAACTCCGTGCTTACGCGGATTTATTCTGCGATGATTAATTACACATGTATACGTTACTGCTTATGTACTCCTAGCTGAACCTGTATTCCCCGGTGTGCCCGCAGAAGCGGCTCCAATCAAATGGAATAAAGCCTAAACTCTGAAGGTTCTTCTCTCGCTCTCATTACACCTTGCATGGGCAGAGCCAGCACCATCGTAATTGTCCATGCACCAATAGGGGCACTGGTAAACACCTATTGTCCCGTTTGATCCAATGAGGAGACAGGGGGAAGGAGGAGAGAGGGGGAGGGAGGGAGGAGGAGGAGAGAGGGGGAGGGAGGGAGGAGGAGGAGAGAGGGGAGGGAGGGAGGAGGAGGAGAGAGGGGGAGGGAGGGAGGAGGAGGAGAGAGGGGGAGGGAGGGAGGAGGAGAGAGAGAAGGGGAGGGAGGAGGAGGAGAGAGAAGGAGGGAGGAGGAGGAGGAGGAGGAGGAGGAGGAGGAGGAGGAGGAGGAGGGAGGAGGAGGAGGAGGAGGAGGAGAGAGAGGGGGAGGGAGGAGGAGGAACCCGTTAGTGTTCCAGACTCCATGGTTTTTTTTTTCTTTTCTTTTTTTTTTTCTTCGGCATGACGGTGATGTTGACACTTCGATTTCTAGTGCGGTTATAATACAATATGATTAATAGGCTGCCGCTCAACGATTTAAATCATAACCGCATGAGAAATCGAAGTGTCAACATCACCGTCATGCCGAAGAAAAAAAACAAACAAAAAAAAATAAACATCGATTCTGGAACACTGACGGGTTCCTCTTGTGAAGCCCATTTTTACATACCAATTCCCCTAAACGCTGCCAATACGCCATTATACGGTAGCTGTAAGTTAGAAACACGTTCAGAAAGTTCTGTGGTCGTCCGGAAGACGTCAAATACGTCTACATACGTCAATATGCGTTGGAGATACAGTGGGGAGAACAAGTATTTGAGACACTGCCGATTTTGCAGGTTTTCCCACTTAAAAAGCACGTAGAGGTCTGTAATTTTTATCATAGGTACACTTCAACTGTGAAAGACGGAATCTAAAACAAAAATCCTGAAAATCACATTGTATGATTTTTAAATAATTAATTTGCATTTTATTGCATGAAAATAAGTATTTGATCATCTACCAACCAGTAAGAATTCCAGCTCTCACAGACCTGTTAGTTTTGTCTTTAAGAAGCCCTCCCATTCTCCACTCATTACCTGCATTAACTGCACCTGTTTGAACTCGTTATCTGCATAAAAGACAGCTGTCCACACTCAATCAATCAGACTCCAACCTCTCCACAATGGGCAAGACCAGAGAGCTGTCTAAGGACATCAGGGACAAAATTGTCGACTTGCACAAGGCAGGGATGGGCTACAGGACAATAGGCAAGCAGCTTGGTGAGAAGGCAACAACTGTTGGCACAATTATTAGAAAATGGAAGACGTTCAAGATAACAGTCAATCTCCCTTGGTCTGGTGCTCCATGCAAGATCTCACCTCGTGGAGCCTCAATGATCATGAGAAAGGTGAAGGATCAGCTCAGAACTACACGGCAGGACCTGGTCAATGACCTGAAGAGAGCTGGGACCACAGTATCAAAGAAAACCATAAGTAACACACTACGCCATCATGGATTAAAATCCTGCAGCGCACGCAAGGTCCCTCTGCTCAAGCCAGCGCATGTCCAGGCCCGTCTGAAGTTTGCCAATGACCATCTGGATGATCCAGAGGAGGAATGGGAGAAGGTCATGTGGGCTGATGAGACCAAAATAGAGCTTTTTGGTTTAAACTCCACTCGCCGTGTTTGGAGGAAGAAGGATGAGTACAACCCCAAGAACACCATCCCAACCGTGAAGCATGGAGGTGGAAACATCATTCTTTGGGGATGCTTTTCTGCAAAGGGGACAGGACGACTGCACAGTATTGAGGGGAGGATGGATGGGGCCATGTATCGTGAGATCTTGGCCAACAACCTCCTTCGCTCAACAAGAGCATTGAAGATGGGGCATGGCTGGGTCTTCCAGCATGACAACGACCTGAAACACACGGCCAGGGCAACTCAGGAGTGGCTCCGTAAAAAGCATCTCAAGGTCCTGGAGTGGCCTAGCCAGTCTCCAGACCTGAACCCAATAGAAAATCTTTGGAGGGAGCTGAAAGTCTGTGTTGCCCAGCAGCAGCCCCGAAACCTGAAGGATCTGGAGAAGATATGTATGGAGGAGTGGGCCAAAATCCCTGCTGCAGTCTGTGCAAACCTGGTTAAGAACTACAGGAAACGTCTGATCTCTGTAATCGCAAACAAAGGTTTCTGTACCAAATATTAAGTTCTGTTTTTCTGATGCATCAAATACTTATTTCATGCAATAAAATGCAAATTAATTATTTAAAAATCATACAATGTGATTTTCAGGATTTTTGTTTTAGATTCTGTCTTTCACAGTTGAAGTGTACCTATGATAAAAATTAGACCTCTACGTGCTTTGTAAGTGGGACAACCTGCAAAATCGGCAGTGTATCAAATACTTGTTCTCCCCACTGTACGTTACTCATAGGTTCAAAGCACGTTACCCATCGGTTAGAAATAAGTTTCGGGTACGCTAAACATTACCTCGACGTATTTCGACTTATGAGTAACTTACAAGTAACGTTGTCGACATGTGTCAACGATCGCGTAACGTGCCTACAACTTATGGTTAGCGTATGCGGAACGTGTGAGTCATATGCTGGCATATGTCGACAAATTTTGAGCATGCTTAAAATTTGTCGACGAGCTTGGCGTACTACGACGTATGCCAGCATGCTTCAGCATGCTCTTAACGTATACAAAACTTACCCATAACGTATTCGATGTGTGCCAGCGTTTTAGACAAATTTTTCATACGTCGGCATACGTTGGCTAAATCTTCAAGGTGTGACAGGGCCTTTAAATCGTTGAGCGGCAGCCTATTAATAGGCTACGCCAAGTGATCGTCGGCGATACGCTGCCGCGCTATGCATAAGTTAGACTATCGTTGGGCATAGGTTGTGAACACCGACAACACGCTCAGCATTCGTTGATATAAGTTATCTATATGTTATCGAAACATTCTGTGTACGTTACTAATACGTTATGCATACGTCCAACTCGTTATGAATACACCAAAAACTGAAAAAAAACATCAATAGTTCAGCGTACGCCAGCATTTTACATACATTTTTATACGTTTCCATATGCTGGCTAAAACGTCAAGGTGTGACAGGGCCCTGAGCGAGCAAGAATTCCAGTGAGTGCAGTCATAGGGCCAAGCCAATAACACCAAACACTGAGACTTTCTTCGACCTACTTTGGCTATTTTGTCACACGTTCTTCTTTCTTTCCATCTCTTCTGCTGTGGACGCAATATCATAAAAGGAGCATCAGTGATTAACTGGGCAAGTTTTGTCCCTTCAGGGTGGCCTCACCGATACACATCTTTTACAGCTTCCTCTCTGCACCTCACCACACCCTCACTTGCACCTCCTCAGACCATGCACCTTCAGCACCCCCACTTTTCCTCTTCTTGCCCCCTCCTTCGTGAGTGGGCTGTGAGGGTTCATCAGCCCCACCTGGTAATTGAGAGGTCACAAACACCTCGCACTTTCCCTCATCTTTTTTGCCATTTTTGAGAAGGGTACATGTCTTGCCATGTAAGCAGATGCAGACAGGCTTTGCATTTTGAGATGCTTTCTAGTTAGCCTGTTTTGCGAGAGAGTGAGAGAGAGTGAGAACACTTGAGAAAATGGGCCAAGCAGCTTCAACCAAACTTTGTTATTTTAACCTTTCTTCTTTCGCCTCAACATGAACGTCACACAACTTTTGGTGTGTATTGGGAAAGCCATTTTTGAGCTTGGATTTGAATCCAAATTTCTTTGCCAAATCTGTGACTGACTGGGGTTTGTCGGGACTGTTATTGAAATGAGCAGAACACAACTAAAAATTTTGTCAGTCAATTTTACTTTTTTTTTTTCAGAAATCCAAAAAAAATATCCAAACCTCATAGATTTCCATGTCTTTTGCCCCTTTTGGGATCATATCACCATCTTTATCGGTATATTTTCTTGAAATATAGTTGGGGTTGGATCACTGCTTTAAAGTGGCATTACTCAAGCCTGTTGGCGTCTCCACAAACTACATGCACCTGATTATAAGAAACTTGAATGAAGTTTGGGAGGTAAAGGGTTCAAGTGAAAGATTTTCTCCAAAAAGCAGTCATCAACAATTTCGCTGTAAAAGGAATGTGTTGAGGAGGCTGTAACAATCATCTTCAATATCGTTAAAGTATTCAAAATCTTCACCTTAACCTGTTTCACACTTGGACAAAAACAAGAAGCAGGAAGAATTATCTTAATTAGCTTTATAACCTCTTGACTGTGCAGCAGTATTTTTTTTTTCAACATCATCTCACCATCAAGTACATAGAGGCTAAAAATTTCCTCCTCTCGACGACGATGACTTTCAAAATTAAACGTTCACATGATTATATAAAACGATTTTTTAAAAGTCCAAGTTTCCCCCAAGCAATCGTTTCTCATTGGCTGTTTTTGGAAGATTGAACATCACCCTCAATCTGCTCCTCAAACTCTTCACGGCTGATCTTTCCTCGTTTCAATCGCTTGAGAAGCCGCGTGTCACGAATCAGCTCATCAAGATCAGCGTCACCATCCAGCCCCAGCATGTCCTGCACAGCACACAGCATATGTCATGCTCCAACAGCAAGTTTCCCCAAAAATAAAAATGGCACTTTTATCATTTGCCGAGAAGCATACTTAAAACAGGAGCATTTAGAAGTGCAGCAAAAGACAATGGTGTTTTCAAGAAGATACAGAGTAACCAGTGAAAATATATATCCATATTTTGCCATATTCAATATGGATTAAAAATTGTGCTGTACCGTTTTATGTCTTTCACCATTTTATTCGACTGATAAAACGGATAAGAATAGTGGTGAGTTTGTACAAAGGATAAGAGAGGTTAGAATCCAAGATGATGAGACAACGGTATCTTTTGATGCTGTTTCCCTTTTCACCAACAACCCAGTCAATGTAGCGGTGAGCATCACACTTGACCGGTTGAAACATTCAAACGATTGGAAAATGGCTTAAGTATCAAAACAGCAAACTAACACCTGAGGATATTGCTTGCTTGCTGGAGATGTCTGAATAGCACGACCTTCATCCATAATGGTGCACACGACCGACAAATATTTGGCACAGCTATGGGTTCACCGGTCTCTGCTGTTGTGGCTAATTTGGTGATGGAGGAACTCGAACGAAGGATATTTGAGTCTCATGAGAATTGGCTCCCACAGTACTGGAACAGTTACGAAGATGACACCTTCGCCATTGTGCATACAGATATGATAGACCACTGACTGGGACAACTTGGCCGGGTATTCCTCAGCATTAACTTCACAATCAAAATTGAAAAAGAAAGCAAATTAGCCTTTTTGGATGTGGAGGTCCACCGTAAGGACTTCGGTTTACAGGAAACAAAACCACACCAGCAAATTACTGGATTTTAACTCCTGTAACCCAATCTCCCACAAACACAGTGTAGCATGGACCTTGGCAGCTCAGGCATGGACGGCATCATCATCCAAAGCTGAGGCAATCAAAGAAATCAGATTAGTTAGGGGAGTCCTGCTCAAAAATGGGTACAACAAGGGGATACTCCCCACCTTTGAAGAACCAAAACGGACAGAACGGAAGGAGCCAGACACACTTGAGCACTGTATACTGCCATACTACCCAGGCCTTTTTGAAAGCATTGGCAGGATAGTACATGGTGCATGGACATTTCAAAACGAAAGGACCCAATACGAACTGGTGATAAACCTGGAGTAGTTTAACATTCATCATGCAGAGACTATGACCAATTCTGCATTGGAGAAACTGGAAGAAATTTAAAACAATGGCTAGATGAACATGATAGAGCAATTAGGCTTGGAAAGGTGACTCAGTCAGCCATAGCAAGTCACTGCCTGTAATCTGGCCACAAATTTGACATTGACAGGACCCGTGTCCTTGACTCGACGTTCAACAAATGACACAGGTTGATTTTGGAAGCATGGCACATGAAGAGCCGGGAGGGTGGTCTTACTGGGAGATGGTGGACATACCCACACAATACACACCTCTGATGCAAATAGTGAAAACTGGATGGTGCAAACGGCTGAATAAGGTAAGAAACAAACACTCAATCCCAAACACTACACCCACATGTGCACAACACCCAACGAGAACCCAAACACTCGCATAACCAACACCTCATCATGCCCAACCTGGACACAAAACCAGCTGCGTTTGTGCCCTGGAAACACAAAAACAACAACACACATACAACACCAGATCACATGTCACTATAAAACAAACAAAACAAAAAATAGCAGACCACCTCATCAATGATGCAATTTGATGTTTGTTTTGGTGGTTTATTTTGGTTTTGCAAACCCCCCCCCCCAAAAAAAAAACACTCCTCCATTTTACCTCAAGTACCAGCACATGACAGGAAATGAGTGGTCGTATCGAAATAAAAACCGAACACATGCCGAGGCTCGGGGTCTATGATGCCTGAGGAATCTGGCTGTGAAGCTGGTGAACGTCGCCTGAGACTGGGTCTGCTCTTGCTTTTTTGCTCAAATGAGAAGAGTCGATATAGATTTTTACTTTTGGTTGGATTTTTACTTTTTACTTCATTTTCTAACAGGTAGGCCACAGGTTGTGAAAGTTGGTAATGCTATTTTAGCCATACTCATAGCCTGGTGTTTGCTTAATGGTTAGGGTGGTGGGCTTGTGATCCTCGGATTCTGAGTTCAAATCCCCCTCGGATGTTGAATTAATACCAAGTGGGGTTGACTCTGCCTATCATCCTTCCGAGGTCGGCAAAATGAGTGCCAGAATGCTGGTATCCTGTGTCGGAGTGGCGACCCGTCCCCAGGATTGTGTCCAATAGCCAAGGAGACTGCTTAGGACAATATATATATATATACACATATATATATATATATATATATATATATATATATATATACATATATATACACACACACACACACACACACACACACACACACACACACACACACACACACACACACACACACACACACACACACACACACACACACACACACACACACACACACACACACACACACACACACACACACACACACACGGAAAAATCTATCAAAAGATGGAGGAGCATGTTCCTGGTGCTTTGCTATAATAGATACATGCCAGGTCCTTTATTTAGACAATGGAGTAGAAACAGGCATACAATAATAAGTAGTGACATGTGCAGAGCTGAATAACAGCAGCATGCTCAGCACAGAATATGCTAAACGAGATTTTCTTTCTGAGTTTTACCCACATATAATCTATTGTGGATGTCATGCTGAACTCTTGACCATCAGTTGTATCTAGCAAATCCAGAGCCAGCAGGATAGCGCAGAGGTATGCTCACTTGCCTCAGAGGTCTGAAGTTTGAATCTTGGCCTAGCTTTAAAGTGCCATCCTCTGGAGTTCCGTAGGCAGGGCGATTCACCAATGTGTGTGCCATTCCTCGGATGGATGTGAAACTCGGCATCCCATCTGTCAGTATGAGTTGGTGAATGTTAAAGATCCCACGATGTTCTTCACAAAGAGTGCGCGAGCTCTCACCGGTACGCTAGCTAAATTCTAAATTCCTGCTCGAACCTATAAAAGGACACTGCATTAGTGGCACAGCTGTGGTCCTATCAATGATGCAAACCAGCATCCACGTGCAGCATACAAAATTATGAGGACTTGCAAATCCAAGATATTGCCAAGGTGAGTGATGGGATGCCATACAGGGTCGGCTCAAGGCACCAGGGAAACTAATCTCTGAGGTGGCACCCATTGTTGAGAGGGGCAAGTAGTGAGAAGTCAAGCATGAAAATTGTTCCTTTATGGGGGGATGAAAATTAATCCTCAGCCTGATCAACATGGGTAGTGGGCACAGTAAATTGTGCTGACTGACTAGTGGTGTTACATGACCGATATCGCTGTCAAGTGATTCACTCTGTCATGCGTTGAAAATAAAAGCATTCATCAGTGGGAGCATCATGATGACAAGCTATAATGATTCAGATTAAAAAAATGGTTACTCTTTTAGGTATTACTTTTTTTAAAGGATTACCTTTTATGGCCCTTCTTTTTATGGTTACGTCAATGGGAATGGCAGGTGAGAGATTTGCTAATGCTTCAATACGACTGGGCAAGCCAATACAGCACAACCAACATCTTGGATTACTTCCTTTCCCGGCTCAGAGGCAGGGTCATGTCAAACGGTTTCCATGCACACTTAATCCGTGTGAATTCCTCTTATGGAGATTCCTCGAGCAGGAAGTCGACAAATTGGCCCAGGGTTGTGGACAAATTGAAAACAGTGATCCGGTATTGCACACTTTGTCTTAGCTGAGACACTTTGGGAAAACTTATGGACACAACATGTGCATACGGATGTGCTATGCTTTATCGGAATGGTGGATATAAGTGGAGGAACCACTGAAACTGGCAAGTAAAGTGGTTGGGTTAGGAAAGGTTAATGGGCGTAATGATGACCATTGGTCAGAATTAGGGATGACAAGAAATGGTGGTGCACTGCTTGCTCAAAGCGCAGGTATTGATCCTTCCTCCATCAAGTCCTTGAACTCTGGCTGTGCGAACTGGGAATCGTAATCATTGATGTCAAGCCTGTGGATAGTGATATTTGTGGGGGATTCTGCTCGGATCCCATTCATGTCTGCTGTGTATAAGCGGAGCTTGGATCCTGGAATTGTTTCCTTGCCATGCTCACGCATCGTATAAATTTTCTCCCGTCACCGAGTCAACAGTGAACACCTGTTTGTGCTCCTGATCAGCACCAGGACCAGTAATGCTGTACCTTACCTCTACAAATACATCGGACACGATAGTGAAAAGTTACTTGGGATAATCATAATAGGCATGTCTTGTGACATTGATCGGTGGGACGATCCAACGATGCTTAAATGCCTTCTACAATCACATCGAGTAATGGGGAACACAAACACTTTCGTCTCAGAGCCATGATCAGCAACAGTGTCTGTTTCAAGGCTGTGTACGTCAAGGAGTGAAAAGGCACAGATTGCTACTAAAAATAAACACTTCATCTCTTCAACCTCAACATGTCCCCAACACACAACGGTGAGATATTGAACACAAAATACGCAAAGTTATAAAACAAATGTCAGGAATGCAGAAGTATTAGCGTTATCAGCCGAGCCAACAAAATCAATTTATTTTGTAAACACAAACGTCATATAATAAACCCGCAAGTGATGACTTCACCTCAGCTGTGCGCTTTGCTATTCGTTTCTTGCGTCGCTCACGCCGACGCTTTTGTTTTGACCATGGAACAGCGTTCTGACTGTTACGACGACGTATCCTGGCCAAGTCTCTCTTCTTTTCCACTTCTCCTCCATTGTCCCGGGATTCTTCCTCTGCAAAAGTCAGGTTTATGCTTCTATGAAGGTTAAATCAGTGATCTGACTGAAGGTTCCACGTGCTTTACTCTGTCCAAAGAATAAAATTATGGCTTTCGAAGTATCATGGTACATTTGCATCATACGTTCTTCAGTTATGTGAAGTTGACACACAAGGTAAGTAAAGATGAGCGATGTGTGGCATTTCCATCTTACAAATGTAGTTACACGGGTGCACATGCACACAGGCACACACACACACACACACACACACACACACACACACACACACACACACACACACACACACACACACACACACACACACACACACATTTGCTGCAAATCATGAGGAAACCATTTGATGGAACAAGTGAAAGGGCACAACCAGAAGATGATTTCAGTCCAATACATAGTGAAAACAACAATTGCAAACTGTGCTTTGTTCTTCGTTCCAATTAAACCAACCCATCTGCAAGTCTAATCCACCATTTTTGCACAAGCAATGAAAATAATTCAGGAAGTAAGCTGGTTTTTTTGTCTATTTGAGTTAAGAATAAAATAAACACAGTGGATACAAATTGTACTGTGACATAAATGTAGCTCATAAAAAGTTGATGGCATGGACTATATACAATTTATACAACTATATACAATATATACAATATATACATGGACTATATACAACTATATACAATATATACTAAAAGTATACAATTTAAAACCTGACTTACAAAATTAACTCTTGATCGAGCATTTCATTTTTATCCACCATTTACAAGGTTGGATATTGGATGGTACGTTTGTTGATGCATACCACAAGTCCGACGTCTATGCAGGGTGGCCTGAAAGTCCTTTTACCCCATACTAAATTTGTTGCACCTCTCTCCCTCCCTTCCTTTCCTTTCCTTTCCTTTCCCTCCGCTCTCCCCCACCACGGTACATGGCAACCCTGACTCACTGATGTGGGAGTCAGGAGGAAGATAGACGGTATGGCAGACACAATTTATTACAGTGTCAAAGAGTGGTTGGTTGCTTGTGTTTGGGTGTATCAAAGGGCACACACAGGCCAAGCAATTCCTTAAGTGCGGACAGCTTTTGTGGAATGCTTTCGAAAACCTTTTCCACAAAAGCAAACGTTGTTCAAGTGGGGAAAACAGGCTTGAGAAACAGGAAGTGTGAAGGACAAGCACAGTGGAAGACTGGTAGTAAGAAGAAACACGTGCACTGCTGTATTGGCATCATTGGACCGATTGACGAGAAAGTCAACAAGAAAGAGCCAATGAACTTTGCATACCGTGGACCACTGTGCAAGCTCGCATGGAAAAAAATCTTCAGCTGAAACCCAGGTGTCCATCATTTGCGAACGACCTGAGTGATGCCGACCATGGATCAGTGCATCATGCGACGTCTTGCTCAACACCTTCCTGGCTGCCCTGGCTCGAGAAAAAAAAAAAAGAGTTCTTTCTATTAAAAGACAAGTGTGATTGTTTTCAGATGAATGTGCCATCTATTGAAGCTCACGGGCACGGAATGTGGTGTTCTGGTCGAAGGAAAATCCACATTTCACACGTAATGATATGGGGAAAAATGACATCAAGACGTTTACTGGGTCCCGATTTTTGATGGACTGGTAAGTAGTGTAACTTATGAGCATGTGTTAAGAACTAGGGGTACTACCACTTGTTACCTTGGGAATATCTGAAAGTGAGTGGTTTCAACAAGACGATGCACCCATTTTGCGTTGCATGTTCGGGGACTATCTCAATGAAGGATCAGATGCAGATCACCATCATCACCAGCTCCTCCACACAGTCCAGATCAAACAACTTCAGCCAACTCTTTGTGAAGTTTCATCAAGGAGAAAGTATCGACAAACTTGTATCGGACGAGTGAATAATTGCGTGCTGCAGTCGTGGCTTCTTTCGCACAGATGACTGCACAAATGTGACAAAAGATGTCTACGAGGACCTGGCAATGAATTAATTCAGTGTTGCAAGGAGAATGATGACGTGCACACAGATAGATAAAATGATCGATTAACTATTTTAAGTACTGCACAATAAAACCTATATATTAACAGAGTTTAAGAACGAATGCTTCACTGGGGAGGGGAAAAGCAACTTTCAGGCCACCCTGCACAATGTGTGTACCAAGATGCTCTTCGTCAGGCTGGAGCAAATAAGCACCTGAGATCAAAGGCATTGTCAAAACGTGCTCAGCACCAAAAGGACATGGCATCTGACACTGGAATGAATGTTCCAGCAGTAGAACTGGCTGGTAGTGTGATTCACTGAGCTATTATGGTTCTGTGATCAACCTTATTATCGAATGTGATCAAATTACATTAATTACCGAGCTGCAAAAGCATCACAGCTTTCATTGCATAAGGACAACAATGAGGGACAATGAGGTGGATATGTGTTAAGGTCTCTCCTGCAGATGTTGTGTTTCTGTAGTTCTCGAAGCCATGACATTGTGAAATGTCACCAGTCAAATCCGATGCAGATACATCTTGATCAAATTTCAAGCATTTTAGTCAGATGGTTTGTGAAAGACGTCAGCCAAAAAATAAAACTTTCTCTGGGTGATCCCACAAGAAGTTGGCAATTATTGGGGCTATAATAGGTAGTAGTAGCAGTAGTAGTAGTAATAGTAGAAATAAAAGTAAAAGTAATTCTGTCCTGCATATTTATAATCACACCAAGTTACCTGTTCCATGGTTCTACCTGCAAGCTGTCAAACATCACCTTTAAATGACGAGTATCAAATTTGACTCAGTTATCCAAATCAAGTCACAGGCCATAGATCGGTTAAATAGTCAACCAACATGCCTTGTGCAGAAACAATGAGGGACATTATGGCAAACTTTTGCAGAAATAATTTGGACCGGTCAATTTTGAGCCTCTTGTATAATCACCTTTCATTTTTCTCTGAAAAGGGAAAACAATTCAACACTTACCACCACCACCAAGGTATCATACTTTCTTACTTACCACCAAGGTATCATACTTTCTTTGTGTCTTTATTGCCAACATTTTCTTTTCTCCAAAAACTTATTACTTGCACGTTCATGTGCGACAGGTATTTTTTGAAAAACAAAAATATAAAAAGGGTGCCTCCAACTTCTAAATTTTGGTACAACAGAAAATCAATGGACCAGTCAGGCATCCTTCTGGAGATGATGCAGCTGCAATGATCTGCCTTAATGTGGTGGTCAAAAAAAAATGCACTCCAGTGGGAAACAGAAATGGGACAAAATTTATAGAAGATAAGGATAGTTCTGTACTTGAGAAACGGCATATAGCTGTGAATGGAAAAAAAAAAAGATGGGGGAGGGGGGAGGGTTTGGGCAACGGCTGATTTGGTGCACTACATTTTTTTTTTAAGCAACATGAAATTTAAATTACCACTGTCGCTCACTTAAAAAAAACAAAATCAGCAATTTCCCAAAAGTGAAACAGCTTGGCAAGATTAACACTGATCACAAAAGTCTTACAAGTGAAATTAGAGGAGTTAGAAAGGAGGGAGGGAAAGGGGTGAGGGGTAAAAATCAAGGATCAGATAAAAAGGCATAGAGTTGTGGTGGAATGAGAGGTAGAAAAAAAAAGGTAACGATTGGGAAGAATTTAATGGAAACGTAAGAAGATGAAAGGGTATCAAAAATGTAGCTCCACAATAATAGTTACGGTTGTGGGGGTAGATGGAGGAATTTCATTGAATAGTTAAGATTGAATAGAGTTGTTTGGTCCGTGGATGTGTAGGAGACATCTTGATGTAAATTAAGTAGGGAAACTATGAGCTTAAGTGTTACGTGTCACCACACTGGGGGTGGTGCGGTGTTAATTAGATAAGGATTGAGACCAAGTTCCCCCAGTATGCCATTGCCTCCTGTGACTTTCTCCTATGTTTTTGTATTTACAAGTCAGCCATGAAGGAGTTGCGTTTTTATAACAACCACCATCATAACAACAAGCGAGCCAGGCATGACGAGCAGGCAGAGGCCCTGCCTGCCCAGGTTTCGTGGCAGCAAGTCATGCCCAGAGGTGGAAGAAGGGTGAGGTTCGGAATTGTAGTTATGAGGGGAACGTAGCTGAGATGGAGGATCTAGCTTTGCTCTCCTCTCGGCATGACAAAATGGCTGGGTGATTCTTGTGTCATGCTGTGAATTGGTTCGCATGGTGGAGCAAGACACTGGCCATCGAATCTTGGCTGGTCATGAGAGACGGGCCTCGAAGCCTCGTGTATGTCACCGAAGGGATCAGCAAGGGTGATCGACAAGGAAGCCACACGGCAGTCTCTGAGCCTTGGCGTTGAATACTGCTCGCGAATTATCTCACGTACGGTTTCCGCTGCAAGAGAGTGGCTCGACGCCATTTTTGGGAGCGTCGACTCGTTTTGGACGAAGCGCCTCAATTCCAAAGCTCCATAAAGACCATCTCTGGATCAAGCTAAGTGCCAGAATAAAGGGAGGATGTGCTTTTCTTTTGTTTCCCCTTATCTGCATTTATGTGTGTGTAGAGGTGCCTCGACTTTAGGTTTAATTTACTTCAAGTTATTATTATTACATTTTGAATTACCCTTGTAAATATTTCGATTTTCATTAAATCCCCACGTTTATTTTAACTTGCTGTGTCCGTGTATTTGTCGTGGGGTTCAAGTACAAACCCCCTTGTGCATCCATCTGTTCCATAGCTCTGCCAGTGCCGAATATGCCTCCCGCATGTGCCATAATCTCTGAGGAACACTTGTCCACCTACTAAGGAAAACAGCTCGGCTATCCGGGCTGGCTGGTGTTAACCGCCCGTCCACCAAAATTTGGGTCGGGGGATTAACCACCAAACTCGTGACGATACAAAGACAAATCCAATACAAAGCTTGTTATGAGCCCAGTTAAACATGGTAAAGGTAAAATGGAGGTATTAAAACATAGTGTGGTACCTTTTCGTGCCTGCTCAGAGAGCTGATCCTGTCGTTGGCATTCTCGATGCTTGTCCTTGTATTGGATGGTATTCAAGTCCATAATTTCTGGCTCAAAGTCAGGCACTGGCCGATCCCGCAACTCAGGCATCCACGGCAGGCGTAGCAGCGCAAAGCCCCTCGCAAGTCCACCAAAGTCAAGATCTACGGACAAAGCATTGGGAAACTCCAAAACAGACACACAAGCTGACTCATGCAATCCACAAATTAGCTATCGTGTGCAGTCTGTGGCTGCTGATTTTCATCATTTTCTGTGGACATGGCTGTGCCACTGATGCAGTCAGTGCCCTCTGTTACCAGTACATTAGTACTCATTTCGCTGACTTCGGAAGGATGACGGGCTGAATCAACCCCACTTGGTGTTAATTCAGTGGCCAACGGGGCTCAAACTCAGGACACTAAGATACCAAGCCAGTCATCCAAACCACAAAGCCAGCACCAGGCTATGAGTGTGGATAAAACAGCATTAGCAACTTTCACAACCTGTGGCCTACCTGTTAGAAAATGAAGGATCCAGTTACAAAGTTACAAAGACCCAGGGCTTCAAGTTTCATGACAAGTTTGGAAGGAATAACGGTGTTAAATAAAGTGCCTTCATAAAGTATTCACACCCCTCAACTTGTCATATTTAACCTCCGCCATCGAAGATGGGTGGAGGTTACTGTTTTCACCCCTTTCTGATTGTTTGTTTGTTTGTGAACAGTATTACCGAAAAACTCCTCGACGGATTTCGACGAAACTTGGTGGGGGGGGGGTTAGGTCTGGTCCAAGGATCATGCCATTAGATTTTGGACTTGGTCCAAAATCCAATATGGCCGCTATGGTGGCCAATCTGAAAAAAACATTTGAATTTTTTTTTTTTTGCATTTCTACATGATTTAAGTGATATCCAACCCCCCCCCCCCCCAAAAAAAAATTGTTAGAGAAAAAAAAATTTTGCAACTTCTTTTTCAACAAAATTTCGATTTCTTTTGTTTGCATTTCTACATGTTACAAGTCATTTCCAACAAAAAACATGGCAAAATTATAATTGCGGCTGATTTTGGAACTTCAGGTGGATATACCCACGTTAAATCAATTTCTGTCTCAAGGAATCAAGTTATGACGAATGAATTGAGTATGTAAAAGTTAAAAGTAGAAGGGAAAGTTGCAAACTATAACTCTGTGAGCACTGTTGACGTCAAATTGAATGAATAGGATATCAGGTTCACTTGAGTGACCTAGTAGTATTGGCGGTGGAGGTTTTGCACTCTACCGAGTGCTCCCCCTCTAGTTTGTTGTGTTACAGCCTGAATTTAAAATGGATTACATTAAAAAAAAATTTGTCACCAATCTTCACAAAATAACCTGTAAAGAGAACTCCATTGTCGATGGCACACCATCGCATATTCCCGCACGCACTGCTTTGTCCCATTAACGCAAGGTGAAATTTTATCTTGCAAAATGGATTGACTATTCTTTTCTATTTGATGTGCTTTATGACCAAAGACTTACTATGTTTCCTAAATCAGAAGTCATTGCAAGCATGTCAACATTTAATGAAACATTAATTTAACACTGTACAGCAATATAGAACTGTGCATCAATTTAATCATAGGAATGAACTGTGTATAATATTAATTATAATTATTCATAATCAATTCGATAAATACAGTAAAACCTGTGACTGTTTGTCACTCATGGGGGCCACATAAGTAAGTTCTTCATAAAATAATTTACCATGAACAATGGTAAATACACTTTAAAAAAAAAGCTATAAGACAATTTTTTTTTTTTTTAATCGACTCCCATGACCCCAACCCCTCTGGCCCCTCGGGGTCATATCAAAAATCCGAAAGAGTGCGCTTCCCCATACATATATCTACTATGTCTCAAAGTTTCAAGTTCCAATTTCAAACGGTGGAGGAGGAGTTACAGGGGGAGACAGACGGACGTACGGACGGACGGCGGAGACAATCACAATATTCCCGCTTTTCTTCGAAAGCGTGGGAATAATGACAAAGTGAAAACATGTTTTAAGAATCTTTTACAAATCAATTAAAAATGAAAAAGATGAAATGTGTGCATCAATAAGTACTCAACTCCTTTACTATGATGCTCCAAATTAAGTTCATTCAGGTGCATCCAATTTCATTTCATCATCCTTGAAATGTCTCAACAACTTGAATGGAGTCCACCTGTGGCCAACCAAAGGGCGGAGGAGCTCATTGTGAGCCAACAGCCATCCATATCTAGTGCCCAACTGTGACTGAGGACATCCTCCTGCATTTGGGTGACTTGTGTTTTTTAGGAGGTTGGTGGCAGGATTTCCACTCCGGCCACCATAAAACCCTCCAGGACACAAAACACAAAAATGCAAAGAAATCTGAAAACCCACTCTGTGGGAGTACCTCCTGTGCAGCTGCCCTCAACAGGGCAGCTCACCGGATGATGGGATTGGGACAAAGCCTTCAGGACCCCCACTCTTTGATGACAGGAGGAAAACCAGCGATACTGCATGTCAGGGTGGTGCTGAGGTGTCATCCACCAGATGGCGATCTCCTTGGGTAAACCTAAGGCGGTCCCTTCGGGTGGGTGCCTGGAATGTCCTATCCCGAACAGAGGATGAGCACCTGTTTCTGTTATCATCTGAGCTCAAGCGTTTGAACATCGGTATTGCAGCACTCACTGAGGTTCGGAGACCGGATAGTAGCGAGATCATGGTGGGGGGTTACACCTACGATTGGTCTGGTCGATATGATGGTTGCACTAACCATGTAAATGTAAACCATGTAAACCTGCACTAACCTGTTCTATGGTCAGGTTGTCAGCAACGAAATGGTCTCCCCCATCAAGTTTCTTGGTGAGAAGAGTGTACGATATGGACACCCAGCAGGATGAAGAATAGAACCTGCCATAGGGCGGAGGAGCCCTTGTGAGCCAACGGCCATCCGTATGTAGTGCCCAACTGTGTCTACGGACATTGTACTGCAGTTGGGTTAGTTTTTTATTTGGAGGTTGGTGGCAGGATTTGCACTCCGGCCACCGTAAAACCCTTCATTCCATAAAACATTCAAAAAGCCTTAAAAAAAAAAATAATCTGAAAACCCACTTGGTGGGAGTACCTCCTGTGCAGCTTCCCTTCGCAGGGCAGCTCACCGGATGATGGGTTTTGGGCAAAGCCTTCAGGACCCCCAATCTTTGATGATAGGAGGGAAACCACAGGGTAACCTTCCCAGGTCAGATTGCGGAAGTGTGCGTCGGGATGGTGCTGAGGTGTCGTCCACCAGACGGCGGCCTCCTTGGGTTAACCTGAGGCGGTCCCTTTGGGTGGATGCCTGGAATGTCCTATCCCTAAGAGAGGATGAGTACCTGTCTCTGTTATCATCTAAGCTCAAGCGTTTGAACATCGGTATTGCGGCGAGATCATGGTGGGTGGTAACACCTACTATTGGTCTGGTCCCTCTGATGGTTACCATGCCGAAGGAGTTGCTGCAGCTGTGTCAAATAAGCTGACTCCAATGATAATTGAAGCAACACCGGTCAATGAGCGTATTATGAGGCAACGTATTCGTCACTCCTTGTGTGTCGTTTCACTGGTTGCTCTGACTGAGGCGAGTGCTCTCACTGTGAAGGACACATTCTATGCCACGCTCAAGTGTGGTTGACCAATGGCCCAGGCAAGATACACTCCTAGTCTTGGGGGCTTTCAATGCATTGGCTGGAACTGATCGGGATGGTTATGAGAGTGTGTTGGTCCCCATGGGTCTGGAACTGTGAACCAGAATAGCATGAAGTCCCTTGACTTTGGAAGAAGTCATGGACTTTGTGCCCGGTTCATGGTTTCAGTGCCTACAGGCTCATCACTGGACTTGGTATTCCAATGCTGGTGGTGTGGCAAAGGAGATTGATCTTGTACTCGTTGATGGTCACTGGAGGATGATCCAGAACTGCAGGGTCAACCGGAGTGCTCAGTTCCTCAATACCGACTCACAGGATTGCGGTAGCAACTCTGAAGTTGCTGCTCAAATCCAGGAGAATGGAACAATTCCAGCCTCGGCTGGATGTTAGCAAGCTCAAGGATGAGAGGGTACCTGAGGAGTTTGCCAACAGGCTGAGTGGGGATTTGGGGGGTCTGGGTGCTTTGGGGGATCCTGAAGAGTTGTGGAGTGCCTTCAAGACCACCATCCTTGATGTTGCCGGTGGATGTCTTGGAACTCACCGTAGGTTGAAGAAATTTTCTCTCAAGGGAAACTGGATGCCATTGACCAGAGTCCCAAGGCAAGACTTAATGGCAGAGCTGAGCTGTTCAGGGGGTTGAGGCGTAAAACTAAGTGTGCTGAGGGTGGGCAAGGAGCTCTATGTGCGAGGACTTTGTGAGGGGATGGAGCATCACCTGTGGTCGTGATTCTCGTCTTGCTCACAGGCGAATTCACGTATTGAGTTCCTCCAAGCCCGTCCCTCAGTGTACTGCAGTTAGAGCAGATGGTGGTGGGCTCTTGACAGGAGTCCAAAGTGAAGGCCCACTGGGCCAGTAACTTTTAGCAGCTGTACCAGGCTGATCCACCAGCTATTAAGTTGGATGTCATGGGTCTTACAATCCCTATTGCTGACTCTTCAATCAACCGTGGTTCACCTTTGTTTGTGGAAACAGGCTGTGGTGAACTGGTTGAAATGGGGGTAATGCTCCACGGATCTGTGGCGTCTATGCTGAACTTCTCAAGGCTGGTGGAAATACTGTATTCATATCATTGCATGCAGTTCTGTGCTCTGCCTGGAACACAGGCCTCATCCCAACTGACTGGAAGAGGGGCCTTGTTGTCCTTCTCTGGAAAGGGAAGGGTGATCGCCAGGACTGCAACAACGACCGAGGGGTGACGCTGCTCTCAGCGCCGGGCAAGGTCTTTGCTTGGATAATTATTGATAGGGTTCGCCACCATCTGCTTGAGCACCAGTGACCAGAGCAGTCAGGCTTTACACCAAAGAGGTCAACAATTGACTGTATCCTTGCTCTTCAGGTCCTCACTAAACGCAGACAAGAGTTTCGGCAGAGGCTGCTTGCAGCCTATGTTGATCTCTGCAAAGCATTCGATTCAGTGAATCGCGTTGCCCTCTGGAGGATTCTTGGTCTTCATGGGGTGCCACCAAAACTGATCAATCTGATGTCTGAACTCAACTCTAGTACTGAGTGTTGTGAGATGTGGTGGTACCATCTCTGACTTATTTGCAGTTGTTAATGGAGTTCGTCACGGGTGTGTATTGGCCCCCACACTTTTCAGTGCTTGTATGGACTGGATTCTGGGGAGGATGTCTGAGAGATCAAATTGCGGTGCATCATTTGGGAATGTCAAGATCTCAGACCTTGATTTCACAGATGATGCAGTGATCTTTGCTGAGACTCTGGATATCCTTTTGGGGGCCCGCAAGGTGCTGAATGAGGAGTCAGAGCCACTGGGATTCCAGGTGTCCTGGGTCAAAACTAAGACATTTGCAGAAGCAGCATTTTGAAGGTAGAGTGACCAGGTCTGAATCCATATCGTAGTGTTTTCCATCCATAGGGCTCACTTGGGCGGCCGCCTAAGTCAATTTCTGGCCACCCAACTGCTTAAACACCCATTTGTGGCCGCCCAAAAGACTTAACAACATTGTCCACATGTATATACTGTTACAGTTATGGAAATTCACAGATCACCATTCAGGGTCCCCGAAGATCAGTTATGTCGATAAGTGTGTGTTCCAGGTTAGATTTCCCCACCAATGTATAACGGAATTTATTCGTGTGCCAGGCTGTGCATCTTCAGTTCGCTGTTATTCTGTCTCTATCTTTCATTTTAACAACAATAACAACAACCAGAACAATTCATCGACCACGTTCGCCTTCGATTGGGGTGGATCCCGCCTGAATGAGGGTTCAAAGGTGAAGAGAAGGAGGGCACTGATTTTGGGTGGAAAAAGCCCACCGTCCCCTCCCCTTGGGGGCGATTAAAAAAAAAAGCCGCGTTTGCTGAGAGAGAGAGAGAGAGAGAGAGAGAGAGAGAGAGAGAGAGAGAGAGAGAGAGAGAGAGAGAGAGAGAGAGAGAGAGAGAGAGAGAGAGAGAGAGAGAGAGAGAGAGAGAGAGAGAGAGAGAGAGAGAGAGAGAGAGAGAGAGAGAGAGAGAGAGAGAGAGAGAGAGAGAGAGAGAGAGAGAGAGAGAGAGAGAGAGAGAGAGAGAGAGAGAGAGAGAGAGAGAGAGAGAGAGAGAGAGAGAGAGAGAGAGAGAGAGAGAGAGAGAGAGAGAGAGAGAGAGAGAGAGAGAGAGAGAGAGAGAGAGAGAGAGAGAGAGAGAGAGAGAGAGAGAGAGAGAGAGAGAGAGAGAGAGAGAGAGAGAGAGAGAGAGAGAGAGAGAGAGAGAGAGAGAGAGAGAGAGCCGGTTGAGTTGGAGGAAGTGGAGTGTCGTCGTGGGTTTGGTGGGTTGAGATCGCTGGAGCAGTAGCTCGTGGGAGAAACCTTGGAGCGCAGCCAGACGGCAATGGAGAGTCGGGCGCGTCGCAAGGCCCTTGACCCACCAAGCCGCCATTCGAAACCGCTGCAGCGTTGGCAACGAGCCAGCAAGACGGAGACACCAAGGGTCGCCAACCCGAACCAGGACCCAGCGAGTCACGACGAGGGTGGCCAGGTAGCCCGCTCGGTCTCTCGGAGCCCCTTCGGTCATCCCGGCTCTGAACAATAATAAAGGCTTTCGAGCCTGTTCTTTCTTTCTTGGGTTTTTGCATGAAAGTCTGTGGCGCCTTGACTCTAAGTAGAATTGTGAGTAAGTACGTGCTTGTACATAATAAGTAGACATCGGCTGTAGGCTTTTTGATCGTGTCCTGCCCCATTCCCCCATTGACTGCTTACGTGCCTGTACTAATAAATGTCCCCATTTTTGAATGTCACCTGCTCGTTGCGTCCCTTCCTACATTGACTGCCATAATTGCGTTCGGGATATTAGCTGGCTGATTATAAGCCGATAAAACGTACATCTGGTCCGACGGGACTTGGCGATATAAAACCGCTCGGCAATCGCATACGGAACGAGCTGCTTAAGCGGCTCATTTTCGTGCAGGTCCCGTCGAGGTATAAACTCCTGGCATTTCTGTCCACATGAATTATTAGGTACATCGACAATTCAGCGATCGACCTGTAGCGCGTGGACAGAAGACTTGGCTGGTTTATGGTGTGTTAAAAACACCCGTAGCTGGGTTTCGGCGTTGATCTGGAAGCTGCGACTAGATTGCCACGTTCGGTGGGCGTGAACGGCCGCAATTGGGCTGAAGGCAGTCGTCCGCACGCTGAACGGGTGAAAATCTACAACAATACAACCTTCTATCATCACAAACCTTGATTTCCAGTGATGATGGGTGTGGGGGAAGTGGTGGGTGGTGGTGGTGGGTGATGGTGGGGGTAGCGATGGAGTGGGAGAGGTGGTGGTCATGGGTGTGGGGGAAGTGATGGTTGGTGGTGGTGGTGGTGTGGTGATGGGATGGGAAGGATGGTGATTGTAGAGGTGGTGGTGATGGTTGAACTAATGGTGCTAGTGGAATATTTACCCATTTATTCACTCATCTATTGTAACTTGTCGATGTACTATTTTTGTTCATCTGGTAACTACTTTTCTGTTGAACATGCAATTTGATTTATTATGCTGAAAGTGTGTTCCCTTTTGATAACTGTTAAAGGCAGAGTAACCTTTGGGGAGTCAGCGTCAGGCTGGAGAGATGTAAATAAACTGAATACACACTGTACACCAGCGTTTGTTGTCAACTTATAATATCCATGTCATAGTTATATTGTAGATTGGTACACTGAGTGCCTCACACAAGTACAGAGTATATTCAATACAAATTTATTTCTTGGAAATATTGATCAGACAAGCAATTTTGTTTGGATATATCATAAAAAATTATTTAATGAAATCCCATGCATGGTTAATGGAATGTAAGTTGAGATATTAAAAAGATCATTGATGGGTATTACAACCAGAACAAAGATTTTAAATATTCATGGTGAAGATACATACATGCTAAATATGATATATTGTAAATGAGAATTTTTTTACAAAATTGATGATGCCAAGATACTAATTTGTGTCTCTACTTGCATGCTCAGAATGCGCCAGAATGCACCTACGAGCATCTAAAATTGCTAAATTTCCTGGGGGAGAACCCCCAGACCCGCCAACAGCGAAAGAGGGGAGACCCCCCCCCCTCTCCCACCCATGCCCACTGATAGTGGCCACCTTGGGCCGCTCAGCAGCCCGCTAAATTATACATGTTGGCAGTTTTATCCAAGTCATTTTAAAACCCAGGGAAAACCCTGATAGTGATGATCTGAGATGAGGCTGTTGGAGAAAAGGAATGATTTTATGTCAACTGCGATGATGGATTCCATGACCTTGCTGATGATTGGCAGTACAGTGAATTGATTGAGCTGTAGTTAAGGGGGATCCATTCTTGCACCTTTTTATGTAATGCTGTGATGTTGGCTGATGTCCAATTCCCCAGGTGTATTGGGACCAGTCCTGAAGATTTTTACTTTTTTAAACCAAAAAAACCGTGAATACGCAGAACGCAAATATCGAAGAAGGTCGCACTTTATAACCTGCGAATACATGGGGGTCCGTGAATGAAGAATCCCCGAATAGCAGGATCCAACAGTATTTTAAAACTCATTTGTTTGTTACAACTGGCAACTTTTCCTTTGTACACGTGGTATGGTGTGCGTTTACTGAACTCCTGCTGGAGGGGGTGATTAGAATTGATAATTCCGTTCATCTCTTTTGAGAGAACATTACCAATTTTCAGCTGCCTTGGGGATTTGCCATTGAAGCCATGCTAAAATGGTTTCTCATGTGCCAAATCTGTAATGTTTATTACAAGATAACAGGCATCATCCCAACTGTCAAGAAGAGGGGCCTTGTTGTCTCTCTGGAAAGGGAAGGGTGATCACCAGGACTGCAACAACTTCCGAGGGGTGACGCTGCTCTCAGTGCTGGGCAAGATATTTGCTCTGATAATTATTGAAAGGGTTCACCACCCTCTGCTTGAGCACCAGCACCCACAGCAGTCAGGCTTTACACCAGAGGTCAAGGACTGAACATATCTTTGCTCTTCAGGTCCACACCGAATGCAGACGAGAGTTTTGGCAGGGGCTGCTTTGCAGGCGATGTTGATCTCTGAAAAGTGTTTGATTCAGTGAATTGGGATGCCCTCTGGAGGATTCTTGGTCTTCGTGCCACCAAAACTGATAATTTGCGTTGATCGGTGATTAAAAAATTAATTATAATAATAATTTTTATCCGTTTTAAATTCAGGCTGCAACACAACAAAATTTAAAAAAAGTCGAGGGGTGTGAATACTTTCTGAAGGCACTGTACATGTTGCGCTTGTCAAGATGTTCTCGGGCAATGCCAGAGATGTGGCATCATCATCAGATATATTAGGTTTGTGAGCAAGCTGTAATGGATCGAAAGACATAACGAGTCTTTCTCGACACTTGAAAACTGCAGAAGTGAGCGCCACTGGACGGTAATAATTTGGACATGACACCTTTGATATTGTTACGGCTGTGGAAATTCGCAGAACACCATATAGGTTCTTAGTTAGTTATGCCGATAAGTCCGTGTTCAGTTAGATTTCCCCACCGTTGTTTAATGGGATTTATTCGTATCACAGGGCTGTGATTCTTTGAGATAGTGTTTTTCTTTTCCTATCGTTATTTTGGACCAACCACATTTCAACCTCAAACCACAACAACCACCATTACAACAACCAACATCGCTCCCAAATAACCACAATGCCAACCACGCCACCATCACCACAACCAAATCACCACCACCAACGTCGCTCTCGACCACCGCTTCGCGGCGGTCTCCACCACGGCCCTCTCCGTTAATGTAAACCGTCTCGATGAAGTGCAGGAAACCAGAGGAGTTCCGATGGCGCACAGATTTTCCCGCCTGATTCTCCCAGGACCTGTGCCAATTCTGATTCTATCGGCCCCTGCGAGGAGGGGGGCGAGACGGCACGCCCCTTTTCTGGAAGGAGGGCGGGGCGAGAGCGGAGGGGCGTGGCGTGAGCAATATAAGGGCGTGCAGGATGCCAGGTCTCACAGCTCGTGGTTTTTTTCTCTTCGTGGTGGCAGCTCGTGAGCTCGTGTGGTTTTTTTGTGGTGGCTGATCGACTTCTTCGTGGCACCAGGAACACGGACGGGAGGCGCCGCTTTGCCAGCTCTGGTGCGCAAGCCTGGCATCCGTATGCAGAGTGCCGGAGAGAGCTCGCTGGCTCCGTGAAAGGCCGAGCTCAGCCGCGGCTGTTCTAGCTGCCGTGGAGGGACGAACGCCGCGACTCGCCCACAATCACACCGCGAGGGTGCAGGTAACCTGCAACAGTCTCGTGGGATTCGTTCGGTCTGCCAAGTCCCACGCCATAAAGGTCTACGGACCCTGTCTGGTGCCCTTGTCTTTGGGGGTGGCCTTTTCTCTTCTTTTGTGTGAATGATGTAGCGCCGAGTCTCCGTAAGTATAAACTGTATAAGTGGCTGTACATAAATTGCTTATAGTCGGTCGAAGTGCTTTCGCTTTATTTGCTTCCATACCTGCATGATTGACTGTATATGTGCATGTGTAAATAAATGTGCTTGTGTGAATGTTACCCGTTCGTCGTGTCTTTTTCCCCCATTGGAACGCCATATTGCATCTCGGAATATTAGTTGGGTTTTACATACCCGTTAAATCAGGGTTCCCACTTATTTTGACGTCTTTTTTAAGGACTTAAGGACTTTTAAGGGCTAAAATAACCCCTTTTTAAGGACCACATCCTAGAAATTCCAGGGGTAAGTTGAGGTGAGTCACCTAGAAATTAACAAAGATAAAGGTTTACAAAAAAATCTATTTTAATAATGAACATACAGAACACAGCAGGAGCTTATTCAGTCGACAAGGCACAATGTGCCACACAGCCAATTGGCAACCAATTCGCCACACAACCAATTCTGGTGAAGACAAAACCTTTAGGACTCGGCTCTTTTACATACAGGATCCCGATCTCCTTAAATACTAAACACCTGTACACATCCTCGCATTGAGGGTGCCTTTTGAGAGCGTCTATCATGAACTTTTAAATATATTCGGACATTTGCTTTAAAGTTTCGAAAAGTTCACGTTACTATTTAAAGATTATTCCATTTAATGTATTGTAATTTCGTAAATACACTATTTATTTCGTAAATACACTATATTTCGTAAATACACTATGACGGGTCTCGCTATTGGCTTAATCAAGGCACGTGACGAAATATCGGAAGTTGTTGTTTTTTTTGTTTTTTTCTTCTTCCATTTCTTGTTCTTGTTCTTCTTCTTCTGTTTTAGACAAAACCTTTAAGACGCGGATTTTGGACACATTTGTCCTTGTTTAGAATACTAGTGCGAGGAAAATGAAACACCCATGACCAAATAACAGGAAAATCAGATTTTTATTGACTTTTGAACATTTTCCTGAAATTTAAGGACATTTAAGTACTTAAAGTGTCCAACTCAGAAATGTTGGACTTTTATGGGTTTTAAGGACCCGTACGAACCTAGTAAATAGAATCAGATCCGGCGAGGTCGGGCGATAATACCCGCTCGGTTATCACTGCAGAACGGAATGAACTGCTTGGGCGGTTCGTGTCCAAGCCGACCTGCGCCGAGGTATGGTGTCCCGGTAGGCTACCCGCACGGGTACTTAGGTATATCGAGATTCGGCGATTGACCCTATTCTGCGCAGGTAGAAAATTGGCTAGGCCGTGGTGGGGTTGAAGACCCACCCGTGACAGGGTTCCGGCGTTGCTCCGGAAGGTCAGGACTGAATTGTCCGTCAAGTGGGCGAGCGGCTACTATTAGTGGAAAGCGGCCGTTCGCACGCCGGTGGGCGCGAATTCCTAACAATATTTTGGGCACAGGAATAATTACAGATTTCTTGAAACAAACAGGTACAACGGCCAAGGAAAGCAAAATGTTAAAAATATCAGAAAACACCGTAGCCAGCTGATCAGAGCAGAATTTTAGGACACCATCCGGCCCGGTGGCTTTACGAGCCTGAATTTGTTTATAGGTTCTCTCCCATCAGCCTCAGAGAGTTTTAGCAGAAAGGAGCCAGGGATCCTAAAGGGGGTACATCGATGTTATTCACCTCAAAACATGCATAAAAGGTGTTCAACTCATCTGGAAGATCGGCGGCTGCGTTGGTGATTCTCTGGGGAATGACTTTGTCGTCTGTGATAGATTGCAGTCCCTGCCACGTGTGTCGCGCGTGCGGTCCATTGTAGTGTCTCTCCATTTCCTCACTATAATTCTTCTTTGCGGCCTCAATGACTTTTTCCAGGTTGTACCTCGATTTCTTGTACAAGTTTTTGTCGCCCAATTAAAAACAACTGTCCGAGCTTTCAGCTTAAAATGGATATCATGATTAAACCAAGGTTTTTGATTTGGACATGACCGCACAGTCATTGTGGGGATGCAAGAGTCAACACAGAAATTGATGTATCCAGTCAATGATTCAGTGTACATTGTACACGTTCAGATCAGCGGCAGAGTCCTTGCAAATACTCCAACTGGTGGGCTCGAAGCATCCTTGAAGTCAAGCTTCATTATCTTCAGACCAGCGCTGTACCGTCCCTCATTGTAGTATGCGTGCTCTTCAGCTTTTGTTTGTATGCAGGGAGCAAAATCACTGCTGTGTGGTCCGCTTTGCCAAATCAAAATAAAAACCAATTACTGCATCGTAGTCCAAGAAGGAAGCCAGACATAAGACCCACACCACACACAACACACAACACACAACACACACACACTTTGATTGAGGAATAGCAGTGATCCAGCGTTTTCTCACGTCTTGCTGAAAGAGAGACATGCTGAAAGTACTTAGGAAGCAGCTTTTTGAGGTTGAAATGGTTGAACTCTTTTGCAACAACAGAAGTTGCTTCTGGATGTGCATCCTCCTGTATATTATTAATGCCATATAGCTCATTAAGTGCGGTCAAGGCGTTAAGGAGCTGTCACACCTTGACGTTTTAGCCAGCGTATGGCAAGGTATCAAAATGTATGTAAAACGCTCGCGTACGCTGAACTATTGATGTTTTTTTTAAGTTTTGGGCGTATAATGACGTGTTGGACGTACGCATAACGTATTAGTAACGTACACAGAATGTTTTAATCACATATAGATAACTTATACCAACGAATGCTGAGTGTGTTGTCGGCGTTCACAACCTATGCCCAACGATAGTCTGACTTATGCATTGCGCGCGGCAGCATACCGCCGACGATCACGTGGCGTAGGCTAATCATAGGCTCCGGCTCAACGATTCAAATCATAACCGCACTAGACATTGAAGTGTCAAGCCACCGTCACACCTTGACGTTTTAGCCAAATTATGCCGACGTATGAAAAATTTGCTGAACCAAGCTGGCACACGTCGAATACGTGATGGGTAAGTTTTGTATACGTTAAGAGCATGCTGGCATACGTCGTAGTACGCTGGAATACGTCGTAGTACGTCGACAAATTTTCAGCATGTTGAAAATTTCTCGACGTACGACACACGTTCCGCATACGCTGGCCATAATTTGTAGGCACGTTACGCGATCGTTGACACACGTCGACACACGTTACTTGTAAGTTACTCATAAGTCGAAACACGTCGAGGTAATGGTTAGCGTCAGTGTTCCAGACTCCCTGTTTTTTTTGTTTTTTTTCTTTCCTTCGGTATGACGGTGATGTTGACACTTCGATTTCTAGTGCGGTTATGATTTAAATCGTTGAGCGGCAGCCTATTAATTATATTATATTATAACCGCACTGGAAATTGAAGTGTTAACATCACCGTCATACCGAAGAAAAAAAAAAAACAGGGAGTCTGGAACACCGACGCTAATCATTACCTCGACGTGTTTCGACTTATGAGTAACTTACAAGTAACGTGTGTCGACGTGTGTCAGCGATCGCATAACGTGCCTACAACACGTTGCTCATAGATTAGAAATAAGTTTCAGGTATGCTAAACATTACCTCGACGTGTTTCGACATATGAGTAACTTACAAGTAATGTGTGTCGACGTGTATCAACGATTGCGTAACGTGCCTACAACTTATGGCCAGCGTATGCGGAACGTGCAAGTCATACGCTGGCATACGTCGACAAATTTTGAGCATGGAAAATTTGTCTAACAGCTCGGCGTACGACAGCATACTCCGACATATGCCAGCGTACTATGACATATGCCAGCGTGCTCTTAACGTATACAAAACTTACCCATATGTATTCGACGTGTGCCAGCGTTTTAGACAAATTTTTCATACGTCGGCATAAACTGGCTAAATCATCAAGCTGTGACAGGGCCTTTCGAAAAAAATTTATTCTTTATTTATTCTAAGAACCCCGGCATTGCAAAATTGATACAACAATCAGTCAAAGTATTTGTGACAGCGAATGTCTTGCTACGAGATTCCCCTGCATTGGTTTTTCACATGCTGGTGCAGCAGGGAAGGTTACAGAGCATCAACAGACAAGAAGTTTAAGATCAACAGACAAGAGGAGCCTTTAAGGTATAAGGATGGAGGAGCTGGATAAAAAAATGTTTACCTTTGATGCGGAAGAGCAGGTTGCATTCATGTTTGTTGTATGCTTGTATGAAAGACACAAAGGCACGGAGGCTTTTGTCCAACATGGCACGATCACCGAGTGCCACAGTACGCAATCGTGGCAAAACATCTGGCACCTCTGCTTGTACCTCCATCTCCTGCAGTGGACACTAAGGGAAGGTGAGAATGAAACGTTGCATTGTAATAATTCCAAAAATATCCAGTACAGCCAGCAGATAGTTCTACAGCACCCATTGTGTACACGCACGCGCGCACACACACACACACACACACACACACACACACACACACACACACACACACACACACACACACACACACACACACACACACACACACACACACACACACACACACACCATTTTCCTTGCAAGAGCAGGGGTTAGCCTTGTAGGTCCCATGACAATCTATCATGGTTCCCTTTTTGAGGCAATGTTTTTTTTATGGCTGGATGCCCTTCCTGACGCCAACCCTTTCGTCGCCTCTTAAGGCGCTGTCACACCTTGACGATTGAGCCAGCAATGGCAACGTAAAAAATGTATGTAAAACGTTGGCAAATGCTGAAATTTTGATGTTTTTAAAGTTTTGGTCATATTCATAACGTGTTGATCGTATGCATAACAAATTAGTAATGGGCACAGAACGTTTCGTTGTCTTATAGATAACTTTTACCAACAAATGCTTAGCCTGTTGTCAGCGTTCACAACCTATGCCCAACGATAGTTTAACTTAGGCAGAGCGCGCTGCACGTATCGCCGACGAACTCGTGGCGTAGCCTGTTAAAAACCTGCCGCACGCCGATTTAAATCATAACCGCCTGAGAATTGGAAGTGTCAACATCGCAGTCACACCTTGACGATTTAGCCAGCGTATGCGGACCTATGAAAAATGTCTAAAACGCTGGCACACGTCGAATACGGTATGGGTAAGTTGTGTGTACATTAAGAGCACGCTGAAAAACGATGAAGTACGCTGTCATATTTCGTGGTACGTATCGTACGTTGTGAAATTTCAAGCATGCTGAAATTTTTACGACCTAATCGCCGTATGGCTCACACGTTCCGCTATGCTGGGAATAAGTTGTAGGCACGATATGCGATCGTTGACACACGTCGACACAAGTTCCTTGTAAGTTACTCATAAGTCGAAACACGTCGAGGTAATGTTTAGCATACCCGAAACTTGTTTTCTCCGTCAAGGCACATTTTCTTTTTGCTCCTTGGCTCCGTGAAGGCACGTAACGAAATATCTGACGTTGTTGTTGTTGTTTTTTTTATTATTACTTTTTAGTCTATCACGAATTTTAAAATATATTCGGACATTTGCTTTTAAGTTTCGACGTCGACGTGACAATACCCTTAAACAGAAAATATTCACAGAGGAGGAACTAAGAATAAGACATGACCAAACTGAAGAGGCAATCGGACGTGACGTAACGGCACGTGACGAAATATCGTAAGTTATTGTTGTTGTTTTTTTTTTTTTAAACGCTGCCAATACGCCATTATACGGTAGCTGTAAATTAGAAACACGTTCGGTAAGTTCTGTGGTCGTCCGGAAGACGTCAATCAAATATGTCTACATATGTCAATATGCGCTGGAGGTACGTTACACATAGGTTCAAAGCACGTTACTCATAGGTTAGAAATAAGTTTTGGGTACGCTAAACATTACCTCGACGTGTTTCGACTTTTGAGTAACTTACAAGTAACGTGCCTCGACGTGTGTCAACAATCGCATAACGTGCCTCGACGTGTGTGCAACGATCGTGTAATGTGCCTACAACTTATGGCCAGTGTAGCGGAACGTGCGAGTCATATGCTGGCATACGTCGTAAAATTTCAAGCATGCTAAAATTTGAGGACAACCGCAAAGTACAACAATGAAAGCCAGCGTACTACGACGTATGGCAGTGTTTTTCAGCGTGCTCTTAACGTATACAAACTTACCCATAACGTATTCGACGTGTGCCGGCGTTTTAGCCCAATTTTGCATACGCCAGGCATACGTTGACTAAATCGTCAAGGTGTGACAGGGCCTTTAAGACACGTAGGGATACGGTGTACCTATTCTAAACCGGGACACATGCCGGGACATCTCAGCAAGCTCGTAGTCATTTTGCTGACCTCGGAAGGATGACAGGCTGAGCACAGCAACCATTGTCTGATCCCAAAAAATTAAAATACTATTATTTAAAAAAAAAAAAAATCAGTGTTCTTCACAATAGCATGGAGAAAGAGGAATTTCCAGACAGGACAGAGTGAGAGAGATCATTGATGAAGATTAGGAATAGAACTGGGTCCAGAACACTACCTTGAGACACTCCAGCTTTGACAAGGAGAGGAGATGAGAGAATTCTGTTAGGAGCCACACATTGTTTACGAGAGTAGAGGAAGTCAGTAAGCCATGTGTGGAGTTGGCCTTGGATAACATAGGCAGAGGGTTTGGAGAGAAAGGCAGATGCCAGAATGTATCGAAAGCTCGAGTTGTATCCAACGAGATGCCTTGATCTCATGTCTGGCATTGAGGGCATCCATCCATTGTTGGGAAAACAAAAGCAGCGTGTCCAAGGTAAAGTGACCTGGTGTGAATCAGAATTGTTTATCTGAGATCAGTCTGTTGGAGAAAAGGAACGATTTGATGTCGACTGCGATGATCAATTCCGAGACCTTGCTAATTGAAGTACGAGTAAGCTGAAAGGTCGGTAGTTAAGGGGATTTGAAGCCATTTTAAGTGAGGGAAGGGATGGAGGGGAGAACGTACTCCAGAGATAGACCTCACGAGGCTGATCGAGGAAGAAGCGGAGGGGGGGGGGACGAGAAGTAAGCTGAGAGGGGGGGTGGGACGAGGAGTAAGCCGAGAGGGGGCGGGATGAGGGGGAAGCTGAGATGGGGGGCGGATGAGGGTGAAGCCAAGGGGGAGGGACGAGGGGAAGCCAAGAGGGGGTGGGATGTGGGGGAAGTCGGGGGTGGGACGAGGAGGGGTGGGATGAGGAGGGGCGGGATGAGGGGGAAGCCAAGAGGGGGACGAGGTGGAAGCCAAGAAGGGGGCAAGATGAGGGGGAAGCCGAGAGGGGGGCAGGACGAGAAGAAAGCCGAGAGGGGGGCAGGACGTGGGAGAAGCCGAGAGGGGCGTGGGACGAGGGGGAAGCCGAGAGGGGAGCAGGACGAGGGGGGAGCCGAGAGGGGACGACACAAGGAGGAAGATGGGAGAGGCGGGGAAGGGAAAGACTGGAGGAGGTGGGAGAGGGGAATACAGAAAGAGGGGTCATGAAGTGGAGGGATGCTGAAGTGTGGGACACAGAGAAGGGTAGGGTTAAGACAGTGATGTCCAACCTTTTTCCCCCCCAAGGAGCCACATTGTAATTTTTTGCTCTGTGTCGAGGGCCGATGAGCACATTTTAGAAAGAAAGCATTGAAGTCTCAAAAAAATATATATATTTAAAAAAATTTTTTTTTTTACTATTTGGCAAAACAACAAAAAAAATGTGCATTTTTAGGAACAAATTTCAAATGAGAGGACCAATTTATTTGCTTACTTTCTCATCACTATATTAAACTGATTTCGTGATATATCTGGCATTGTCTTTACTTGTACAAGTCAATGTCTGCCTGCACACTTGATGTAGTGATGCAGAGTATTCTGGATAAATGTTTGTCTGTCACGAGAGATCTTGGTTTTGTTTTGACATTTGTCATTCTTGAGAAAAGTGGTTCACAGCAATATGTGCTGCCAAACAGGACAATGAATCGAAGGGCATGTTTTGATAGCTTTGGACAACACTCTGAGGGAACATATTGGCTATAAAATGTCAGATCATGCTTAGCAAAAGCTCTCCATGTCACTGTCATTTTGGATCTCAATTAGTTTCAGTTGGAACATGTCATGAGCATCAGTGCCATCAGTTACAAATGGATCTGCAAAGAGCTTCAGTTCATCAGTGTTCTCTGAAATTCGCAAAACTTTCCTGGAAATCGTCTCTCAGGCGGCCGATCAGTGCAGAATACTTTTCATGGTTCACTGTCTCAGCATTCTTTGTTGATTAGCGTTGTGAAATGGACAACTTCCTTCATAATCAACTGTTTCTGAATGAACATTTGCACATGCCCATACAGTTTGCTTACAAATCGATCCTTTCCTTGTAGTTTCAGATTGAAGTCTGCAAGATACTTGCCATCAACTAAAAATGCCAAGTCATTCACCCACTCATCGTCGATGAAGTTTGCATCTTTTTCTTTGCTCGTCATGAAGTTTTTTTCAGTCTTCAGCCAGTGACCAGAATCTGGCTAGTGTGGCTGCCCTGCTGAGCCAACGAAGATGGCTGAAGTAAATGACATCATGATGATCTGATTCTACCTCTGAAAGAAAGGCTTTGAACCGTCAGTGATTGAGCCCCCTGGACTTTATGAAATTGACTGCATAACGAACCTTTTCAAACATGTTTCATCAACAGGGTCTTTGCATACAGCTGTTCTTGATGAATGATACAGCGATGCATGATGACTTCATGAGGCACCGATTTGAGCAAATGACTACAAATCTATTGTGCTTGCCTGTCGTCGCAGGGCTCCATCAGTTATTAGATTACCAAGTTTGTTGCCTGGAAGATTGAATTTCACAAAGACACGTTTTAGTTCATTGAAAAAGTCTTGTCCCATTGTTGTACTTTTCAATGGACAAAAGTCAAGCAGTTCCTTAACAACTTCAAAAGTTTTGGTGACTTCTCGTACAAAGATTGACAATTGAGTTGTATCACCCACATCTGTACTTTCATCGAGCGCTAAATTGTAAAACTGAAAGCCATCGACTCTTTTGATCAGAAAATTTTGAATGTTCAATGTGAGGTAGGGTGGTTCACAATATAATGGTACAAGTAAAAGTTTTCCAAATTTTGCCAGATCGCATTTTGCCTTGTTCCTATTGACATTTTTGAACATCTGTACCAAAAATTGAGCCAATAGGACACCAGTAAAGGGTGGCACATTTTTTCACAATTTTTATTGCTCAACCTAAGCTCTATGGACAGTTGCGGAACTTACTGAGTAATTGCTAACATCATGTGCCAAGCTCTTTGCTGTCACTATGAAGGATGCAGCAGCCTGACGATTGGATAGACCCTCTCTGTCCCATGTTGTTGTCAATGAAGCAACAAGTACTTCAGATGAGCCTTGCTTCTTTAATCCTGCATGTGAGATATGGCTGGGCTTGGCAGGCGTTGTCCTGTAAGCGAACTCTTCGTCTGAACCATCTTCAGAGGCTGTTGATGAATCATGTCCAACTTCTTCCCTCAATCGAGATAGCGTGTGAGAACCTCGGATACACTTCTGTTTTGCCATTGTTTCTGCACTGTGTTCAGCTCTTGCGTTTCTCTCAGCTTCTCTTGCCCTCTTTCTCTTATCTTTCCCTTGCTGAAGCTTGTCTACACATCCAAAAGAGCATGAGATCCGGTCTTCTCTTTGGTGCCTTAGAAATTATTTGTCTTCTTCGGGGATCTTCAGGTCGAATATGTTTGCTGCAGCAATATCGAAGAGGTCCTGAAGATCCCCTAGCCAAGTTTCACGACGTAAAAGAGCTCCATCCGTCTCTCTGTTTTTCTCTTTTATTAGTTTCTTGTACTCCGCATACAGCTTCTTGATCTTTTTTCGAAGATTGGCATCCGTCATTGTCGGTAAACTGGCTCTCTCCCATATCTTCTTTACTTCATCCATTGTTGCTGTTGTGGCCTTTGATAATGCCTTTTCCTCTTCAATATGATAGAGGAGGTGGAGTAGCACTTGCTCCTTTGAGGGAAGGCGAGCTCGTAAAATGGAAGATAGAGGGGGCTTCTCGAGCAAGTTACATTTCTTTCTTGATGCCATTATTCCTGAAAATAAAAAAAAACGTCAACATTGTGAAAAAGTGTGCCACCCCTAAATGTGCAGCAATTGACTCCATTTTTGGTACAAATGCTTACAATGCCAATTGGAACAAGACAAAAAGCGATCTGGCAAAATTTTGTGGAAATAAATTTTTATGAAACACCCTAATGTGAGGTCATCAACTCTTTTAGTGACGGTCTGATGTGAAAGGCTGATCTTCTCCACCATTGACTTTTTGTCAAAACATACCACAGATGCAAATATGCCCAAGCAATCATTCACAAAATCCCCATCAGAAAACGGTTTCCCTCTCTTGGTCATTGCTTCAGCTATCAAAAAACTGATCTTGTTTGCTGCCTCAGAACTCTGGTTTGCAGCTTTGAAGAAAGACTGTTGCCCGATCACGTTTTGTTTCAATGAGTTCACTCGATCGATTCTCACCTGACCAGTGAGACTGTCAAATTTGCTCCACGATCTTCTCTTGACATATCACACAATATGGCTCCGAGTGTTAGATAACAAAAAAAAAAAAATTCTTGGTCCAAGAGCCTTTGAAAACTCGACATTCAGTATCGATTCTCCTTTTCTCGCTTGTAATCATGGGAACCACCATCTTTGTTTTGACGAGTATTATGGGTGACCAACAGCTATGGAGCATCAATGGCAGCTACAAAAGGGGAGACAACTATGAATGAACCTTCATGAGCTGTGGTGGTTTTCTCAGGAGTGTCCTTCATGTGCTGCGTGACCAGCCAGGTCGATTAAGTAGTCAAGAAAATGACACATGCAATGACTGAATGAAAAACGTGTGCAATATCAGAGCAGAGACAGAATATGCACGCCAACTATCGGAGGCATGGGTGAGGGGGCCAGACAATCAAAGGGACACACATTCACAAAAGAAAGAGCTATCATAAATTGCAGACCCTCGCCATGACTTGTTTTGTGTGGTGTTTGTGTCGTACATTTTGTGTGGTGTTTGTGTACTGGTGTGTTACGTAACTAAATATACACATAACTAGAAATGCCACTTTATTACTGCTGGCAGTGATGTCTTGTCCCAAGCTTTGTTATCTGTTTGTAAAAAGCCCAGTTTAACACGTCCTCAACCATTTCTCGGACACGCATTTTCTGATGTTATTCAAACTTGGCGCACAGATAATGAATGATGGCTTACATTTGCATGTCATTTTCTTTCGAGATCAGATCCATGATGGTCGACTGGCGGCCATTTTGTCACTTAAATGTGTCCCCAACCATTTATCAGACATGCATGGTCTGATTTTGTTCAAACTTGGCACAAGCACAGTACATGTTGGTGTACACGTGCCCCTCACTTTATTTTGCGATCTGATCAAAGATGGCCGACTGGTAGACTGGCAGCCATTTTAGTTGTACATAAATGTGGGCAAGCCCTTTAACTCCGTAGATGCAGATGGGACACCCATTTTAACGTCCATCCGAAGGACGGCACACACATTGATGAATCTCCCTGCATGCAAAACATCAGGGTGACCGTTTATAGTTGGGCCAAGATCCGAACCCAGGCTGGATATCTCAGATGCAAGTGCTCATCTATCGAGGCTATCCCACGAGCCCTCGATTTGACATGCCACCAATGACATGAGAAGTAATAAGCATTGATAGATGTCAGTCAATGCAACAGTAAATACTTCCATCATTGCAAGTAAATAAGTGTTGAAGAAAGTTACCTTCTGGTTGTTGGCCAAAAATTGAACATATGCATCTTCCATGGGCATAAGAAAAAGCAATGCGCAGCCTCTGTGGCCAATCCGAGCCGTACGTCCACACCGGTGCACAAATGCCCTGCAAGTCATGATACATGATACAAGGCAAGGCATGATGCAAGGCATGATACACTCTCTCTCAAACACAATAGGAAGTAATAAACAAAGAAACAAACTGATGAATAAAACCTAAATGTAAGGTTGGTTGTTATGGTAGGACCACTGCCACTAACAGCAACAAAAAAACTACACGGGTTCTCTTCGACATCATGACGTAGGGAGCATCAATGGCATCACCCATACATTTACCCACATTACTACATCATTATATACTTGCCGAAACCCAGTCACAAACTGATTCCGTTCATTAAACCACCCTCACCAGCTCACCCACACTCGAGGGACATGGACTGGACAGGGCGTGCTTGACCCCGCCTACTCATCCCCCGCCCCTGCCCCATTCCCCCCCCGCCTCCCACCCCCCACCTTCAATTTGCTTTCCCCCGCCCAAAAATTTAATTACCCCGGCCCCGCCTCTTCACTCCCCGCCCCTCTTCATTTCTTGCCCCACTTGCCCCTGGCCCCCCGCCCCCTGTCCACCCCCTCACACTCAACCCCGCCTAATTCACTCCAGCCCCCACCCACTCATCCCCCGCCTCATTTCCCCCCCGTCTCCCGCTTTCAATTTGCTTACCCCCGCCCAAAAATTTGCTTACCTTGCCCCCCGCCTCTTCACTCCCTGCCTCCGTCTCGTCATCCCCCGCCCCCGCCTGTTCACTCCTCGCCCCCGTCTCAACGAAAAGTGTTTATTCTGCTTCAGAGTTGAAAGTTGACTGTTGCCACTATGTGCGATGCACTCTTACAGGTACGGAGTTTCTTTCAGTCCAGGTCACAGTACCGAGAAAAACGTGACGCGACTGCTCGGAGGAGCACAAAATTGGTCCTTCAGTATTAATATATGGAAGATACAATGTTTCTTGTTACATTTTTTTGTCAAATTCACATTCTGAGAGAGTCAGCATGTGCAGAACAGGGTTTTACATTGCAGTCGCTATTTTCGAGGAGTGGAATTCCACCTCTCAGCGGTAAGGGTCTGTCGACAACAGACGTAATGATGTCAGCGAATGACCGATGATGTCATGACGTCCTGACTCCTCTCAGCAGTGACATCACACGTCGCCATGTAAACGAATGTAAAACAAAAAGTGTTTATTCTGCTTCAGAGTTGAAGTTTGATTATTGCCACTATGTGCGATGCATTCTTACAGGTACGAAGTTTCTTTCAGTCCAGGTCACAGTACCGAGAAAAACGTGACTCGACCGGTAGGAGGAGCACAAAATTGGTCCTTCAGTATTAATATATAGATACTTGTACCAAGTTTGATTTAAATCCCTGAACCCAGATACAAAATACTAAATCATTCTGGCTGCCAAATCCTGCGTCCGATCAGGTTGAAATTTAAAACATATTCCCCATGACTACGAGATCATAATTGTGACGTTTCACGTCGATTGATGAAGTAGTTCAAGAGAAAGAATTTAAGATTTTTGTTCAATTCAATGTGGCTGCCAGACCATGTGACCCATTAATTATTTGTGAACACCATGGTATCCCCAAGGCTTGCGGAACATGTGGGTGATGTTTCCTCTCAATCAGTCAAGCTGTTCTGGAGAAGAAGATTTTTAAAGGTTTATTCTTCAAAAAAAAATCATAGCTGACAAACCATGTGACCTATGACATCATAGGTGGAGAAATGTTTGTTCCTTGTGGATAGGCGATCATACCTGTAAAGTTTCACCTCGATCTGTTCAGCCATTTCGGAGAAGATATTTGAAGTTTTTTTTAATGTTAAAAACAATATGGCTGCCGAACTCTGTGATCAATGATGTCATTAATTTTATTTTCCCTCAAACAATTTATCTCTAGATGACGCTAAAAAAATTTCATACTGATCGGATAAAGCATTTGATGTAAGCAATGAGGACGTCATAACAAAGCCAGCTATGACATCATGAAAAAAACCTCAACATCAACAAAAAAAATTCACCCTTCTTTCCCCTGGGGAGTACTTGACATGTGCCAAGTTTCAATTTTTTTTTTTTCCATGGAGCAGTTTCAGAGATACAGTGGTCAAAGTTTTTCCTTTTTTCCCCAACATGGCTGCCACACCACGTGACCTACGACATCATAATCATCATTGCAACATTCTCCATGAGTAGTCGCACCGACGGTGAAAATTGTGTGAATTGGATAAGCGGTTGCAGAGAAAGCAGAAAATTAGCATGGACGGACAGACGGAAGGACGGACAACCCAAAAGCAATGCCTCCAGCGACTTTGTCAGCGGAGGCAAAAAAAAAAAGTCTAAATGATGGTGCACAACCCTACAAAAGGCTCACTTGGCACAGCTTGGTGGATCGAACTGCAGAACCCAGTGCACTTCAGGGATATCGACACCACGTGCCATCACATCCGTGCAAACCAGTACACCACTGCAAACATTTTGCAAAACCGTAAACAACTCCATATTTCTCGGTTCATCATAAAACAGACCACAGTAGCGTTACGTGCTGGAAAATACATGAGCTCAATTGTAGTCAAACTCAAACAACGTTATAAAATGCTGGTGTACACAACTCGCTTCACTAAAGGAACAAAAATAAATAAATCAAATCGTACAAATATACAAATACAGTGGCTTAGGATACTGAACTGGCATTCAGGAAGTTCTGAATAAATGATCTTTGGGGTGGAGTTGTCCGGCCTGGTTTACAATGCGGTGCCACTCATCACTTTGTGATCCACTCTTTATGCTTTCAAGCCATCTTGGGATGGGTTGCCCATTAAAAAAATTAATAAATGAAGTGACACTCATATCCTTCCTACCAAATGTCTTATTTAATTATACGTGGAGATCCCTTATACAAATGCATGTTCAAAGTTTGCAAAGTTTTCCACACCTGGTCATCTTGCGAAAGGTTGCGAAGGTGCGATTTCGCTTTCGCTTCATTTTCCCGTGCAGCAACAGCACTGTTGTACCCTGAAGAAATTCTTCTAATGCCTTGCCAAAGTACTCCACACATGCACAAGTGCTGCATGACACACGCAACAATCACTGTGCTGCACCACATATTACACAGCATCTCCACAGGGACTGTTGTATTTTTTACTCGTTATTGCTTGCCAGTGTTATAGTTCTATAGCTGAACGGTTTGACCCACCACTAACAGCAAGATAATTTTATTCACCTTACAAAATATCAAAAGTTTACCAAAACATTTCATTTCTTTTTTTAATTGATTAAATACCACTATTTACGCAGATATTTATGTACATACTAGCATTTATTCTTGCGCTGGTTGAAAGAGCTCAAACATGGGAGGTTGAATAAGGAATGTCTTGAGTCGTTATAAGCACCTCACATGTCAAGAAAAGAAGAGTAAAATGAGTTTAACAACATCCATTTCTTCAAAAAAAACTCAATTGGGAAAATAATTTTAATTTTTTTTTTAAGCTTCAGAACAAAGTGCAGGCTGTCCACAGTGTTGTTGCTGGTTTTAAAAAATTATACCACAACCAAACCAAAAGATGTACAACAATGCAGTTGTTTGTATTTTGTCACGAAATTCATAAAGGCTTTTGCGTTCATCAGTATACCTCAACATGTGCACCTTTAGTGACACGTAGCACATCTAAGTGATAATCCACTTCAATCCACACATTGGCCAACATATCCCTCGTCACGGTGCAGATGCAATTGATTATCTTTGCTTAAAGTGTTTCAATGTCAGCAACAAAGGTTTGGAAAACAATCCTTGACATACGCCCACAAGAAGAGGTCTAAAGGTGTCACATCGGGAGATTGTGGTGGCGATGGGACTACCCACCACATCCAATCCATCCATCAGGGAGGTTCTCGGTTCTAAAAGTTACACTAATCTGCACTTTACGTGCTTAAAGATGGATTCTCTTGTGTAGAAGTTTGCTTTTTATATTATAATTTTCCTGTGGGTTTGGATTAATTTGAAGCAACTTTTAAGCAACTTTCTTTTTTTTTCTCTCCAAGGAGCATTTCCTCGTTTCAGGGTGGGAACAGACAGACAGCATCAGCCGATTTTATTGTTTTAGCAGTTCGACGCAGGCGTAAGCTGATGTTTGAGTCCTACATTAAAGGCTATTTTAATCCCAAGCAACCGGGCTTTTGATGACTGAATCTCGTGGGCGACTAAACCACAGCCACACCGGTCAAACGGATCAGAAATCCCATGAAGGGTCCCAGGCCAAAAATGCCACGTTACATTCTCAGGGGTCTCTGAGCTGATGGTGTGTCATGTGCTCGCGCTGCCGGCCATATCTGATGGAGTCGAATGCAACTCTGCTATGCACATGCTCAATACAGTTAGCACAAAACACTGAGACAATTGGCTGTCTTATGGACAACGCGAATGCCACAGGTCATGCACAAAGACCAAGAAACCAAGTGAATCAATCAGGGCATGTGTATTTGAAATAAAACACGGTAACAATAATAATAAAATCCGGAAAGCGCCCATGAACAAATCAAGCATACGAACAAGATATCTTATTTAACTGGCTTAACAGGCCTTCATTCATACCACGGGATAGGAAGCTACAAGACATGAAGAGAGGTTGATCAGGAAAGCTAGAAGGCAGAGATGTGCAGGCGACTGAGCAGTTCAATCCCAAGGCAGGGAAGTCAATCATAGCCAGAGAGGGAAGTGAAACTCCAGCGGTATGTGTGGTGCAACTCAGCGGCTGCAGCAGTTCAATACCACTGTAGGGCAATGGCTGATCTGTGACCAGAGAGAGAAATGAAACTCAAGTTGTCTGCACCAAAGTGAAACAATGCCCTTTCTTTTCACAGATCTCTCGTGTCTCCTCTTTTATATTTGGCTCGTGCGTCCTTCCGCTCTATTTGCTCTTGGTGGTGATCTAACTGATGGGCACAGCGACTTCACCGCATTAGCAATGTCATGAGCCTCAAAGGTTTCTCGTCGTGTGCAACAGTTGACAGGAGCTGTCTGAGGTACGAGGGATGTACCAAAAGTCATGAGCACGTTTATTTCACAGTAAAACAAAGGTGCATGTAAGAAAATTGACCATCAATATTCACCGGACATATCACATTAATTTTCTTCAAAATCTTCAGAATGATCCACGCATTTCTGCCAGCACTGCACGAGCATAAAAATCCCACTGCGGAAGAAGTCCGTTCTCACACTTCATAACAAGCTCCACACAGCCATCTGGACTGCCTCGTAGTTTTCATAGTGCTGCCCTTTAATGTGATCCTTCAAGGGCCTGAACAGATGGTAATCTGAGAGGGCCAAGCCTGGACTGCATCTGAGATTGGAGTAGCAATTCCCAGCCATTCTTTGAGATTTCCTCCAATGTCAGACATGCAGTGTGAGGTCGAGCATTGTCATGTTGAAAGATGACAGATTCTTTCATCGGACGCTTTTCCCGAAGTGCAAGTTTCAATTTTTTGAGTGTCTGAATGTTGTGAGCTGCATTGATGATTTCCCCTGAGGGCAGTAAATCATTTAGTAAGCATTCCTCGGCATCCCAGAGGATGGTTCCCATAACTTTGCTGGTGGAGGGTACTCTTTTGACCTTCCTCTTCTTTGTAGATGTGGAGTGGTGCCATTCCATGCTTTGCTGCTTGGTTTCCGAGTCAAAATGGTGGAACCAGCTTTCATCACCAGTCACAATACGGAACAGGAAGTCATTGCCCTCGGCAGCATGTCGTTAAAGCAACTATGATGATGCACTCATGCATGTATTTTTGTGTTCCTCTGTAAGCAAACAGGGAACCCAACGAGAACAAACTTTCCGATATCCCAAGGTCGCTATCATCTCCTGTACAGCATGGTGTCCGATGCCAAACTCTGCTGTGATCTCCCCAACAGTCACCCTTCGGTCTGCACTGATGAGCGCATCAACTTTCCGCTCGCTGTGTTCAGTCATCGCGCTTCTCGGCCAACCACAGCATGGCTGATCAGTGATGTCCATGTTTCACCCACCTTCTGACACTGCTAGCGCTCATGCAGGCATCTCCGTTCACCTGATTCAATCGGCCATAGACGTCTGCAGCTGAGTTGTTCTCCTTTATGATAAATTCAATCACTGCACATTGGTGAAACGATATGTCGTTGAGTCATTTTGTCACAATGGATTGTGGGAAGACTAGGGTGTGCATGCACCAAGCTGGTGTTGAAATTGGAATGGACATGTGTTGCTATTAATTCGCGTTCTACTATATTTGGCATAAACGTGTGGAATCCACCGATGCTCATGACTTTTGATACGCCCCTCATATTTTGGATGTCTTTTGATGGCTCTGGTTGGTTTTTTTCCCCACCAGACTAGTGCATCAATGCTTGGTGTCCACTTCAAAAGGAGAGAGGAGAGAAAACAGGAAATAACATAAAACACAAGCTCACAGGGATAAGTCTCGAAGCAGACAACGGGAGGGAAGAAGAACCGTCTATCTATTGCATACGCAACACATATCCATTGCACAAAAACTATGTCACACTTATACTAAACAAATACAAAAGAAACTAGAACTGCCACTTTATAACTGCTGGCAGTGATGACCGGGTACCCAGTCCGTCCGCCTTTGACACAACTGATACAACGTGAGATTTAAATCATAGTCGCAAAGTTTCGCATTTATCGGATAAGCGGTGCCAGAGAAAACATTATTTAATGGTGATACAAACAGAGGCCTGCTTCGAGACGGCGCGGAACAGACGAGTTACGAACCGGGCAGCACAAAGAGTTCAATTTCCTTATTACTGGCGAACAGATTCAAATAATTAAATAATTCTGGCTGCCAAACCGCATGACCGATCAGGTTGAAATTTTAAACGTTTGTTTCGCATGTCGGCTAAAATACAAATTTGAAGTTTCGTATATATAGAAGCAGTGGTTCCAGAGTAAACATTAATTAATATTTATCCTTCAATCCAAGATGGCGGCCAAACCATGTGACTTATGACGTCATAATTTTCACGACATGTGCAAACACGAACGTAGACAATAAGCGCAAATTTTTGCTTCGCTAGGTTAAGCAGTTCCAGAGAAAACATTATTTAATATTTTTCTTAAAACCAACATGGCTGCCAAACCCTGGGCCCGATCCTGTTGAAATTTCAAACCCTCATTCTGCATGAACGTTCCACCAGAAAGGTGATGTTTCACCTTTATTGATGCAGTAGTTCCAGAGTAAACATTAATTAATATTTTTCCTTCAATCCACTATGGCTGCGAAACGTTGCGTCGTACCTCAAAAGGGGGTGAGAACTTTTTATTCGTCATGGAGAGGCGGTCATAGTGGTGGAGTTTCGCCTGGATATGTTTAGTGGTTTCAGAGAAAAAGACGTTTAAAGATATTATTTTTCAATCCAAGATGGCTGACGAACCATGTGACCTATGACATCACAAATTTATATTCTGCATCCAACTTGGTATTGGAACACGTTTGTGAAGTTTCGTGTAAATCGGTAAAGGTGCGTTTTTCTATCCAAGATGGCCGCCAAACCATGTGACGTGTGACGTCATAATTTTTACCACGCGTGCACACACGATGGTAGATTATAATTGCAAACTTTCGATTTGTTAGGTTAAGCGGTTCCAGAGAAAACATTATTTAATATTTTTATTAAATCCAACATGGCGGCCAAACCGTGTGACTTATCAATTCGAAATTAACAAACTTATATCGCCTACCTGTCCGGAATATAGTTCTGAAATCTCCCCTTCCTCGGACCAGCGCTTCTGGAGAAGAAGATGTTTGAAGGTTTTCGGGTTTTTTCAAGATGGCCGCCAAACCATGTGACCGATCAAGAACAAATTAACAAACTTGAGAAAGGACCTCATGGGGAATATATGTGTGAAGTTTCGTCTTAATCTGTCTTGCCCTTCTGGAGAAGAAGATTTTTAAAATTTATTCATTTTCAATCCAAGATGGCTGCCGAACCTTGTGACCTATGATATCATAAATTTAAATTCTGCTTTCCATCGTCGACCCGAACAAGTGTGTGAAGTTTCATGTAAATCGGAAAAGGTCTATTTTTCTATCCAAGATGGCTGCCAAACCATGTGACTTCTGAGGTAAAAAATTTTTACCATGTATGCAGAGTTGAGGGAGGAAGGCAATTGCAAATTTTCGCTTCGATGGCTTATGAAATTCCAGAGAAAACATTATTTAATATTTTTCTTAAATCCAACATGGCGGCCAAACCATGTGACCTATCACTTCAAAATTAACAAACTTGCATCGCATACATGTCACGAATGTAGTTCTGAAATCTCGCCTTCATTGGACCAGCGCTTCTGGAGAAGAAGATGTTTGAAGGTTTTAGGGTTTTTTCAAGATGGCGACCAAACCATGTGACGTATCAACAACAAATTAACAAACTTGAAAGAGGACGTCAGGTGGAATGTGCCTGTCAAGTTTCGCCTCAATCTGCACAGCCGTTCTGGAGAAGAAGATTTTTTTTTAAAAAAAACACTAAAAAACAAGATGGCGGCCGAATTACGTCATCGATGACGTCAAAAATAACATTTTTGACGATGAATTTTGTCGTAGATGACGCTCAAAATTTTTCAGATTTTTTTCCTATATGGCGTTCTACTTGACGAATTTTCACCGGTATATCGCTTCACCTATGACGTCACGAAAAATCACACGTATTCCCCATAGTGAGTTTAGTAAAATGTATTCAACGAAAAATTTTTCCATTGCACGGTTTCCGAGATACAGAGGTCCAAAGTTTATCGTTTTTTTCAAGATGGCGACCGTACCACGTGACCAATGACGTCATAATTATAATGTGATTGTGCTATCAAAAAAGATACATACTATGGTGAAAATTTCCTGTCGATCGGACTTTGTGTTCCAGAGAAAATTATTTTTAAAGCGAAAAAGGGTGCAAAATGCCGGCGGAAAAATAATAATAATAACTAGAACTGCCACTTTATAACTGCTGGCAGTGATGACCGGGTACCCAGTCCGTCCGCCTTTGATACAACATGGGACTTTCTGCAGATGACAGTCGCAAAGTTTGGCATTGAAAGGATAAGCGGTGCCAGAGAAAACATTATTTAATAGTGATACAAACACAGGCCTGCTTCGAGACGGCACGGAACAGATGAGTTACGAACCGGGCAGCACAAAGCATTCAATTTCGTTATTACTGGCTTCCAGATTCAAATAATTAAATAATTCTGGCTCCCAAACCGCGTGACCGATCAGGTTGAAATTTTAAACTTTTATTTCGCATGTCACCTGAATTATAAATCTGAAGTTTCGCATATATAGAGGCAGCGGTTCCAGAGTAAACATTAATTAATATTTATCCTTCAATCCAAGATGGCGGCCAAACCATGTGACTTGTGATGTCATAATTTGCACCACGTGTGCAAACACGATGGTGGATGATAACTGCAAATTTTCGCTTCTCCAGGTTAAGCAGTTCCAGAGAAAACATTATTTAATATTTTTCTTAAAACCAACATGGCTGCCAAACCCTGGGCCCGATCGCGTTGAAATTTCAAACCCTCATTCCGCATGAGCGTTCCACCATAAACTTGATGTTTCACATTTATTGATGCAGTAGTTCCAGAGTAAACATTAATTAATATTTTTCCTTCAATCCAATATGGCTGCCAAACGTTGCATCGTACCTCAAAAAGGGGGTGGGAACTTTTTTATTCGTCATGGAGAGGCGGTCATAGTGGTGGAGTTTCGCCTGGATCTGTTCAGCCGTTTCCAGAGAAAAAGACGTTTGAAGATATTGTTTTTCAATCCAAGATGGCTGACGAACCATGTGACCTATGACATCAGAAATGTATATTCTGCTTCCAACTGGGTATTGGAACACGTACGTGAAGTTTCGTGTTAATCGGTAAAGGTGCGTTTTTCAATCCAAGATGGCCGCCAAACCATGTGACGTGTGACATCATAATTTTTACCAAGCGTGCATACTGCCTGCTAGATGATAATTACAAATTTTCGATTCGTTTGGTTAAGCGGTTCCAGAGAAAACATTATTTAATATTTTTCTGAAATCCAAGATGGCGGCCAAACCATGTGACTTATCAATTCAGAAATTAACAAACTTATATCGCCTTCCTGTCCCGAATATAGTTCTGAAATCTCCCCTTCATTGGGCCAACGCTTCTGGAGAAGAAGATGTTTGAAGGTTTTCGGGTTTTTTCAAGATGGCCGCCAAACCATGTGACCGATCAAAACAAATTAACAAACTTGAGAAAGGACCTCATGGGGAATATATCTGTGAAGTTTCGTCTTCATCTGTCTTGCCCTTCTGGAGAAGAAGATTTTTAAAATTTATTCATTTTCAATCCAAGATGGCTGCCGAACCTTGTGACCGAGGATATCATGAATTTAAATTCTGCTTTCCATCGTCGACCCGAACAAGTGTGTGAAGTTTTGTGTAAATCGGATAAAGTCTATTTTTCTATCCAAGATGGCCGCCAAACCATGTGACTTCTGAGGTAAAAATTTTTACCATGTATGCAGACTTGAGCGAGGAAGGCACTTGCAAATTTTCGCTTCGATGGCTTATGAAATACCAGAGAAAACTTTATTTAATATTTTTCTTAAATCCAACATGGCGGCCAAACCATGTGACCTATCACTTTGAAATTAACAAACTTGCATCGCATACATGTCACGAATATAGTTCTGAAATCTCGCCTTCATTGGACCAACGCTTCTGGAGAAGAAGATGTTTGAAGGTTTTAGGGTTTTTTCAAGATGGCCGCCAAACCATGTGACGTATCAACAACAAATTAACAAACTTGAAAGAGGACCTCAGGGGGAATGTGCGTGTAAAGTTTCGCCTTAATCTGCATAGCCGTTCTGGAGAAGAAGATTTTAATAAAAAAACACTAAAAAACAAGATGGGAGCCGAATTACCTCATTAATGACGTTAACAAAAAAACATTTTCGTCAGTGATTTTGGGCGTAGATGATGCTCAGAATTTTCAGATTTTTCCCATATGGCGTTCTACTTGACGAATTTTCACCGGTATATCGCTTCACCTATGACGTCACGAAAAATCACACGTGTTCCCCATAGGGAGCTTAGTAAAATGTATCAAACGAAAATTTTTTCCATTGCACGGTTTCCGAGATACAGATGTCCAAAGTTTATCGCTTTTTTCAAGATGGCGACCGTACCACGTGACCAATGACGTCATAATTATAACGTGATTGTGCTATCAAAAAAGATACATACTATGGTGAAAATTTCCTGTCGATCGGACTTAGTGTTCCAGAGAAAATGATTTTTAAAGCGAAAAAGGGTGCAAAATGCCGGCGGAAGAATAATAATAATAATGCGTAATAATAAACAGAAGAAAAACAATAGGGTACCCTGTACTCACAGGGTACCCTAATAATGCGTAATAATAAACAGAAGAAAAACAATAGGGTACCATGTACTCACAGGGTACCCTAACTAGAACTGCCACTTTATAACTGCTGGCAGTGATGACTGGGTTCCCACACGTCCGCCTTTGATACAACATGGGACTTTCTGCAGATGACAGTCACAAAGTTTCGCTTTGATCGGGTAAGTGGTTCCAGAGAAAACGATATTTAATATTGTTCTTGAATCAAACATGGCTGCCAAACCATGTGACCTATCAATTAGAAATTAACAAACTTATATTCCCTACTCGTGGGCAATACGTTACTGAAGTTTACACTTGATCTGATGAGCCGTTCTGGAGAAGAAGATGTTTGAAGGTTTACAGTAAATTGAAGATGGCCGCCAAACCGTATGACCGATCAATAAGAAATTAACAAACTCGATAAAGGACCTCATGGGGAATGTGTGTGTAAAGTTTCGCCTCAATCTGTTCAGCCCTTCTGGAGAAGAAGATGTTTGAAGGTTTACGGTAAATTCAAGATTGCCGCCAAACCGTATGACCGATCAATAAGAAATTAACAAACTTGATAACGGACCTCATGAGGAATGTGTGTGTAAAGTTTCGCCTCAATCTGTTTGGCCGTTCTGGAGAAGAAGATTTTTTTTTTTAATTCCCAAAACAAGATGGCTGCCAAACCAAGTGACCTATGACATCATAATATATTTTTTTCTACGGTGAATTGTTGTGCAGATGAGGCTCAAGAAATTTCAGATTTTTCCGATGCAGCGTTGTACCTAACGAATTTTGACCGGCACACCTCTTGACCGATGACCTCACGAAAAATCACCCCTGTTCCCCTTGAGGAGCTTATTCAAATGTATGAAGCGAAAACATTTTTACCCGAGAAAGTTTCAGAGATACAGAGGTCCAAAGTTTTTTTCAAGATGGCGCCCGTACCACGTGACCTATGACGTCACAATTACCACTTAAGTTTGCTTTCAAAAAAGATACATACTATGGTGAAAATTGTGTCGATCGGACTTACCGTTCCTGAGAAAATGATTTTTAAAGCGAAAGATCTCGCAAAATTGCCGGCGGAAAAATATAAGTAATAAAAAATAAAAAATAAGGAAATAAACAGAAGATTAAAACTGGTAAACCAGTAATCCCGGGCTTCAAGGCGTGCCTCCGTTTTAAGAAGTTTCAACACCATCACCCTGTCACATGATGTGGGTTTTCCGAGTTAGAAAGTTAGTTCAAGTCTGTAATGTGGCCCAGCTACAGGGTCCCTCAAGTTATATCAATGAAGGATTGAAAAGCCCATAGCAATACATGATAGAGAAAAAAACTTCACATTGGACAAATCGAGGCTGGACAAATTTTCAAGTCCCCAAAAAAGTCCAATAACTCCACATTTGCATATTAATGTAAATGGCGAACTTGTAGAACGTGAAAATATCTTCCAGAATTTGTGGTCACTTTTTGTCTATCTTCTTTGGTTTTCATTTTACGACATGTCAAAAATGGGTGATTTTAAAATTTGGGGGGCTCTGGGGCCTCACTGGGGTAAAATACAGACATAGCGTAAACATATTTGGAGTCCCCTCTTCAAGGCCTATCAGAATCTGTCATTAAATTTTTTCAACTCTCATTTGCATATTTGGCATATTTAATGAGGCGAATCGGCATCATTTTAATCATATAAATTATGTAACGATTTCGACTAAATTAACAACTTAACATTGCAATGGAACCTTGCAAATGTGTGCAAAAACTTGAGGCTGTCGTATTACCCCTTCTGGAGAAGAAGATGTTTTTAGGTTTTGGAGAAAATCCAATATGGCCACCATACCACGTGACCTACGTCATCAAAATTTTCAAAGTATAAACTTCAGGTGGAGAGTTATTCAATAGATAAGTTTCATTGAATTTCATCCAAGCGTTGTTTTTATTTTATGACATTTCAAAAATGGGTCATTTTCAACTTTGGGGGGCGCTGGGGGCTCACTGGGGTCAAATACAGACATAGTATAAATATATTGGGAGTCCCCTGTTTATGTGCTATCTAAATTTGTCATTAAATTTTTTCAACTCTCATTTGCATATTTTTCATATTTAATGAGGCGAATCGGCATCATTTAAAATCATATAAATTAAATAACGATTTCGACCAAATTAACAAATTAACATTAGCATGGAACTTAGCAAATGTGTGCAAAAGATTGAGGCTGTCAGATTATCCCTTCTGGAGAAGAAGATGTTTTTAGGTTTTGGAGAAAATCCAATATGGCCGCCATACCACGTGACCTACGTCATCAAAATTTTTAAAGTATAAACTTCAGGTGGAGAGTTATTAAATGGATTAGTTTCATTGAATTTCATCCAAACGTTGTTTTTATTTTATGACATTTCAAAAATGGGTCATTTTCAACTTTGGGGGGTGCTGGGGGCTCACTGGGGTCAAATACAGACATAGTATAAATATATTGGGAGTCCCCTGTTTATGTGCTATCTAAATTTGTCATTAAATTTTTTCAACTCTCATTTGCATATTTTGCATATTTAATGAGGCGAATTGGCATCATTTTAAATCATATTAATTATGTAACGATTTCGATGAAATTAACAAATTCACATTAACATCGAAGTTAGCAAATGTGTGCAAAAGATTGAGGCTGTCAGATTATCCCTTCTGGAGAAGAAGATGTTTTTAGGTTTTGGATAAAATCCAATATGGCCGCCAGACCACGTGACCTACGTCATCAAAATTTTTAAAGTATAAACTTCAGGTGGAGAGTAATTAAATTGATAAGTTTCATTGAATTTCATCCAAGCATTGTTTTCATTTTATGACATTTCAAAAATGGGTCATTTTCAACTTTGGGGGGCGCTGGGGGCTCACTGGGGTCAAATACAGACATCGTATAAATATATTGGGAGTCCCCTGTTTATGTACTATCTAAATCTGTCATTTAATTTTTTCAACTCTCATTTGCATATTTTGCATATTTAATGAGGCGAATCGGCATCATTTAAAATCATATAAATTAAATAACGATTTCAACCAAATTAACAACTTTACATTCCCAAGTTACTTAGCAAATGTGTGCAAAAGATTGAGGCTGTCTGATTATCCCTTCTGGAGAAGAAGATGTTTTTAGGTTTTGGATAAAATCCAATATGGCCGCCATACCACGTGACCTACGTCATCAAATGTTTCATAGTATAAACTTCAGGTGGTGAGTAATAATCCTGTTAAGTTTCGTTGAATTTCATCCGACAGTTTTCCCTCCAGATCCGCCACAAAATCGGTCAGTAGAACATAAAAACGCCGTTAATAATAATAATACTAACGAATTCAATAGGGCTTCAGCACTTGCTTGAAGCCCTAAAAAACAATAGGGTTCCCTGTCAGAATGACAGGGTACCCTAATAACTAATGTTATACGAAACAGTTTTACCCCGCTCGAGAGATTTCCACAACAATTATATACTGTATAGAGTTGTGTGAAATTATAAAATCATCATGTTTTAAAAAGCAAAGATATCACGACATATTTATTAATAGTAAATAATATTAAAAAATTCTGGAGTGATCGATAGTGATCTGTTACCTTATACACTGCAATGCTTCAATTTTTCGTCTGATTGGAAAAAAATAAAAAGTACAATCTTCCCATAGGGTTGGATTAATTTGAAGCAACTTTCACTTCATAATTTTTTTTTTTTTCTTTCTGAGGAGCGGTTCCGCATTTCAGAATGGGACAGACAGGACAGATGACATTAGCCCAATCTATACAAATAAAGTTGGAAACTGTCCGTCTGTCTCTCCAGATATAATCAGCCGCATGGGCAGTAGCCCCATCACATTACATATTGTTGGAATCCTCTTGGCAAATTGAGATGCAAGAAAACATTTTCAAACCGACAGGGTAGTGGGTTGAGGGTGGGGTAAAGAACCCAATTCTCTATGTAAATGTGTATCATGTAGCGCCACCTCCAGGTGGGGAGGGGGGGGTATTTCAAGTCCCCACCCTTTGGTGTTCAGTACACTGTACAGTGTTGCTTTCCCCACGTTTTCCAGTGCAGTGAGGTGTTTTGAATTACGCAAGAGGTATTTTGGAGAGTTCTTTTGAATTACACATTTGAATAAGGCTAATTACACTCCCCTCCCATGAAACCAACACCAGGCTTATTTTTAATAAATAATCAAACAAATAATCATTTCTTATTTTAATTTAATAATTTTTAAAGCTTCATGATCAAAAGAAATCATGAATTACTGCATTTCGTTATAGATATCGTATTAAGCACCGTCTCCAGGTGGGAGGGAGAAGTCATTGTGCCGATGATGCCTTGCAGTATCCACTCTTCTTCCCAGACGATACTGATGGCTTTCACGTCTACATGACAAGCATGAATGGCTGCAAGATCACAATGGTGAAGTACTACAGCTACCACATCATGGTGTGTGATGGTTTAGATTCCGTCTTTCACAGTTGATGAACATCACGTTCGTCACTGCGGTCGAAACCGCGTTGGCTGTCGAACGGACCCTCAGGGATGAATGAGCCATCGCCGGTCAAACCATGGGAGGTGACTTGGGGATCTACGAGATGTCTCGAACGATCAACAAGATGTCTCGATGTGGAGTTATTGAACGGGTGCCATACTCGGACTGGGCCACTCCGGTCGTCACGGTGCTGAAACGGAATGGTGACGTTCAATTATGCGGGGACTTCAAGACCACGGTCAACCCGGGTCTCAGCATCGAGCAGTATCCGCTTCCATTGATCGATGAGATATATGCATGGTGGGCAGGGAGTAAATTCTTTACGAAACTCGATCTGCGAGATGCATATTTTCATCTGGAAATGGACCCCAGGAGTAGTGACCTTCTGACGATCAACACATGTCAAGGACTCTATAGATACACCCGACTCTCTTTTGGGATTGCTTCGGCCCCCACCCTGTGGCAGAAAGCGATGGATCAGGTTTGTGTTGGCCTGCCCGCTCAGACCAACCTGGATGACGTGCTTATTGCAGGGAAAACAGCGGGGGAGCATCTCGACAACATTGACAAGGTGCTGACGAAGTTGGAGGCTTGTCAGCTGCGCCTGAACAGGCACAAGTGTGCGTTCTTCAGATAATGGTTGGAATACCTTGGGCACGTCATCACGCCGGAGGGGATGTTGAAAGGCCCACGGAAGGTGGAGGCGATCCAGCATATGCCACCACCACGGGACAAGATTCAGCTTCGCTCTTTTATTGGTATGGCGCAGTATTACCAGAGATTCGTAAGCAATCTGAGCTCCGAGTTGGCCCCGTAAACACGACTGCTCAAGAAGGAGGAACGCTGGGCATGGAGGTCCGACCACCAGGCAGCGTTCGACCATGTCAAGCTGCTACTCACAGAGGACACGGTTCTCGTCCACTATGAGCATAACCGTCCGCTCTTGTTAGCATGTGACAGCTCCGCGTACGGCATCGGAGCGGTGCTATCACACAAGATGGACGATGGGTCCAAGCAACCTGTTTGTTTTGCATCCCGCACCCTGTCAGCAGCAGAGCAGAAATATGCCCAGATCGAGCGGGAGGCTCTCAGCCTCGTCTGGGGAGTGCGGAAGTTTCATCAACACCTGCTTGGTCATCATTTCACCTTGCAGACTGATCACAAGCCACTCCAATTCATCCTGGAACCAAAGTGAGGTGTCCCGGTAGCGGCGGCGGCGCGGATACAACGATGGTGTCTGTTCCTTGCTGCCTACAGCTACGATATCCAGTTCCGGAGCACCGAGAAGCATGCCAACTGCGACAGTCTCTCTCGCTTGCCTTGCAAGGGGGACTCACCTTCGTCTGAATCATGCGATCATGTTGATGTGTTTACACTGAGCCAAATCCAGGGTGGGCCGATCACGGTTAAGCAGGTGGCTGTTGAATCAGCCCACGATCCTGTGCTCGCCCGTGTCGTACAGGCGATCTCCACTGGGAATTGGAACGTCCTGCCTTCGACACCTGAATATCAACCATTTGCATCTAAAGCGTCAGAGCTGTCGTTGGCTCAAAGGTGTATTATGTGGGTTATGAGAAAGGTGATCCCCCCGAAGTTCAGGAGACGTTATCTGGAGGAGCTGCATGCCAGTCACCTTGGTATCGTTAAAACCAAAAGTCTAGCCTGTAGCCTCTTGTGATGGCCGGGTCTGGACAAGGACATTGAGCAGATGATTAAGCATTGCACTACATGTCAGTCAGATGCCAACAACCCGCGGCGGGCGTCGTGCTTATGGCCTATCCCGGACAGGCCATGGCAGAGAATCCATGTAGATTTTGCTGTTCCTTTTAAGGGCAAGATGTTTTTGGTTGTTGTTGATGCATTCTCCAAGTGGCCGGAGGTTGTGGTCATGCAATGCACGACGGCGGAAAACACGGTTGAAAAGCTGCGATCAATCTTTGCAAACAAAGGAATACCCGAGGTGTTGGTGTCTGATAATGGTCCACAGTTTGTTGCTGGTGTTTTTGATAATTTCATGGTGCGGAACGGTGTAAAACATCTAGAGTCAGCACCATACCATCCGGCAACGAATGGCAAGGTTTAATCTCTTGGTTAAAATATTGAAGCGTGCTTTGCGTAGCGGGGAGGGGGCATCTATGCAAGCAATGGTTGATGTGTTCTTGCTGTATTATAGGAATGCTGTTCATCCAACCACCTGCGATGCGTCCGCATGAGCGTGCATTGAGATCTAGACTGGATTTGCTGAGGCCTGGGATGTCGGTGCCTGGGGCGGTATCATGTCCAACGCGGGTGCGCACTTTTGAAGTAGGGCAGCGGGTAATAGTGCGTGATTATTGCCACGATTGGAAATGGGTGCCGGCAGAGGTCTCCGTGATACTCGGGCCAGCCAACTGCTTGGTTAAAACTGATGATGGGAAAGTGTGGAAACGGCACGCGGACCAAATTCATGATCGCTGTTCAGCATCACCACCCATGCCAAGTGACATGGGGATGGGGCAAGTGATGCCCCCACCTCTGATTTCTGTTGAATCGCCAAGGTCAGACGTGCTAGCGCCGACTGGGCTAGCGGACTCGGGGTGTTTACCTGAATCATTCCTGCCCAAGGAAACCGAACAAGCTTGGCGGCCTGGGGCTCTTGATGTTAAAAACAAGGCGAGTCCTACTGGTATGTCACCTCTACCCAGTCGGGAGGAGTCTGAGCCTGTCTCCTAGCTGCCCCGTCCGTCCTGGACGGATCAGGAAGCGTCCGCGGTACTTGGAGGATTTTGTCTGTTAATCTCTGCCATTTAGAGGGGGAGGAAGTGTGTTGTATGGGGATTGGATGCTTGTAGTCACGTGATTGGGTTTTATATTATGGACCGTCCGCTAGGAGGCTTTTCAGTATACTCTCGCGCAGCATAATAAAGTAGAGTTGCTTCTGGCTCATGTGTCCGCCTGCTTCTTGCTCCCGTGTCCGCCTGCTCCGTGAACACAACAGTAGTGAGACCAGCTATGTTGTATGGTTTGGAGGTGGTGGTGCTGACAAAAAAACAGGAGGCAGAGCTGGAGGTGGCAGAGTTAAAGATGCTGCGATTCTTCTTGGGAGTGACGAGGATGGGCAGGATTAGAAATGAGTATATTCGAGGGACAGCGCAGGTAGGACGGTTTGGAGACAAAGTGAGAGAAGCGAGATTGAGATGGTTTGGACATGTGCACAGGAGGGATGCGAGATATATCGGGAGAAGGATGCTGAGGATGGAGCCGCCAGGTAGGAGGAGAAGAGGAAGGCCAAAGAGGAGGTTTATGGATGTGGTAAAGGCGGACATGCGGGTGGTTGGTGTGACAATGGAAGATGTAGAGGACAGAGAGAAATGGAGAGGGATGATCCACTGTGGCGACTCCTTACAGGAGCAGCCAAAATAATAATAATAATAACAGGAGCGCAAGTGAGCACAATATACACCAAAAAAAGTCTCTGTGACACACGCGCACACAATTATATATTTAAACAGGTCAATTTATGAAGAACAAGAAGGTGTGTGTATATGTATATGTATATATGTATATATATATATATATATATATATATATATATATATATATATATATATATATATATATATATATATATGTATGTATGTATGTATGTATGTATGTATGTATGTATGTATGTATGTATGTATGTATGTATGTATGTATGTGCGTATGTATATATATATATATATATATATATATATATATATATATATATATATATATATATATATATATATATATATATATATATATATATATATATATACATATATATATATATATATACATATATATATATACATATATATATATATACATACATATATATATACATACATATATATATATATATATATATATATATATATATATATATATATATATATATATATATATATCCTGGTGTTGGCGCAGTGGTTAGGGCAGCGGCTTGGGATCCGAAAGGTCCTGAGTTCAAGCCCCGTTGGGCCACTGAATTAATACACCAGGGGGTTGACTCAGCCTGTCATCCTTCCGAGGTCGGCGAAATGAGTACCAGTGTACTGGGCCGGTGTATACCCCCGGTTAAAATAGGTGTACCATATCCCTGTGTCGTAAGAGGCGACCAGGGTTGCATCAGGAAGGGCATCCGGCATAAAACATGTGCCAAATCACTATGCGGATGATCCGCTGTGGCGACCCCTAAAAAGGGAGCAGCCGAAAGAAGAAGAAGATATATGTATATATCTTCTTCTTCTTCTTCTTCTTCTTCTTTCGGCTGCTCCCTTTAGGCGTCGCCACAGCGGATCATCCGCATGATCCGCATGGTGATTTGGCACATGTTTTATGCCGGATGCCCTTCCTGATGGGGCATCAGGAAGGTCGCCTCTTACGACACAGGGATATGGTACACCTATTTTAACCGGGGGTATACACCGGCCCAGTACACTGGTACTCATTTCGCCGACCTCGGAAGGATGACAGGCTGAGTCAACCCCCTGGTGTATTAATTCAGTGGCCCAACGGGGCTTGAACTCAGGACCTTTCGGATCCCAAGCCGCTGCCCTAACCACTGCGCCAACACCAGGATATATATATATATATATATATATATATATATATATATATATATATATATATATATATATATATATATATATATATATATATATATATATATATATATATATATATATATATATATAGTCATGCGCCACTTAACGACGGGGTTACGTTCTGAGAAACGCGTCGTTAAGCGACCTCGTCGTTGTGCGAACATCATTTTTTTTATTCGTTTTCGAACATTGTACTTACACAAACATAGACACCTAAGCTATATGGTATAGCCTATTGCTCCTCGGATACAAACCTGTACAGCATGTTACTGTACTGAATACTGTGGGCAATTGTAACACACATCCAAGAGAGATGGAAGACACGTTAGATTTCGCTTTGTGCTGTTCATGACGGCCATCAGTGTTATTAGCAGCAGCTTACCATCTCCTCTCGCATCGATTATAGAAAGGTGAATAAATAGCGTTTGGATTTTATAAATACGTAATCATTGCATCAATGTTATAATTTACAAATGAAGAAACGAGCTCCTGTCAATTGTGATGTATATTTTCGGAACAGTGCGATTGTTTTAACAACATGAAAAGCTTCACTTAAAATAAATGTGTTTTAATTTCGACTGACAACAACGATTTATTTCGCGGAATTCTTCAATTCAAAGGTAATTTACTTGCTGGAAGGTAAACGTGGAAACATTGGTTCAGTTTGAAAGCCGATTTCCTTGAATCCCGATTTAGCACGATCCTGCATTTTTCGCGATGACATTTTATGGACCTCAACGATCGCATTATAACAGGGCCACACTTTCGTTTATCATTATGAGGTATTATGTACTGTACAGTGTACATAATTGTACGTGCTATTTTTATACGAGGCTACATCACTCGGCGATAGGAAATTTTCAGTTACATTTTTTTTTTTCATAGCTGGCAGATCTGTCGTATATGCAATCCGTCGTTGCCTGGAATGTCGTTAAGCGGCGCATGACTGTATATATATATTTATGTATATATATATATATATATATATATTATATATATATATTTTTTTTTTTTTTTTAATTCCATTTTGAATTATTTCATTTTCCCATTTTTTTTTTTCCCATTATATAATTATTATGGTTCCCAGAGAGAGGCATTAAGACTTAAGTGTTTAGTCTTGGTGTCGGTAGTATCCTGCTTTGTGAACAAGAAAAAACAAAAAGGAAAAAGTTTGTTTTCATTATTAGGCAGAATTTCAAGTGCTACCAATAGGCTATTATTATGAGCTGGTTTTACCGGGAACCATCAGCGATCTCCGATCACAACCCTCGAGTTGTCAAATACATTTCAATGGATACAAAACACTCTCTAACCTCAATAACGACAGTATTTTCCAAATTCTACACGTGATGTTTCTTTTTGGGATAGTACTCTGATATTAAATGCTGTCAATCATTTCTCAATATGCAGAGTAACTACTCAAGTTGTCCATCAGAGTGTTACCCAAAGAAAATCTCCTGTCAGTCACAGTGGTGAAATGATTGGTAGGAAAGGAATCAGCAGCACAAGTCACACTCATAACTAATCATGGCGATCACATACCTGAAAAACACCAAATGTTTTTCATTCTGACGTGCTTTAAGGAAGGCCACCAATTGATTGAATTTATCCTCAGCTTTGCACACCTGCAGAACCACATGAAAGTTTGAACATCATGATACATCTTTTAAATGAGTTTGATTTCCTCTATGAGGCACTCCAGTTCAAATCAAAAAAGGTTTTCCACATTATTCCTTGATGGCAATTGGTTAATCTATCAATGCATTGTGACTCACTCCCCAATCTCAACTTGGGCCAGCAGGTTGCTTGTGTGGAGTGAAGGAACCTCCTTTTTCAGAGGAAGGATTGGCCCAAGTCTTTCACGAGCCGGCTCGACTAAGTAGTTGGGGCAGGAATTTTTGATTTGTTCACGGTGCTGGTTATACTACTCTTCGTGAAGGACTAATAGTGGCAGACGGGATGTCAAGTTTAATGTCTCTCTGAGGGAGGGCACACACATTGATGAATCACCCTGCCTGTGAAACACCGGGATGACAATTTATTGCTGGGTTAGGATTCAAACCCAGGTTAACGGTGGTGAGTGTGCGTACCTCTAGGCCATTATGCCAACGAGTGGAGGAATCTCTCAAAAATACAAAAAAATCTTGAACATTGAGATACATTCCTCAGATTAGATGGTGGCTGGATTAATTTGTAAAGAAAATAAAATTCATTTTCAGCCATTAACACAGCTTTGATAGTCACCAAAATAATCAATGTTAATAAGCACACAAAAGTTGCATTTCCATGAGGCATGAACGTGCAAGTGAGCCAGAAAGCAATCATTTTGAGCGCAAAATAATTTTTTTTGCAAAGGTGAATTATTGAGTCGCCGAAATAGTTGGGTCGCCAAAATAGGTGACCCTTATTTTATTGTCAGTAATTCTGTCTGTTTGTTTGGATGTTCGTTTGTAATCAGCATAATTGGTAGTAAACGTGGGCGGATTTTGACCAAACTCGGGTGGTCGTCGGTTATCTTATGACCGATCTTATGACCTCGTGCTTTGGAAATTGTGATGGTTGCTCGGGACGCTTTGGTTCCCGAGCAACAACCGAAAAACCTTCAAAATTGGTACCGTTCACACTAAATCAATTCCGAAAGCCATTATCCCACGTAGGGTTATGAAATTTGGCACGAATGATCTACAGGTGATGTTCTATCAAATGTATTCCGATTTTTGTGATATATGGAATACTTTACCCGCAGCGCCCCCTACAATTAGGGTATGCGAGAAAATTGGCGAAAATTGAAGGCCCCCTAGCGATCAGGTGAGTGCATCGATACGAATGAAACTTTGCAGGTTCATGGTACTCAATGACTACTACAACTTTGCCTCAGGACATATTGACCGATTTCGCTTAGGTCAGGGGTCAAAGGTCAATCAGTGCAAAAATCAATAATATGTGAGAGCTGGAGGAGCCTTCTCCTCCTAGGGTTATGGTCGGATGGTCATGAAAATTCACACGAATCATCTAGAATACATTTTGCACAAACATTCGAGCCGGATTTTCGATTTCGATCTTTGTTCACCCACAGCACCCCCTCGAACTTTGGGGATTTCCGATTTCAAACCGCATTTTCAGTACTTTTCATTCAAATGGATACCGAGTAGTTATCAATTTATGGAACTGGATGAGATATGATATGCATAATCTTAAGGTGATTCCCTATCCGCTATATGACATCCATTTTGCTCTATATCTTATAGTTTCCATGCTTGGCGACCCATCGCCGCCTGCCGGCTTGTTAATTTATTTCCCACCCTTCCCACCCCCCCCTTTTTTTTTACAAGAAATAACTGATCGATGACAGACAAAGAATAGTTTGATGTTATAATACATAGACCATGCGAACATGCTTATATATTGTGGTTGTTTGTCGGTATGTTATTTTGCAGTTTGCATATTGTCGCAAAAATACATGACAACACCAACACAGGAGGGTACCAGTACCATATAATAGTTGTCGAGAAGAGCTGGGGTTCGACGGGTGCAGTCGGCAGTCTGTCCTTTCTCACGGACGGAGATGTGAACGGGATTTCTGAGTCCTGCTCTGACCAGCTCCTCCACCTCCTGTGTCTGTGTCGCTGAAAATAACCCCGTTCGACGCTGCTTGGGCAAGTAGCCCAGAATAGTGTTGATGCTGGAAATAAATAATCACACCACCCACCACTAACAAATCAACAAAACAACTGATCATGCTGCTTGTCAGTTGAAAGCGAACAAGTGTTGTTTCGACATGCAAATCATGCTTACAACTCTGAGATCTGGAAGTGAAACACTCATTGACTCTCAACTCAAAATTACTACACACAATCACGATTGTCTATTTTTCCAAAGCATTTTCATGAGCCTTGACTCCGTCTACAAAAAAAAACACAAGAAAGAGCAATCAGAGATTGCAAACCCTCGCAAGGACTTGTTTTGTGTGGTGTATTTTGTGTGGCGGTTGTGTACTGGTGTGTTACACAATTAATAATAGACATAACTGGAACTGCCACTTCATAACTGCTGGCAGTGATGACCGGGTATCAAGACATTCCGCTTTGATTGGACACCTGACACATGACGTTTATTATTATTATTATTATTATTATTACTATTCAATTGAATTTAGAAAGAGATTAAAATTAATTCAAATCAAATGGAACACCAAATAGGTACAGTCCTGCATTGGAGTCATCAGAAGGAACCTCGATAGGATTTATGTTAATTCCTCCCTGACTGTCAATGCATTGCTAACGACTGTACTTCCAGGGTCATGAAAATTAATGAGATGTTTTGTGCATATTATTTGAACTACTTTGTGGGATGACCTTTCCTATAAATGATGAATCTAAATAGTTTTTCATATCGAGGTCCAGTATTTAAAACAAGCTACAGAATCATCAGCAAAATGGCTTGTAGCACATTACATTTTGTTACAGTTCACTACTCCTTAATAAAAAAAACCATGAACACCTGACACATTGTAATACAAGCATGCAAAGTTTGTCCACCAAGGTTTGCAGCCATGACTAGCCTTCTTGGTTTTCTCAACACAAGGTTAGTCTTCGTACAAATATATGATTTGTTCTTCCCAGATTCTCTAATTGCACAATCGCGCAGCACTCAGTGATGACGTCTCCGCTCTGGATTCGCAGCACGGCCCATTCGATAACTCGAATGGAGATTCCTAAGAGTCCACATTTGCCACGCGACTCACGCGATAGCCTGATCAGGGTGAGGGAGCTCCGTATTGCTCTGATCCTCCCTCCCCTTTGCCTTTCCAGCCCACAAATTATTTGAACAGTCCGTCCGAGACACGAAGGCATCCATACACACACCTCCCCTGTTCTGACAAGCAATCTCGGCACTACATTTTGGTGAGTACCCCTGTAACTATTCATTTAATTGTGTATTTCATTTATGTTCTTTATTGATTTGTTCAATATCTATCTCTAATATGTCGTTAAGTGAGATTAAAGGAATATTAGGATGACTGAAAATGTTTCCCAGGGAACGCATCTCTCCCCCCAACCCAACCGCCCCATTATAACACTCAGCCTTTGGGAATATCTGGGCTGCTTCACATAGCTTTGCATAACATTGCACTTTCTGGGAAAAGCATCCACAGCGTTAAGTGGAAACTTGCTGTAGTGTGTTTTAAATTAACAATTACACAATATATTTCAGAAAATATCACACTTTGCAATTCAATGTTTTAAACCATAGATAAGTTAATTCTCTGAGTATCAGTTGAGGCCTGAACTGAACTGAAGTATCGATGTACGTATATGCCAAAAATAATAAGGTGTACTACAAAATTGAATTTGTATGTATACTTCTTTGTTTGTCAACTCCACCATAAAGGTGGAAGGAGGTTATGTTTTCACCCCCGTCTTTTGTCTGTCTGTGTGTCTGCAGGATATCTCAAAAAGTTGTGGATGGATTCGGATGAAAGTTGGACACGTTGGGTGTGTGAAAAGGAAGAATTTGTTCGATTTTGGTGAAGATCCAGATCTGGCTATGATAATTTTTTCAGTGATTTTTCACCATTGAGAGACACGGGCAAAAATGATATATAGCATGATATCCCAAAGTTTTAAACGGATTTGGACGAAAGTTGGAGGACAGGTTAGGAATGTGACAAGGACGAATCGATTCCATTTTGGTGAAGATACAAATCCAGATCATGACACAAGAGTTTTTTTTAATTTTCAAAATGATTCTTCACGATTGAGAGATGGAGCCAAAAATGATACATGGTGTGATATTTCAAAAAAAAATTATTGGCCCCGATATGTTCCACTGGATCATGCATTGTGTGGTGGAGGTATGTACTCGACAGAGTGACTTTCTCGTTTATACTGTATATGCTTCAATAATAAAATTAATAATAAAAAAAAAACATACCACTGAACAAAATCCAACCAAATTTTGAATGTTGCCAAAGGGTATCCCCCAATTCTCTACGTAAATGTGTATTGCACAGCACCTTTGGTGGTAGCCGATATTATAAATCATCTTCTTATACTATAAAATTATAACACACATATAATTCACCAATAAAGAGAGTTTAAAGAACTTAGCAAAAGGCATTGTGGTGTTGTTGAAATCTGAGTGAGAAAAATTCGAAATTTTCAAAATGTTTCATTTCATGGTATATTTCAAACATTGAACACTCGAAACAAGTTAATCTATGTTAATACATGGCAGGGTGTGTGAGTGTGTGTGTGTGTGTGTGTGTGTGTGTGTGTGTGTGTGTGTGTGTGTGTGTGTGTGTGTGTGTGTGTGTGTATGTGCGCACGCGCGCGCGCGCACACTTCGACCACAACTCCAAAACCATGAAACCTAGCAGCCTAAAACTTTGCATGCAAACAAAGAAAACTCCAAGTGCATGAGTGAAAATTGGGCATTTAGGATAATTAAACCCCCCCCCCCCCTTTTGAAGATAATTAATGGCCTTATTTAATTATATGCTTTATCAGGTGATCCTTGGCCACCTTGCTCTCTGGGGTCTTATGACATATCCTGGGTTACCTCTCTGGGGTCTGAAGCTGCCATGTTTTTTGGCCTGCTCAACGAGGCCTTGCCTTGAAACAGGCCGCAATGATTTCTTCATGATAAAGTTGTTTTTGTTCCCCACTTTCCTCACCCTGGTAATGCCCTGGTATGCCACCTCCCTGACGCCATTGCGCTGCCGCCTCCCCGACGCCCTCGCGCTGCCGCCTCCCTGACCCCCTTGTATGAATCAGAGTGAGCCAACCAGAGTAGTGCAATTGTCGCTACATGTACGAGCATGCATGCATGAAGGTAAGCCTTTGGCAGGTTCCCGCCTGGTTAAAAATAAAATGTTGTGCTTGGGCGTGTTTTATTGCCCTTCCCTTTGCACTACCTTGCCTTCCCCCACCCCTCCTCGCTCCCCAACCTTCTCACTTGTCTGTCACTCTCTATCCCTCCCCCCTCTTAATCTGCCCATCAGCGAAGCAACGGGTGGTATTTGCTAGGAAAGAAATAATAACAAGATATGTATGCCTGGTGTTGGCTTAATGGTTAGGGTGGTGGGCTTGGGATCCCAGGATCCAGAGTTTAAATCCCACTCGGATGTTGAATTAATACCAGGTGGGGTTGACTCAGCCTGTCATCCTTCCGAGGTTGGCAAAATGAGTGCCAGCTTGCTGGTATCCTGTGTCGGAGTGGCGACCTGTCCAGGATTGTGCCCATTAGCCAAGGAAACTGCTTAAGCAGCACCAACGCTCTGCACAGAATATGGTCCCAATGGATGGATGGATGGAACAAGATGTGTCTGCCAATAAAATACATAGTCGTTTAAAAACCAAATTGTTTACCTTTTTACAAGCAGTGTTTATTTCAAGATAAAAACAAACATTTTGCATAGATTTGGGGAGAACTCCATGGATTGTATTGAAAATACTCACAAAATAAGGAATTGCACTATTCTTACTGTATATACCTGCTTGTTCTACAGAAGATCTGGGAGATTTTGAGCACATTTCTAAGAGCATGTGTCATCTATATTAATATTTCGGCATGCCCCTTTCTTTGTTCCACCATCAGATTTTTGTTACTGCATGAAATGAAACAAGATTTGGCACATATACTAATGATATTATTGTCTTCCTAAAGAGGCCCCTCAAAATTCCTTTTGATGCATTTTCACAAACTCCAACGGATTCCATTCAAATTCGGTACAATTATGGCTTTTGGTCCAACTTAGGTCATTGGCTATTAATTTTTTCCATAACACTTCCGATATTCGAAAAAAATCGATAAATCGATATCCCTTATGGGATTTTCCATTCAAATCCACTCAAGTTTAAGGCCTACGGGGGACGCAAATTTCCACTTTGCCCCGGGCGCTGTTTACCTCCGCTACGCCAAGCTGTTAGTGTTAGGGTTAGGGTTAGGGTTAGCTACCCTAACACTAACCCTAACAGCTAACCCTAACCCTAACCCCTAACAGCTATTCAGGAAATTTGCAAGAAAGCCCGTGCAACGCCGGGCATTACTACTAGTATACTTATAATTTGGCAACCATCTCACATTCATATATATACACATATACACTTATAACCCAATAATAATGTATACTTATAACCTAATAACATTATACTTGTAATTTGGCAAGCACTGTCTGAACTCTTTTTTTATTTTTTTTTATTTTTTAAACCATTTGTTTTGCAAATTTCCAGTCTGCATTGTTTCAGAGCTTGTACACTGCAGACATGCTGGGCCTCATCATAATACTGATATGATAAAACAGACCCAAGATTATTCTTCGGGCTCTCTTCTCAATTCTTTCCAACTCGTTCATCTGAGATTCGGTCAAGCTAACATTGCAGACTGGTACAGCATATTCCAGGAGAGATCTCACATAGTCTGTATGTTTAATCATCAAATCATCACAAGACATTGAACTCGTTCAGCAGTTTCAACATGTACAGTTGACAATTTGTTCTGGACAGAATATTCTGAATGTGTAAGTTCCAGTTCAAATCCATTGAAATAGTAACACTGAAGATTTGAAGGTGTTGAACTTCCTCAAGTGGTACTGCTTGCAAAGTCAACTGTGGCATCCACATTAAATTTCATGTTGATGTTTTTAAAAAATTTCACCAATTTTGAAAATTACCGAGGACATCTTGCATCGAGCTGTTACCGGTTGCCTGCCCGGTAGCTATCATTTCTTGAAGCGCGACTGTGTCGCTGATGCAGTGCCCCTCTACCAGTACACACACTGGAACTGGTACTCATTTCGCCAACCTCGGAAGGATGACAGGCTGAGTCAACCCCCTGGTGTATTAATTCAGCGGCCGATGGGGCTTGAACTCAGGACCCTAGGATCCCAAGCCACCACCCTAACCAGAACCAACACCAGGCTAGAAGGTCTCTGTTTCAGAGGTAAGGAAATTATGGGGAAGCTCTATACGAGTGGACAAATTTCATGGTGAACTCTTCATTTTCATCAACTGGCATCAATTCATGTGTTATTCTTCTGACAGAGCTGTGCATATTTTGCGAGAGCAATCTTCATATTTCCTGATATTTTGCGAGATTTTCACTCCTGATAGTGGTTCCATTTAATTTATCTTTCAGCTGTGATAAAATTTCACTCTCGAGAGTCTAGATTATCAGAATAACTGCTTGTACGACAAGCCTGAACTCCCTCCACCCTTCCCCATCCCCCAAATATGACACCCTCCTCATCGTTTTGCTGGTTTTCTTTGGAATATTTCTCTTGTGATATCACTTCTTCACCAGGGATTCACCCAATTCAAAGGGAGACATATAGTCTTCTGCCTAAACAGACCGTTTGAAGACTTTCAACAGACAGTGTCTTCAGAAAGTATTCACACCCCTCGACTTTTTTCCACATTTTGTCGTGTCACAGCCCAACTTTAAAATGGATTACATTTAATTTTTTTTTGTGTCACCAATCTACATAAAATACCAAATAAAGACAGTGAAAACATGTTTGAGAAATTTTTACAAACTCATTAAAAATGAAAAGCTGAAATGTTTTGCATCAATAAGTATTCAACCCCCCGCCCGAGTAAATACTTTGTAAAAGCACTTTTTGCAGCGATTACAGCTTCGAGTCTTCTTGGGTATGTCTGTATCAGCTTTGCACATCTGGATTTGGGGATTTTCTCCAGTTCCTCCTTGCAGACTTGTTCAAGCTCTGTCAAGTTGGATGGGGAGTGTCGGTGAACAGCAATCTTCAAGTCTTTCCACAGCAATCTTTAAGTCTTTCGCATAATCTCCACAATTTAACATCCCTACGCTGGCCTAATGTAACCCAAATTTGGTAGCATTCTGCCTGATGGGTCTGGAGAAGAAGATTTTTGAAGAAGTTTCCAAAGTCGGCCATTTTGACGAACTTAAAGTCATGTGATTGCAACGAGCTTTGCAATCCCCATTACCAGTCAGGAGTGGAAGGTTGCTGCCAAATTTCAGCCCGATCGGCTCAGCGGTTTGGCTGCAGAAGTTGACATAGGAGACGGGTGGACAGACGGTACACGATGACAATACCTTATCTGGAATTCCAATTCCAGATAAGCTAATAATACAATGAGGGACATAGCAATTCTCTGCAGCTGCAGGTTAATTTTGTGACAAGCCTCCTATAACAGCACGACTTGCAGACCGAAATGTAGCAGAAACCTGAGGAACGGTTAATACAGGACAGCTCAAAATCCCCACATGAAGAGTGAAAATTCACGTCAATTTCACCACTTTCATACAATAAATGGATGAGGATAAAATAGAAATAAAAACAAGATTTACTGACCTTGCCTCAAACCCCATTTCGAGCAGTCTATCAGCTTCATCAAGAACAAGAATTTCCAAAGAGCGAGCACAACCAGCCAGGTCCAGCCCATCCTTCCGACGGGTAAACAGGTCTTCCAGCCGCCCTGGTGTGGCTATAACTATATTGGCCCTGTTCACACAATAATCATATATATGTTGTGACGGTTTTGAAAATGTTCCCCATAAAAGAGCATTCATGTACACAAAGGAGTCCTGAGAATGAGTTATTTCATTATTTTATGTGGTAGGTAGATCTTTTCCCCTTGTCGAAGGATTTAAGGGGAAAAATGCATTATTAGTCTGTGTAACCCCGTCATGATGTCTCAACCGCCCCCCCCCCCACCCCACTCCCCTCCCCTCCCTCTTCCGCTTCTGCTTTAAATCTTTCCTCTCAATCCACCATCAGTCCATTCCAACAATCCCACCTCTGCCTTTCTCAATCCACCAATAATCTGCTTCACCAAAACCTCAACTCAATAACCCTTCCTTCATTCATCCTGACAGTCTTTCTTTCAACCATGCAGTTGCTTTATTCTTGTCCTTCGGCACGTCTATCTTCCTCACCACTCAAATCCACTCATTCCTTTATTAGTCCCAATTAACAATCTGTTCATTCGACATTCCCTCTATTATTACTATTCACCATATGTTCGCGTCCCTCACCATAAGAGACAATTAATCCTTCATGCTGATCGGATTACCCTCCTCAATTCTTCCTTCCCTGCAATTCCACATTCATCATGCAGGACAACACTTCTTAAGTACGAGATAAAGTAGAGTAAACCCTCCAATATCATGGGGGGTAGGTTATGGGAACCTACCACCATGCCAACCAAAATGCCACCATAGTTAAAGCCATGATCGTGGAAACCCAGGGCCAATGGGAATGGGGGGTGGGGAGGGGCTCCTGGACTTTGAGAAAATATCGAAGAATGACGGTAGCCAGAAATAAATACATTACAACTGAAACTAGAAGGGCACTCAGTGGAGCACATAACTCCGCCACATAATGCTTCATCCATGAGATCATATCGGGCCCAATAAATTTTTGAAATATCATGCTATGTATCGTGTTTGGCCCGATATCTCAATAGTGAAGAATCACTTTAAAAATTAAAATAATTCTCGCATACAGATCTGGATTTGGATCTTCACCAAAATCAAACAAAGTCTTCCTTGTCACACACCCAACGTGTCCACCAAGTTTCGTCCAAATCCGTCCACAACTTTTTGAGATATCGTGTCTTCTATAATTTTCGGCCCAATCTCTCAATGGTGAAGAATCATTTTAAAACTTCTCATAGTCAGATCCGGATCCGGATCCGGATCTTCACCAAATTCGAATCAGTTTGTCCTTGTCATACACCCAACTTCATCCAAAACTTTTTGAGATGTCCTGTACACAAACAGACAAATGGACAATCACTCAGTGACACTTGGCAATGGCACTTAGTAGAGTGCATACCACTGCCAGGTGGAACGGTTCATGTTTTGTATCCCACTGATGGGCAGATGCGAACCAAAATGTAATCTGCTTGTTGTCACAACATTTTGAGATATAGTGATTATATATGTATTTAGTTTTTAACCCTAATCAATTTGAGAAATTAGGCCCGTGTTGACTTTTTGATCTTAAAATTAATTGGTTGTTGAATTTAGCGACCTGATATGCAAATGCTCTTCAAATTTCAAAATAATAAGATTTAAAATTGAGGATTTCAGAAATTTGGCCTCTGTTGACCTTTTGGCCGAAGGTGACGTCAAAATTAATAGGTCGTCTAAAATCAATGACTGGAAAGGCAAATGTTCTGCAAATTTCAAGTCAATAGGATGAAAATCAAGGGGTTTTATAAAAATAAAATTTGGCCCATTTTGGCCTTTTGGCCTATGTTGATCGAAAAAATAATTGGGGCTTGAATTCATCGACCTGATATGCAAATGGTCTTCAAATTTCAAGTCAATCAGATGAAAATTGACAATTTTAGAAACTGTTTTAATATTTGGCCTAAGGTAGGTTGACCTTGACCTGTTGTTGACCCAACCTGTTGTTGAAAAATGTTGACCTTTTGACCAAAGTTAACTTCAAAAGTAATCGGTGGTTGAATTCAGTGACTTGATATGCCAATCCTGTTCAAATTTCAAGTCAATCGGATGAAATTTGACGATTTTAGAAAATTTGGCTCAAATTGGCCTGTTGGCCTAAGGAGTCGATCAAATTTTACGAAGCTTCAATGCGGGACCGTCGCAGGGTGGGTGACATTAATCTCTGAAAATTTCAGAATGGTTGGTGAAGCGGTTTGGGCTGGAGGCGAGCAGACAGTCAAACACACAAACAAACCAAGGCCATCAACACACTAGTCAAAAAAATTTTTTTTCCAAGTTACAAACAAGACGACGAAGTCGTGCAGAGCACGTCACTTGCGAAATCCATAAAACAAATTTGACCTCAAAAATAATTGGTGGTTGAATTAAATAACCAAATATGCAACTGCTCTTCGAATCCCAAGTCAATCGGATGAAAATTGACAATTTTAGAAAAATAGCCCATGTTGACCTTTTGACCTCACAAACAATAAGCTTCTTGCTGATGACAAACTCTCCCATGTGATGAAGTTTTGTGAAGACCGGTTTAACAAGTTCGAATTGCGAACATACCCCATGGGAGTTCATTCGTACAACTCTCAGGTGAGCGATAGCACGGACGACAGATAGTTTTGAAATGTGGTAAAATTTTCATCGCATCAGAAAAAGAAACCAGAACAACTCAGAAGAGTGAGGCTAGTTGCATATCATCATTTGCGACTTAATTTTGCATTGGGCATCGCCCAGCGCATTTAATTCATTTTTTTTAATAACAATTTTAAGAAAATGGGCCGAAAGGGTCGGAATCACACTTTGGGCTCAGTTAATGTCTGCGCGTATGTGTATAGTATATGCCTATCAATTTTCATCGAATTCTGTTCATGAATAATGGAGAAAGACGTTCAAATGAACTGTACAAAAGAAAAGAGAAAACGTGAGCGGCGCTTAAGGCCCGGTCACACCTTGACGTTTTAGCCAGCGATGGCAACGTATTAAAATGTATGTAAAACGGTGGCTGACGTTGAACTTTTGATGTTTTTTTTTTAAGATTCGGACGTATTCATAATGAGTTGGTCGTATGCATAACATATTAGTAATGGACACAGAACGTTTCGTTGTGTTATAGATAACTTATACCAACGAATGCTGAACCTGTTGTCGGCCTACACAACCGATGCCCAACGATAGTCTAACTTCGGCATAGCGCGTTGCACGCATTGCCGACGATGTCGTGACGTAGCCTATTAAAAGGCTGACACACAACGATTCGAATCATAACTGCCGTAGAAATGGAAGTGACAACATCGCGGTCCCACCTTGGCGATCTTGCCAGCGTATGCCGACCTAAGAAAAATGTGTCTAAAACGTTGGGGGCACGTCAAATACGGTATGAGTAAGTTTGGTATACGTGAGTAGAACGCTAAAGTACGCTATCATACGTCGTAATAAGTAGAGTACGTCAAGAAATTTTAAACATGTTCAAAATTTTACGATGTACTCGGCGTATGACACACGTTCCGCATGCGATGGGGATAAGTTTTACACACGATATGTGGACGCTTACACACGTCCACGAAGGCTACTTATAAGCTACTCATAAGTCGAAACACGTCGCGGTAATGTTTTTTTTACGCGAAACTTATTTATAACTTATGTTTGACAAGCATGAACGTTTGTTCATGTTGGCAGTAGTAGGTGAGTGTGAGGGGGAGGGTGTGGGTTATGATGGATCCTCCTTGCGTCCGCGTGTCCACGGGTAGGTTCATAGGCTGCCACTCAACGATTTAAATGGCTGCATCTCCACTATTGAAAGTAGACGCTTGCGCTCAACAATTGGATTTTTTTTTACACTCAACGACTTTTAAACGGCACCACTCAACTATTTTCATTGTTTACAATGAACGATTTAAATTGCTGTCACTCGCCTTTGTTTTTTGACGCTGGGGTTTTGAAATTTGAAGCGTTTCTTCTGAACGTGTTAAAACGCTCAAACTCGACTATTTTAAATAGACGCTGCCGATGGACAATTGGAATCATAGCCAAGCTAGACATCGAAGTGTGAACATCCTCGTCATGCCGAAGAAAAGTTTGAAGAATGCTGCAAATAAGTGTCCTGGCCGTGGCCGTGGACGCTGACGCAAGGACGATCCATTATACCGACGTCTTTCAGCCTATGAGTAACTTAAAAGTAACGTCTGTCGATGTGTGGCAACGATCGCGTAACGTGCCAACAACACGTTAATCATAGGTTAGAAATAAGTTTCGGGTATGCTAAACATTACCTCGGCGTGTCTCAACTTATGATTAACTTACAAGTAGCATGTGTTGACGTCTGTCAACGATCGCAGACTGTGCATACAACTTGTGGCCAGCGTAGCGGAACGTGCGAGTCATACGCCGGCATACGTCGTGAAATTTCAAGCATGAAAAAAATTTGGGGACAACCGAAAAGTACAACGTTTAAAGCCAGCGTACAACGACGTATGGCAGTGTTTTTCAGCGTGCTCTCAATGTTATCAAAACTTACCCATAACGTATTCAACGTGTGCCAGCATTTTAGCAAAAACTTCAAAAATCGGCATACGTTGGCTAAAACGTCAAGGTGTGACCGGGCCTTTAGACCCCTGTGAGGTGGAAGACCCCACGGGGTAAAATGTGACCTGTAGGCAATTGACAGACAGACAGACAGAATAACAAAATCAAAATGACAATTTTAGAAATTTGACCTGAGTGAAGAAGGCCATTGGGCCGACCAGATGCCTCATGGTTGCAGCAGGTTGATCAGGATCTCAAGGAGATGAGGATGGGCCAGGCATCTGTCTGGGGGATGGCCAGATGGAGGCCCTTGGAATACCGGCGGAAAGTGGACGCGGCAACGCGCTGCTCCGGCATGTGATTACGGGAGGGAAAGGAATCTTTCCCTCCCGTAAGCACATGACTTCCTTACTCTTCCTTCTTAAAAATGTTTTTCCTAACTCTTCCTTCTTGGAAAAAAAAAATAAAAAAAAAAATAAAAAAAAACTCTTCCTTCCTCTTCCTTCTTAAAATGTTTCAACTTCCTCTCTCTGCCATACTCTTCTTCAAAAACCTGATTTCAATTCGACCTTTCTTTCATGCAATGTTGAAAAATTCCACCTGCTACAACACTTCCTGCCTCCATTGCATCAACTCTTCTGTACGCCATCCATTCTGCAATGTATTGAAACATATCTGACCGACAATTTTTTAAAATCCCATTTTGCAATGCTTGCTCATCTTCCATAATTAGTCATTCTTATTTTTCCAACTACAGTGAAAATTCATCCCACCTCCTTAAATATACCTTCTCCTAACTGCATACCCCTCCTTACTCCTCCAATCTTGCCCCCCCCCATCCTACCTCCTCTCTTAGCATCTCTCCACTGCCAATAAGGCTTACTCACAGTTCCCCCTATGGCATCCCAAATTGTATGGTTTTCAAACATTTGTGGTTTCCATTCCAACCTAAAATATTTCTCACACTCTCATTCAGTGCACTCTCAATATTTGAAACACAGTCTCTCTTCTCTCGCATCATACCTCCCCCTCTTCCCACCACCATAAATCTTGTTCCTCCCCACCGCCCACTCCCATCTTCACCACACCACTACCCAGTCTCATCCTTCATCTCTCCCCACCCTCCCTTCCCTTCCCTTCCCCCTCCTCCCCCATGACTGTGCCTGCTCTCATCTCCCCTCCCTCTCAAAGCTTCACTCTCACTCCACCCTCTCAATTTAGCTGCCTCCTCCCTCATCAAAGCAAACTTCACTCTCTTCCCCTTTCACATTTCTCCCTCCATTCTGCCCTCTCACCCATCTCCCCAAAATCTCCTCCCCTCACCCCTCCCCTTCTCAAAGCTGCCTCCCCCTCTTCCCTTACTGTCAAATTTTGTTCCTCCCCCCAACCCACTCTCATCTTCACAACACCTCCACCCAGTCTCATCCTTCCCTTCGCCCCACCCCTCCCTTCTCCTTCCTCCCACCTCCCTCATGGCCATATCTGCTCTCATGTTCTATCCTCTCCCTCGCAAATCAACCGCCTCCTCCCTCTCCAAAGCAAACTTCTTTCTCTTTCCCCCTCCAACGTTCCCCCTTGCCTTTCTCAAAAGCTCCAACACCTTTCACTCCCCCTTTTCAAAAGCTGCCCCCGCCCACACCCAGAAAGCTGCCTCCTTCCCCCACTCTCGCTCTCTCTCTTCCATCTCATTCCTCCACACTTCCCTTGGCTCCCTCTCTTATTACTCCCCACTGTGACTCATCCCTTTATCCTCCACCCAATCCGACCCTCTCCCCTAGCTCTACTGCAATCCCCTACACACTGTCTACAACTCTCCCTACCTCCACCTCGACTCCCTTATTTGTGTGCCCCATGAAATGGTACGATAATCTATTTTTACACCTTAACACGGATTTTGACCAAGATGGTCTTGTTTTCACCAGAATTCATCACCTCTTCCCTCTCCTGCTTGAAAAAGCCCCTTCCCCTCCCTTTTCCTTAACAGTGTGAACCTCAAACATCCAAGACCTTTGCTCAAACCTGACTGATCTCTCCATACAGGATGCCACTGACAAACCAGACAGTCTGCTTTACAGAAACTTTCCTCCTTCAAGACACCTCTGACTCCTTCGTTTCTCTCCCTGGTTACTCCCTCCTCTGGTATGATAGACCTGAGCCTCGTTCTGGCAGCGGAGTTGCTCTCCATCAAAAACTCCATTCCTCATTCTACATGCACTACCCTCACGCCTCTGCTCCCATCTCAAGATGTTCAATTGTGTGTTGTACCATCCGCCAAACAGTGATGACTTCATTTACATTTCACATGGACCAACTTTTATCCTCTCATCCCATCTCTATCTCTATCTCTATCTCCCTTATATCTGGTGACTTCAATTGACATCATGCCAGTTGACTGGGTATGGGTACCTCTCTCACTTGCCATGGCACTTCAGCAACTCATTGGGACTGACACAATCTGTCAACTTCCCGACCTGGTTCTCAGCTGACGGTACTTCTCATCTTCTGGATTTGATTTAACAAATTTTCCAGAATTGTCTGCTGTTCTTCTTCTGCTCCAATCACTTCAATTGACCATATGCTTGTCAAAGTGCTCATCTCTCTGGCCGTTATTAGAAAACCACCTCAGCACCAACGAGTCTGTCGTTTCACTCAGGCCGACTGGCAGGACCTTCAAGCAGCCAAACTTCTTGACTGGTCTCCCATTACTACTCTCACCGAAAACTCATCCCAGGAATTTTTTCAAAGAATATCTCTCTATCTCTCTCTATCTCTCTCTATCTATCTCTCTCTATCTATCTCTATCTATCTCTCTCTATCTCTCTGAGTCTCTCTCTCTCTCTCTCTGAGTCTCTCTCTCTCTCTGAGTCTCTCTGAGTCTCTCTAAGTCTCTCTCTCTCTAAGTCTCTCTCTCTCTCTAAGTCTCTCTCTCTCTCTGAGTCTCTCTCTCTCTCTCTGAGTCTCTCTCTCTCTCTGAGTCTCTCAGTCTCTCTCTCTCTGAGTCTCTCTCTCTCTGAGTCTCTCTCTCTCTCTCTGAGTCTCTCAGTCTCTCTCTCTGAGTCTCTCTCTCTCTCTCTCTGAGTCTCTCTCTCTCTCTCTCTCTGAGTCTCTCTCTCTCTCTCTCTCTGAGTCTCTCTCTCTCTCTCTCTAAGTCTCTCTCTCTCTAAGTCTCTCTCTCTCTCTAAGTCTCTCTCTCTCTCTCTAAGTCTCTCTCTCTCTCTGAGTCTCTCTCTCTCTCTCTGAGTCTCTCTCTCTCTCTCTCTGAGTCTCTCTCTCTCTCTCTGAGTCTCTCTCTCTCTCTCTCTCTGAGTCTCTCTCTCTCTCTCTGAGTCTCTCTCTCTCTCTCTCTCTCTCTGAGTCTCTCTCTCTCTCTCTGAGTCTCTCTCTCTCTCTCTGAGTCTCTCTCTCTCTGAGTCTCTCTCTCTCTCTCTGAGTCTCTCTCTCTCTCTGAGTCTCTCTCTCTCTCTCTCTGAGTCTCTCTCTCTCTCTGAGTCTCTCTCTCTCTCTCTCTCTCTCTGAGTTGTCCATTTCTCCCATCTCATCTTCAGTTGTCCTACCCTTCCTCCCGCCCATATTACACTGAAGCTTGTGGCGAGGCAGTTCTCCTGAAACAACTTGCCTTTGCCTCAAGGAAGGCAAATCTTACTGAAGGTAATCTCAGTTGCTTCCACAAAGCTCAGAACAAGTGTGTGTCCACCCTCAGGAGAGCCAGGAAACATCTTTCTCATCTCAAGTCTAAACTCTCAAACCTGCCTCCCTCCTCCAAATCCTGGACGCGCCTGGTTAAGTCCGTTTCTGGTGTATGTTCCCCCTCCATTCCCTCGCTTACCTCAAATGGCCGCACAGCTGACACTGCACTTGAAAACGCCGATTGCCTTAACTCCGTGTTTGCTTCTAAATATTGTGCCCCAAACCAATCGCTTTCTGTACCCACCTTACCCAGTCACACCTCGCTGTTCCTGGACTCTGTGTCCTTTTCTCTTGAGAAGGTGGAAAACTTCCTGTAAACTTCAACTCATATTCCACAAATGGTACAGACGGCATCAGCCCTCGTGTCCTAAAAACCTGCTCTGCTGCTCTTGCTCACCCTCTCTCTATTTTATTCACCCTCTCGTTTACTCAAAGTAATCTGCAACCATTACCGTTCTGGTTTTAAAAACCATTTTAAAACCTTGCAAAAACAGATCCCTGCACCTACAGACCAATCGGCCTACTTCGCATCATCGGCAAGGTCATGGAATCCATGATCGCTTCAGACATGAAATCCTTCCTCTTCTCCAATGGCCTGATTTCTGATCATCAATTTTGATTCAGACCAGGTCACTCTAGCCTGGAGATGCTGTTTCTGCTTTCCCAACAATGGATAGAGGTCCTCAATGCCAGACATGAGATCAGATCCATCTCCCCCCATATTTCCACAGGGTGCTCAAAGTCTGCCAGCAACCACCTTCTAGTAAAACTGCCAAAAAAATCAAGAATCGCTGCTCACCTTCACTCTTTCATTCCCCTTTTTACCCACCTCTGCAACAAACTCCCACACCCTCTTCAATCCCATTCCTCCCTCCGGGTCTTCAAAACATGAGCTGTTCACTGCCGTCTCATATCGTCCCCCATCCAAAACCTTGATCTTTTCTATCCCCGTTAATCCACCCAAAATCCACCTTCTTCAAATTCCTCGTTTGCCTTCCCGAAAGTCCCTGTAGTACCCACCATTCCACATAACAATATTCAACAATAAAACCAAGTTAAGTGAAGATGCAGTTTTCAAGTGATATCCCTAATCTGAAACTCAGAATGCAAAATAACGCACGATAAAAGTCCATCATACCCATTTTCTTGAAGCTTTTTGATGTCACCCAACGGGTTGTTTCCTCCAATTAAAAGGATCTGGCTGAAAAAGGTACGTCACAAGCAAAATGGTAAAATTAAAAAAAAGCAGGAAAGGTGATCACAAAGGAAATCATGACTGAGGATTTGTGAGATATGTACCACACACATTAGAAATTTTACATGCCGTACAAAATGAACACAATCAGCAAATGAAGCATAAACGGTGGAAGATTGCAATGAAAACACGAGATCGGCACTCGGTCGAGCACGTACAGTACCTCCGCCAGGATGAACAGTTTACGTTCTGCATCGTCACTAGGCCGGATCTACATCCGGACCTGAACCAACATCGAATTGGCTTGTTCTTATTAACGAACCCACTCGTCCATCAAGTTTCGTCCAAATCCGTCCACAAGTTTTTGAGATATCGTGCTATGTATTACGTTTGGCGCCACCTCTCAATGGTGAAGAATCACGTTAAAAATTCTAGTGTCAGTCTCCTTATCTTCACCAAAATCGAATCAATTCGTCCTCGTTACAAACCCAATATGTCCACGACTTTTTGAGATATGGTGGTGAGATTTTTTTTGATTTTGAGCATGGTGGACAATATAAATCAATGTACCCAAAAATACTTCATTGGAACTACACATGTTCTTTGGCACATCATTCAATTGCAATTTTTGCTTGCTTGTGGTTAAAAAAAAAAGTATATAAAACTAAGGAAATGAGAAAATACAAAGGGAATTTAGGTAGGGAACAACACATAGTGGTGAGAAAATTGTATCCCAGAGGCTGTAGGTTCAAATTTGCATGAAAGGACTGTGCGGAGGATTTTAATTCCACTTAAGATTCTGGAAACCATCTCAAGATAATTAGCATGTGACTATTGGATTGAAAGTGAAAATGCAGCTCACTCCTTAATCACCTTCAGAGAGAGACAGTAATCTGCAATCCCTGTCTGGTCTGCTATACTGTATCAATGTGGTTGATGATGAATACCCTAAGGACAACTTAGGATGGGTACTGAAATGGCATGTATGAAAAGAACAATGGTAACACACCACCACACCCCCTCTACACCCTCACCCACCCTTCCTCTATCCCTGCATCAAATCTATACACCAGTTAGACTTCTCCCTACTTCACGTAGTGCTAATTATGCAGGCACCCCAAATGGCCAAGCGCTTCCGCCAGCACCCCAAAGTGGGCGAGCTGTCCTGCCGGCACCCCGATCCATCCATCTATCCATACAGAGCGTCGGTGCTGCCGAAGTAGTCTCCTGGGCCATTGGGCACAATCCTGCACGGGTCACTGCTCCGACGCAGGATCCTCGAATGACAACCATTCATCCCAGCAAGCTGGTACTCATTTTGCCGACCTCGGACGGATGACAGGCTGAGTCAACTCCACCTAGTATTACTTCAACGGGAAAGCAGGATTTGAACTCAAGACCCAAGGATCCCAAGCCCACCACCCAAACCATTAAGCCAACACCAAGCATCGGCACCCCAAAGCGGCCAATTTCATCACTTAATAGAGAGTCATCAGTGACAGCATAGACAGAAACACACACCACTGACGCTCCCAAACATGTACCACGTGCAGTGCCGGTAGGATAATTGATTAGGCGAGACACCCGATTGGTTGTTCCCTCAAATTACGGGGGGGAAGAGACGTGATTGGGACTTGATATTTATACGATGACAATTCCACAATTCAGTTGTGGCTTTCAAATCCAGTTATATATCCTAAGTGCAATCTGGCACTTCCAATGGCAACTAAGATGATCATTTACAAACCAAAGAGGACATAGCATAATTTCCATGCTAAAAACACAGCATTCCAAAGGCTGTGCAGGATCGAAAGAACAACATCATCAGTACCTGAACTGAGGAGTATGGCGTGTGAAGTGCTGCAAAACCTCTTCAATCTGCACAGCCAATTCACGGGTTGGAGTAACAATTATGGCACCGATCTGCAAATAGTGCATCGACAGAATCAATCACAACCACACACAGTGCATGTCCAATAGAAAAATCATGCTCGGCCCAGGTATTTCCATTTACACATATGATAAAAATGGAAAAAAAATGAAGAAAAAAGAAATAGGTATGCAACCCCAAAGAGGATGCGGTAGAATACAAGGAGGTGTGAAGCTATCATCTTTCCACATTGGTCTTACAAATACTTTCAAGATCTAGGAAGCAATCTAAAGTTATCTTTCATACGGTTTATAGATTTCAAATGGTTTAAGGTCAATAACAGGTCCAATTGTTATTTTTTCAGATATATTTACATGATCGAGGCTCATTGAAGAGCCAGAGCAGAATGGAAGGGAACAAAATGTAAAGGGGGAATCACCAACAGCAGAGTACAAGTGAGAGCAAGGGAAGAGGGAAAACAAACGTGAAGGGGAAGGCAGGGATGAAACAGAAAAGTAACCAATCAACTGAAAACTAACAAACAAAGAGGTGAAGGGAGTGGGGGGGAGTGAAATAAGGAAATAACAATAACATGGAAAAATGAGTGCTTGGAGTGGGGTCATTTGGGGTAGAAGAGATCATGAGTATGGATGGGGGGATAACCTGCGATAGTGGTGAACAGCTGCCTGAAGCCCTGGAGGGAAGAATGAGACTGCACAGACAGGGAATGTTTGTTCCACAGGTGGGAGGAAAGAGGAACAATTGAGTGGAGGTGAGCAGTGAGCCTGGCTTTTGGGAGTTTAACAAGAAGAGGGTTACTGGCAGACCGTGTGCACCCTGCACAATCCTAGGAGGGACAGAACCAAGAAAGGGCAGATTTGTTGGGATTTAAAGACATATTCCAAGTGTTGGACCAGCTCCTGATTCGATCTTCTATCAAGGTTGGCAGAGAGAGAAGAGGCTGCTGCCTGCCTGTCTGATGGAGGATAGATGATGTGGAGAAGGACGGAATCATCAACAAAATTTTGAACAGGATTTTCCAGGGAATCAGGAAGATCATTGATGAATATGAGGAACAAGAATGGGGCCCAAGACACTGCCTTGAGGCATTCCAGCCTTGACGGGGAGAGGAAATGAGAGGATCCCGAAAAAAAGCAACACACTGAAGACTGAGTGGAGGCGGCCTTGGATGTCATTCGCAGACAGTTTGGAGATCAAGGCGGGATGCCAGACTATATCAAAAGCACAATATATGTGCAAAGAGATGGCCCTGATCTCATGTTTGAAATAGAGGGCCTCCGTGCATTGTTCAGAGAGTCGAAGCAGCATGCCCATGGCACAATGAGTGGGCTTGTAACTGAACTGATGATCTGAGATGAAGCTGTTGGAGAAAAGGAAGGATTTTATGTCAACTGGAGTTCCTCAAGGTAGCGTTCTGGGGGCTGTTCTTTTTCTGGTTTTCATCAATGATCTCTCCAACTCCGGAATATCCTCTATCTATCTGCTGATGACTCCACCCTCTGCCGTACCATCTGTCATCCCTCAGATCAACAGGCAGCAACCTCTTCACTCTCTGCAGATCTGGATAAAATCAAAAGCTGGGCCAACACTTGGAACATGTCTTTCAATCCTGGCAAATCTCACACTCTCACCCTCACTATGTTTCTCTGAAAGGACCATCTGGACCCCCCCACCCCTCCTCCTCCTCCTCCGCGTCTCCTGCTCCCCTTGTACGTTTTTGTGTAATAGTTCTTATGCGAGCCTAGACACTGTATCCAAAAAAAAAATACTGCAGTGATAGATTCCATGACCTTGCTGATAATTGGAAGCAAGTTAATTGGCCTGTCGCTAAGAGAAGCCATTTTTACACCATGGCAGTGCATTGCAGTGATGTTGGCTAACTTATAGGTAGAGGGAAACTGACCCAGAGAATGAAAAAGAAAGAAAAAAAAAATTAATCCACACCTCAAAACAAATCAGCACTAATAATTAAAAATATCAATTGTACTGCATTTCATTTACGAACAAAGCAAGAGGTGCTTGGTGAAGGACAAGACCTGCATCTTGGAAAGTTTTTCTTCACGACGTAGGAGAATCTCCAGCAATGGGATGACAAACGCCAGAGTCTTTCCACTGCCTGTTACCTAGGAATGTGATTGTGCAACACCATTTACAAACACTCAAATGTGAATGCCACACAAATTTCACTTGTATGCAAAAGATAGTCAAGTTACAACCGAGCTTACAGATTCATCAGAGGACCACCAAAAAATTAAAAAAAATAATTGTTTCTCTTGATCTGTCGATTTGTATCTTCACTATAATTCATGGACTGGTGTTTGTGCATTTGTCACGCAACCCCTCATTCATTTTTGGGTAGATTACATCCAGACTTGCTACATAGGATTAGCATGACCCACAAATAATGTATAGGAGTTTTTTTTTTAATCCTTACCGGTGATCTTGACTTTGGGGAGAAGAGGGGTGAAGGGACACAAACTCTCGAAGTAAATGTGTAGCCTGGTGTTGGCTTAGTGGTTAGGGCGGCGGCTTGGGATCCGAGGGTCCTCAGTTCAAGCCCCGTTGGCCGCTGAATTAATACACCAGGGGGTTGACTCAGCCTGCCATCCTTCCGAGGTCGGCAAAATGAGTACCAGTGCGTACTGGGAGAGGGGCACTGCGTCAGCGACACAGTCATGCTTCCAATAAATGATAGTTACCCCGGCAGCGAAGCTGCCATATGCAAGAAGAAGTAGTAAAAGTGTATCGTGTAGCGCCACTCCAGGTGGGGGAGCGTATTACAAGTCCCCATCCTTTACAGTACAGTATCCCTGTCCCCACGTTTTCCAGTGTAGTGAAGCGTTTTGAATTACAATCAGGAGGCATGTTTCTCCTTCATGCACGTAACCTGGGACATGTATATTTTTGCCTATTCACCACCCAAGTAAAGGTAATATATCAGAAGAACGTGTTGCATGCTTGCACCACGATTGTCCGCAGGGCGAGTACTACGCTAGTTCACATCATGAAGCTTGTTGTTCTGGATGAAAGTCAGCTCCCGCACTGTCAGCACACACCATTCTCCCTATGGTGTGCCTACATTTCCAGATTATGGAAGATTCCTCATAGGCTTTGTAAGGGGGAGGGAGGGCAGGAGGGAGGGCAGGAGGGAGGGGTACAAATTGACAAAACAGCATTCATAGAAAAAAAAAATTAGAGAGTGAAGGTGGTGGCACACAATCACAGATCCCCATACTTCCCACCTGAAGCAAAGTTGAAAGATGACAAAAAGATCCACCAGGACTGACTCAATATCAAATTTAGAGTTCAATATGTGTTTCCCCATTTTGACACCTGTGACCGGAAGTCAATCACAAAAACTCGTTAAACATTTAATGCGTCTCCCAATTTATTTATTCGTTTGCAGCCTGTGGCTCTTTGGCTTTATCATTATCCGGGGGCGTGGCTGTGACGCTGATGCAGTGCCCCTGTTACCAGTCAGCTGGCACTCATTTTGCAAACCTCGGAGGCATGACAGGCTGAGTCAACCCACCTGGTGTTAATTCAACGGTTCGACAGGGGCTTGAACTCAAGACGGTAAGATCTTAAGCCAGCCACCCTAACCGTTAAGCCAACACCAGGCTTCGTCTCCTTGTGTTGATTGCACATACAAAGTTTCATTTAAAAATTCTCTGAGATCAGCACAGAGTCCCAGCTTACTGGTACCGTTGTGGGCCCGGGTCTCGGTGGCGAGCACGACCGCTAGGTGGAGCAGTAGAGTCGTCTCCACCGAACACCCGGAATTTAGGTCGTGACCCTCGGATAAGTCCGAAAGGCACAGGTCCCTTCCAGGACCATGGATCGCCAATAATTAGACCGCGTGAGGTAGGGTTAATTGCCAAACTTCCATACACCTAATTACCCATGCGGCAAAGCTACCGGGGAATTCACACCCTCGACAGACCTCGAGCGTGACGAGCCGTTACCGTGCCCGAACCGTGTGTAACCCGAGCGGATGGTCACCAAGGCCTGTCGGTCCAATTGAACAATTTACTGCCTCGCTATTTCTCAATACACACCGTGCTAAGCCAATGAAAGAAATGACAGGGAACGAGCTGGGACATTCAACAAGAGGGGAATTTATTTACAATAATCGGGGGACGAGGGGAGCACGTAACGGCAGAGTTATCCGAATAAAGAAGGGAATCAAATGTACAAGCAATTCCTTAACAATTCTACTTCGAGACAGGGTCCATGGACACACACACATACCCCAGAAAGAGATGGACCTCGAGGTCTTTATTTCCCCTTCAGCTCGGGAGGGAAGACGAGCTGAGGGAAGAGAACGTAGCTGGTTACCTGGCCACGTTCGCGCGGCTGGACGACCGCACCTTCCTGGAGCACCAGGCGCCAAAGAACGGACCAGGGCAGCCAAACCCAGAGGAGGCGAGACGAGGTGGTCAACCGCTTGTTGTAATGCGCCAGACGAGACGCCTCGGATGCGCGGGATCCAGTCAGCCGCAGACCCAGACAGAAGAGCGCTCGAACAGACGGGACGCAATCATCAAAGCTTTTCCCATCATTTTTCGGGGCGGGTCCGCTCCCCCGTCGCCTGCTCTCATTGGGTGGACGGCGTGTCGCGACTCCACCTTCTTGAGAAGGACCACCCCGGCTTTGGTCCACACATCGCCCATTGGACGGAAAATGACGCATACCCTTATTTGGCACAAAGCCAGAACGAAGGGCTCCATGCCCATATTTGGTGCGAAATCCACACCGCCTGGGGCATGGAATTCCGCCCATGCCCGCATGCTGGCAAGCGCGCGAAGAGCGCGGACAATGCCGCAAGCAGAGGGTTGTTGTTGGGGTAAAAATCTTATCTATAAAATAACTTCATAGTGTACGTACACTTAATTCCCATTAGACATAGGGGAAAGGGAGCTATCTATCCACATTTACTTAACGAAATAACTGAGCTGCGGGGACCTGAATGTTGAGTGCTCATGGCTTCCAGATTGGTCACAGTACTAATGGAATTATTAACCCCACTCCACCTTCTTCCACACTCCTTTCTTCCCATTTATGCCCTCCTCATGACCATCATGACCATGACCATGACCATGACCATGACCATGACCACCACCACCACCACCTTCGTTTGCTCTCCCATCATCCCAACTTCAATCTTCCCAATTCCCCCTCCAAATGTGCACCTAATAGATGGTCAAATCATCCCATTCCCAGACAAGTTCTGTTTTTGCCAAATTTTTAACAAACACAAATAATGAATGAATGAATGAATGAATGAAAAATAATTTAAAAAAATTAATAAATGCACTACTTTTGTGCAAATAAGTGCTCTTACCGCCTCAGCAACTACATCCTTATTGCTCATGAACAACGGGATGGTCGCAAGCTGAAAATACAAAACATTGCAAAATAATTATGAGCAATGGGATATATATGTACGGTGTATAAGCAAAATGGCGCTGTTCACCTGTCTCTCGCTTGAAACGTCGACATGGACACAGATATGTTTATTGCTTTTAGAGTTCAAATCATTAAATTAATAAACCAACATGGAACACGTCAACCAAACGTTGTGACTATTCCAACATTTTACCTGTACAGGAGTGGCATGCTCAAACCCGAGTTCCCTCAGTGCTTCACGGACTGGCGCACTCAATGGAACGTCGAGGTCAGCCCAGGTCTCCGCCATAACGTCCGCAACACGAACAACGAATCAATGAACAAAATGTTTATCCATTAAAACCCACCGAAAAGGCCGAATTTTTTTTTAACATATTAAGGCTTCACCACGTGAGCTCGCACGGCCAACACTGCATGACGTCATTTCCGCCGTTTTTTTATATATATATATTCAGGCTTCACCCCTGAGCTCGCACGGCCAACACTGCATGACGTCATTTCCGCCGTGAGTGAAATTGCTGTTTTGATGAAAACCTTGAATCAGATAAAAATCCAACCAATAACGCCAATAATGTTTGAGCTGCATTCAAGATGAACAAAAAAAAATTACTCTTAAATATCCTTAGCCGGTGAAGATAGAAATGAACGAGAAAGATGAGAACGAAAAAAAAAAAAAGAATGTTACCTGCCGGGTTAAAATATTGCTTCAGACTCCCTAAGATATGAAAACAATTTTCGAACCATCACAGCGAAATAAATAACCAAATTGAAGGAGGAGTAAAACTATTTTACACAAAAAGAGAATAAAAAGAACAGAAGGAAAAAACGAAGACGTGAGAAAAAGCCACCAAGAAGTGGTGTACAGTAATAGTAATTCCTAGTGCGGATGTGATCCCACCTTTTTCAATGCAGATTTGTTAAGCAAACATCAAGTGACGATTGGATAAAAAAAAATTAAGTGTAAACGAAGTAATCCGAGAAATAAAAAAATAATCTTGAAGCACGGATAAGTTAAATCTCGTGGAATTTTATTCGTCGATGCGCTCGTGAAGGAGCTCGCATTTTGATCTCGCGATATCTCGAGGAAGGAGTAGATTCTTCTTCTTCTTATTCTTCTTATTCTTCTTCCTGAGGTAAGATTTCTGCCTTTGTTGTTAAACATGCTTACTGATTCGTGAGGATCCCTTCATTGAAGGGGAGAGTATTTTATCATTGAAAAGTTCAATATGTATGTGTTTATTTCCAAAAAGGTCGGGTGGATGAAACATTTCCATGTTTCACGTCGACGATGACGTGAAATGATGAGGCATGAAACGTTTTATTGACAAGAAAACGTGTATTGATCTTGATTTGGAGGTGGGGGGGAGCAACGCCTCAAGAAATATTGCTATACACTGCGGGAGAGAGCCAGAGATAGACGTGCGGGAGGATGTGGTAAAGAGAGTGATATGTTAAATGCTTGATGACCGAACACAATTATAAGAGAAATCTCATGTCAGAACAGCTGTACGCACAACGACACAACAGGGTTTCTAATGTTAACCACTGGTGCATCTGCACAAACTTTGATATTCCACTTCCAGAAAATTTGTGGGTACATTAACCAAAAGCATGGACTGAAAACATTGAAGTACCGCTCACGGACGAACTAATGATCCCATCGAGCGTGAACATCGAAAACAAAGCGTTGCGACAAGATATCATACATAGGTACAAAAAAAAAAGAGAGAAGGCATTGCGATGTGAGGTGTTAATATCGGTGATTTTGGACGAACTGATGCAGAAATCAAGAAAATGACCAAGTACCAAGATCCCAACAATGAAGTGAAAAGATCCTGGAAGCTGAAGAATGGCAAAAGTTGTACCAGTGACAGTTGAAACTACGGGAATGATGAAGAAGAACCTCACAGAGATATTAAAAACCATCCCTGGGAATATTATTACAAACGAACTACAGTTGGAAGCCGTCCGGGGCTCAGTGACGATCCTGAAGAGAGCCCTCGGCACAAAACTTTGAAAGCAGAAAACTTCACAGCTTGATCCATGATTCGTGACCCCCTTACCGAAATGAAGGTGGATACTCTGAGCCCAGCCTGGGAGGACTCCATTCCACATTCTGAAACTCACATATGTAGATACCAATCAAAAACACATGCTCACACACTCATACGGAGGTGGATACTTAGAGACCTGGAAGGTCTCCATTCCACTTTCTGGAACCCACAAATGGAGATTACAACCAATGTCCAATCAAAAACACATGCTCACACACTCATACGGAGGTGGATACTTAGAGACCTGGGAGGTTTCCGTTCCACTTTCTGGAACCCACAAATGGAGATTACAACCAATGTCCAATGAAAAACACATGCTCACACACTCATACGGAGGTGGATACTTAGAGACCTGGGAGGTCTCCGTTCCACTTTCTGGAACCCACAAATGGAGATTACAACCAATGACCAATACCCAGTAACACACACACGCCGGTACCAAAAGCCATTGTGGTAATACAGTTTATGTACATCCACACACGTGCAAATATACACACGCATCAAGTTAATAAAAACGACAAACACAAAGAATTACCTTTAAACAGCGTTCTTTGAAAGAGGATTTAAAGTGCGTAATTAGCGAAATTCTATTAAATAATGTTTCAAGCTACAGAACACAAAATGTCGATCTGTACTCTATGCCTTCACAGTGAGAACAAACATGGCAAACACCTGGTCAGATGAACCTTTAAAAAAAAATGTATCGATGCAGAAGTGAGAGGTGGATTACAAAAGGAGATCACACAAAAAGGTTAAACAAAGTGATGTCCTGTAAAAATAAAATGGCACATTTTCAGTGGATAAGACAACACCTGAGGCACCCACCACACGTCACCGTGGGACCCAACAAAGGCGGAAATGTACGATGTGAGATTGAAAGCACAGTTACTTCTTCCCAAAACGAACAACCAAGCAGCTTGGATTGCTCGCCAGCTCGCCAAGTGGCTTAAGCATTCAAGCAAGAACTCCAACAAAATGGTCGATAAGAAACTGCTCCCTTGGCATGCAATTGGCAATCACCTGGCCATCATATTCAACATACACCTCCTGGAGACACCGGAAATGTCACATATGTTCGAATTGGATAAATGAACACTTTTCTTGGAGTCGGAACTGCTTGTATGTTCGATTCTGTTGATTAAATTTTGTAATTATTATTAGTTTAAGAGATACCCATGGCAATCGTATGTGCGGAAATGAAATAAAGCAACAAACGCTGACGTCTCCGGGCATTTATAAGCATTGCAATGTACCCAGCGATTCGTAGCTATAATGAACACCCTGTTCCAAGTCAAGGTTAAGTTGATCAGGCCAAAAAACATGGCGGTTTCAGACCCCAGAGAGGTTCCCTAGAAAGTGCCTTTAGATCCCAGAGAGCGAGGTGGCTGAGGATTGCCTGATGAAGGATATACAGTAATTAAATAAGGTCGTTAATTATCTTCAACAGGGGTGTTTTAATTAACCCAAACACCAAATTTTCACTCTTGCACTTCCTTGGAGTTTTCTTGGTATGCATGCAAAGTTTCAGGCTGCTCGGTTTTATGGTTTTGGAGTTGTGGAGGAGAAACACACATTGCCTTTTATTAGTAGGGATATCCATTTTATTAATCCATCCGTCCTTGCAGCGAGAGAGATAGAGACAGAGATCGTGATTTCACACACGTTAAGAGGTGGATACGTTGAGTCTTTGTAGCTCTGCGTTTGCAGGAAGTACTGAGGGAGTAGAAGGAATCATTTGGAAGTATGGAGAAGACTGAGGAGATGTGGGTCGGGCAGCAGAGAAAATAAATAAATATCAGGTTAGAAGGGAAAGAGATTTGAGCATCTGGGAGGAAGAGTGACTGGGGATGGCAAGTCCAAGGCAGAGGTGCAAAGGAGGATTCACGTGGGTGTGAATGCATGGAGGAGGGTGGAGGGAGCAATGGCAGACAGAAAGATGTGAAGAAAATTTAAAGGGAAGGTTCTGATGTCATGTGTAACGCCAGTCTACCTTTACGGTCTGGAGATGGCACTCGGAGACAACAACAGAGGCTGCAGGTTTGTGAAAACAACTCGGTCAGGAGGATTGCGGCAATGAAGAGGGTGAATTGGAGGATGGATGAACTGAGGGAGGATTGGTGTGCAGATGAGTTTGATGCGGTGGCTGGTGAAATTCCGGCTGAGATGGGCTGGACACTTAGTTCGGATGGGGGAAGAGCATGGCAAAGAGAGCGGATCGGTTGAGGGAGCAAGATGGGAGGATAGTGTGAGGAATAATATCCGTAAGGTAGGGTTGGTTGGAGAGTGGAGAGAGTTTCCTGAGGACAGAGGGAGGTGGAAGAGTATCGTGTTAAGGCAGGGAAAAAGCGTGGTTCCGTCGGACCTCACCACTTATAAAGGGAAGAGGACGAGAGGAAGACACACATGACAGGGGTATGCCTCTGAACATTTCATTGGTTGTAGTATTGTTTTGACTCCGATTACGGTGGCCATTTTTGCTCACATGACGAAGTACCTCTTTGAAATTGTTTGCTCCATTTGCCGAGCAGCTTGCAAAGCAGTAGATGTGGAATGACTTGCTTTGAAAGCCGTTGCAACCTGCTTCCGAAAAGAACGCATCCCTGTTTTTACCATTTGAGCTTTTGTCATCAAATTTTTAACAAACCTTTGTTATGAGAATATGGAGGAAATTAATTAATTTAATGGGTCAAAGGGCAAAGTCACAGTAAGTACAAATGGCCTTTATTTAATTATCCCATCGACCACTGTGCAGCACAAGATGGCTGGGTTTTGTTTGTAATGTCTTCCTTGTTTCTTTATTTGGTCCGCTTGCGTTTTGAAATGTTTTCTCCTTTACCTTTAGAGTTTTTGTCATCAAATCTTCAACTAACCTTATGCACAGATGCCAACCCTCCCGATTTCATCGGGAGGCTTCCGAAAATTCACCCAAACTCCCGCCCTTACGATCACTATCCTTATCCTCCCGAAATTTTGATATTTTTGCACTGTTCACTAATCAGAATGTACTAGTATGAGAATTGAATGAAAAGCATCGTCTGCTACGTATAGCATGTGGTAACTCCATAACGTTCGCTGCTACCAAATTGTACGTAAAAAATTGCAAATTCAAATGAGGAACAGCGAAACATTGGGTCTGGATCTCGCTTATGCGATCATGCACTGAGATTTAGTGCATGCGGTATGTGTGCAATACAGTGCATGCGGTATGTATGCACAGTGTATATGCATGCGATACGCTCACTGCATGCAGCTGGGCCCCGTACCAGCCCGGCGGTCGCGACCACCGTGCGGTGTTTAACAGCCGCTAGAGTTCTACGAGTCGCGCTGCAGCTGTTGAACATCGACTTCGAAGTTACCGATGCTTCAAGCCCTCGATGTTGATTACGAAATGGCAGAAAAGAAGCTTACGAAGACCAAGAAATGGTCTCAGAAGTACAAGACCGAATACAGTCTCCAATACCCGTGTATTCAAAAGTCTGAAAGAGGAATTCATCATGCGTATTGTACAGTATGCAGCGTTGATATTTCAGTTGAGCACGGAGGTCGCGATGATATTCGGAAGCACGTTGGAAGCAAACGGCACACAGACATTGCAAAGGAGAGATCTTCGAGCACGAGTACCGGTACACTTCTGAATTATTTCACCAAACAAGGGACAAGCGAGGAAGAGGATGTTACCCGAGCGGAACTTCTCTTTAGTGGATTTATTGTGGAACATAACTTGCCCATATCAGTCTCAGATCATGCTGGACCTCTATTTCAAAAGATGTTTCCAGATTCAAAAGTTGCTTCAAAGTATGGATGTGCAAGAACAAAAACTTCAGCAATAATTGGTGAGTTGTCAAATGTTACTGCTTCATCTATTGCCGATATTGCTAGACTAGCTCCATTTAGCCTAGCTACAGACGGTAGCAATGACAGTGGTGAGGCCCAGCTATATCCTGTCCTGATTTCGTACTATGACAACAGTGCTGGGATTGTGAAGCAAGGTTTGCTAAATTTGCCTGCGTGCAAACAAGATTCCACTGGAGAAAACATTTTCAAACTGCTTGATCATGAGTTCAGTGACAGGAAAATTCCGTGGGGAAATTGTGTTTCCTTTTGTGCTGATAATGCCTCTGTCATGGTGGGCAAGCACAAAGGAGTCGCTGCTTATATCTACAAACAAAATCCAGAGTGCTACATCATGGGATGCCCTTGCCATATGATGCACAATACGGCCAAGAAGGCGGCTCAGGCCTTACCCATTGAATTAGATGACTTTCTCATCGATATTTACTACTACTTGGACAAAAGTAGTAAACGCGTCAAAGGAGTGAAAGCACTGCAAGAACTCTGTGATGCCCCGACACACAAGATTCTGAAGCATGTCGCAACAAGGTGGCTGTCCCTTGGTCAGTGCCTAGACAGGCTGATTGAACAGTGGGAGCCACTTCGCCTCTTCTTCAAAGAAGAAGTACGAAGAAAAATGCAACCAACTGTAGCCAAGACTCTAACAACGAGCAAGAAGGACGGCACTGTATCTACTGCCAGTACTGGCACTGCAGAATCAAGCACTAGTGGAGCAGCATTCACCACTACCACTGCAGTATCTGCTGCGAAGAAGACAGCAGGGACAGCACCAAAACCAATGCTGAGAGCAGGTAGCATCACCGGCCCTTCATCACATTCATCTACAAAGCAGATCCCTTCAGAGTCGAGAAAGACTGTGATAGTCCCATCTACAGGCAAAGAAGGACCCAAGTTAAGTTCTGCTTTTGCCAAATCACTTGATAGAAGCTCAGCAAAACCTTCGAATCAGAGGTCTTCTTCCTTGGCTGCACCTACCTCAAGCTCTCTCCTCAAACGTAAAATTGGATCTGGTACTACGAGTCTGACCTCTTCTGCTGGCAGTAAACGCAAGTGTGATCGCCCTGCGGCTAAGTGTACTACGAGTTCTACAACTAAAAGCGCATCTTCCTCAAACACTGTGCAGGAATCTAGAGAAAAACGTGTCAACAGGATGTTCTTGTCTCCACAAACAAAACTCTATTGTTTCTTCCTTCGATATGCTAACAAGCTTTTTGAGAAGGGGAATCTTCTGCTCCAAAGAGACGAACCCTGTATTCATCTCCTGCACGGAGAATTGAATGGTCTTCTGAAAGATATCTTCGTACGGTTTTTGAAACCATCGGTGTCATCGGTTGCTCTGGTAAATGTACCCTTCTCTGACAGAAATCATCAGAAGAATGATGAGGACCTCATGATTGGGAACGATGCCAAACTGTATATAAGGGAACAAAGGAGTCTCAAGAAATCCACCTTCACTCTGAGTGAGTCAGACATCCAAGGTTTCTTCAGTGCAGTTCGCTCATATTATGTGAAAGCCTGCAATTACATCTTCAAAACCTGGCCGCTAGATGATGAATTAGCCAAGCATGCTCAGGTGCTGGATGTTAAGCTACACCAAGAAGTGGGGTTTGACTGTGTGGAGTTTTTCATCAAGAAATTCCCCTGTCTGTTCAGTGGCGGTGATAGTGACATAGACAGTCTTGAGAGTGAATTCGCTCACTACCAGGCAGACGCCTCCATAGCTACAATTGCTACTGAGACAGTGAGAGTGGATGAGCAGTGGCATCGGATTTCACAGCTCACAGATCCCTGCACTGGTGCCAAGAAGTATCCTAATTTGAGCAAAGTGATGAAGGGAATCTTGGTCATTCCTCATTCGAACGCATCATGTGAGCGGGCACTCAGTCTTGTACGGAAGAATCATACTGAATTTCATCCCAATTTGAGTGTCAAAACCCTGGAAGCTCTCTTAATTGAAAAACTAGCTCATAGCACCCCTTGCTACCAGAGAGAATACAGCAAAGACATAATCAGAAGGGCTAAAAGAACCACACAGCTGTCACTCAGCAAAGCTGCCATGGAAAAAGCAAGCAGCAGTAGTACCAGCCAGTAAGGTAAGAAAAATATTGCTTCTTTTGTGCTTTTTGTTAATCTTTGATTGTCCCCTAACTTACTAATATTAACATACATGTAACATGAAAAAGTGCACAATTTTCCCCTTTTTTTGTTCAAAAAGTGGGAATTCTTAACATGTTAAATGCTCCAAAATAGGGCTCAGAGGGCACTAGAGAGCGTCTAGAACCCCAGAGCTTCCAGGGCTCTAAGGCGGGCCCTGGACCCCGCCGCAAGGGTCGAGCGCTCCGCGCTCGAGATGTGCGCTTCGCGCACATTATTTGGTGTCGGTTGCAAATCCTCCCTAATTCTGATTTCCAAAAGTTGGCATCTCTGCCTTATGAGAGGGGAAAACTGATTAATTAAATCCACATTAGCTTTTTTTAGCTGTTTGTTACTTAATTAATTAATTGCATCAAGATTAGTCTGAGTACAAAGTGGACGCAGATGGTCTTTGCATTTTGGGATGCTTTCTCGTTACCTCTGCCACTGAAGGTGTATGGAGGCTATGTTTTTGTCTGTCTGTCTGTGAACAGGATATCTCAGAAAGTTGTTGACAGATTCGGCCCAAACTTGGTGGACAGCTTGGGTGTGTGACAAAGATGAAACACTTCGACAGTGTGTTCCAAAAAAGCCTGGACAACTTTGGTTGTTAATATATTTAGTACCACAACGATACTGTTTTATATGATAAAGAAACTCATCAAATTTTCTTTGTTTTCAGGTTTGGTTGTTTAATGTAAAAGAAAATGGCTACTCCACAGGAGAAAGCTCAGTGTGTTGAATGGTTCATCGAGACGAGATCCGACACGCAAGTTCAGCTTAATTTCTGTACCAGGTATGGAAGGAATCCGCCATCGCGGATGAGTATCAGAGAGTGGTGCAAGAGGTTTAAGGCGACTGGAAGTTGTCAGAAACAGAAAAGTACAGGTCGATCAAGCACAACTGCAGCAGACGTTGAACGAGTGCATGAATTATTTCAACAGTGCCCCAGAAAATCAATCCGTCACGCATCCAGAGAACTGGGATTACCAACCACCACTGTACACAGTATTTTGCATAAAAGACTGAAGCTTTCTGCTGATAAGGTGCAGATTCTGCAGGAACAAACAGAGCTCACATTGAAGTGTATTGATGGTGTGTACAATACTTTATAAGTTTCTGTATCATATAAACCAAAGGGTATCATATCATTGATGATTCGATATATATTAACAACCAAAGTTATCCGTATCTTTTTAGAACACCCTGTACAGTATTTTGGTGAAGATTCGAATACGAGAATTTTTTAAAAGTAATTATTTACCATTGACAGATGGGACCAACAAATATATATAATCACACATCGAAACATACATACATATAAACATACAGGATGGCCATAAAGTCTGGAAACATTGGTGAATATGCATTATAGGTGGTTTATTGAAATTTCTTTGCAATACATGATATTGTTGCGGGATTCGCGCCCGCCGGCGTGCTGACGGCCACGTAACTCGAATCGCGGCACGTCGCCCACCGGACGGACAATCCAGTCGTGACCCTCTCGGACTAACGCCGGGAACCAGTCACGGGTGGACCTTTCGGTCTCACCGCGATCGAGCCAATCAGCCCCCGCGTGGGATAGGGTTGCTCGCCAAATTCGACCTACCTAAGTACCCACACGGAGGGTAGACCGGGCGATCGCACCTCGCCGCAGGTCGACTTCGGACACGGGCCACTTAAGCGACCCGTTCCGTACTATCAGAATAACCGAGCGGTGTTATCGTCGACCTCGACGGTTCGATTAATTATCGGGCGTATTCAGCCCACTACCAACCCTTTACGTGAAGCAAGATGAGGATTCAATGGGAGAAATGACGAAGCGAAGCGGGAAACAGTTCAACACAAAGCACATTTATTCGCGGCACACGGGAAGCACACATATACAATTCCACCAAAAGCACACAGAAAAGAAAAACACAATTCCATTTACACAAAAAGCAAATATAAAAGCGAAAACACAATGCAGAGCTAATACCGACTACCGAGCACACGGCAACACTTATACAATTTTACTTCACAGACGGCGCCGACAACACATACCCAAAACCAAGGAAAAGAAATACCCTCAAGGATGAGGCGGGCCTGAGGCCGAGACCGGGTCGCGCCTACCCGTCTGGTGATGAGACGCGGAGCGGCGATGGCGCCTCAACTCCGCGGGCCTCGCGGACAGTGTCTGGTAGGGGGTGGGAAAGGGGCCCCCTTGGTCGCACTATCTCAGCGCGGGGGGAAACAGGAGGGGGTTGCTGATGCTCGGGGTATAGAGGATCTTTATTATCCCGCGACGAGCATCTCCACCTCGGCCAGGTCGCGCTGTCGGCCTCCCTCGGGTGCAGCTTCCTGCACGACGCGAGCACCCCCTCGTCTGGTGTCGCCGCCTTTCCACAGCTCCGTCCCCTCCGTTCCGACTCCAACGCACACGACGAGCAGCTCCACCGCCCGCGAAGTCTTGACTCTCTGTTTCCGACTCTCCTACTCTCCTACTCTCCGCCTCTCGACTCTCCTGGACTGACGAACACGGTCCTTTTATCCGCCCCGTAACTTCGCCCTCTCATCTTTGACCCCCTCCCTTCGACCTTTCACCTCGCTCCCCATTGGCCCGAGAAAAAGTGGGCGTGAAGGCTTTTTGATCCATAAATTTGCATATATCGATCGCCCTGGAGGCGGGGCCAAATCGCCCCTCGCTCACCGATTGGACGGCAAAAAGTGGGCGTGTGTCGTTTTTGATCCGTTTTTGAAGCACAAAATCCGTGATTTTGTACACGCCGTTCGGCGCGCGCCCTGCACGAGTCCAACACCGGTACCCACAGGCGGCGCAAGAACGGTGGCGATGCGACGGCTGCGAGGTGTGACGGGAAGGTCGTGGCGGTTGTGGTGAAGCGGCGTTGTGGTTGGTGGTTGATGTTGTGATTGTGGTGGTAATCATGGCGGTTGGTCCAAAATAAAGATAGTAAAAGAAAAACGGCTATCCTGAAGAGTCGCAGCACGCATAAATGACATGTATTCCCACTAGACAACGGGTTTGGGCCTAACTACACATGTACTTACCGAGATACCTCACCTAAGGGACCTGAATGGTGGTTTGCGAATTTGGTAACCACAACAATATGTTCAATGACGTTACATGACATGTTCAATGTGTTGTCCCTCATGATAAATGCACAGTTCAATGTATTAACGCAGCATTTCCATCAATCCCTGCACAGCGCATCACGGATGCATGTCCAGGGATTGATGGAAATGCTGCAATAATGCACCGCGTTCATTGCAATTTTGCACAGCGCATTGAACTGTGCATTTCTCATGAGGGACAACACATTGAACATGTCATGTATTGCAATGTAATGTTAATAAACCATTTATAATGGATATTCACCAATGTTTCTGAATCTAATAATGGATATTCACCCTGTATGTATGTGTATATGTATATATATATATATATATATATATATATATATATATATATATATATATATATATATATATATATATATATATATATATATATATATATATATATATATATATATATATATATATATGTATATATATATATATATATATATATATATATATATATATATATATATATATTGAAACTTGGTGAGTGTGACGAACATTGGATCTCCATTGGACAAAGTCCTACACCAAAGCATCACCTTCAACCTGGAGGCTTCAGCCCGGCGACTGTCATACAGACAAAGATTACATGGTCAACAGCAGTTAAACATCAAACGGAGATGCCTGTCTGGATTTCGGGCTTGTTTTCCCTCATCAGGACAGCATACCGATAAATATCTGACCAATGATGACCACATTTATCGTTTAAACATCAGACGCACCCCCTGACTGTTCAGCTGAGTATTGCCACGGATTATGTCTCACGTGGTAAAACCGCGTAATCTGCAAAGAACAACCTCCGTCTGCCTCCCAGACGATTGTTCCCACTAATGCAAACGATTCAACCAGAAGGCACTTTATGCTATCAGCGGGTAAATCCGACCGTGGAGTGTTACGAGCACTGCCCTGATCTCCATTGGACGTAGTCCTACACCAAAGCGTCACCTCCAACCCGGAGGCTTCAGCCCGGAGACTGTCAGACAAAGATTACATGGTCAACACGAGTTAAACATCAAATGGAGCCACCAAATATGGTCATCATTGGTTAGATATTCATCGCTATGTGCGTTTATATATACACATGTATAATCACACACACACACACACACACAATATTTCAAAAAGTTGTGGATGAGTTAGTTACATGAGGAGAACGAGCCGATTTGATTTTGGTGTGAGTAGGATTCAAAACGTAAACGGTTCAGAGTGGTGGAGGTATGCGCTCTAGCGAGTGCCGTTCTTCAGGGTGAGTCGTAAGTCCCAGGATACGATTTTAGCTGCTTATGCAAGATTTGTTTATACCATATATTTATACTGTTTTCTTGTTTTTTTTCAGATAATACAAGTAATACATTAAACCAAGATGGCAGACACCAGTCCATTTACAGTGGAAGAGAGGCTGGTAGCAGTGGTGTGGTACCACGAGAGGAGAAACACAAACAAGACGATGAAACAGGTGCAAGAAGACTTCGAGGAGCGTTTTGGAAAGCCAGCACCGTCAAAATCTAATCTTCATCTTTGGGAAAAAAAGGCATTTCAGAGTGGAAGTGTACTCGATAGCAAGCGCAGTGGACGACCAAAAATTCGTGATCTGGGAATTCAAAACATTCAAACATCCGTTCTCAGATATCCGAAAAAATCATTACGGAAACGTTCTGCAGAGTTGGGTGTTTCATATTCATCGTTGCGTCGCACAATGAAAGAAGACCTTCACATGAAACCATATAAACCCACTGTCATTTGTGAATTGTCAGATGCAGATCATGAAAACAGGTTAACAGCTTGTGACAGACTGCAGCACTTCGATACAATTCCTAAAAGATCAAAGGTCATGTAATTATAATTACTGTAATATTTAAGGAGGTATTGTAATTGTTGTATTACTGTAATATTTTCTTATTACTCCTGCATTGTTATGACTCGTGGGGCTTATAGTTCACCCTGGTAGATGGTATAAACACATCTTGTATAAGCAGCAAAATCAGTGTTCTGGGACTTATGACTCACCCTGTAGTTACTTTCAATACTGGCTTCCACCTAGGGGGCGCCATATGACACACATTTCCATAAAATTGGTGTCCAACCACAGGGACCAATTATTATTATTATTATTATTATTATTATTATTATATTTTTAACCACAAACCAATACCCTGAGTACAACCACCTTTCAACTCATTCTGTCCAACACTTCAGGAGTGCATTAATATCAAATAAGCACATCAAAGCAAACACACTTCTTGAGATGCAGTTTGTCAACAAATTACAATCCAAATTCAAACCGTAATAAAGTTTAAATAATAAAGTTTAAATAAATTGGACGCAAAGATGTGGCTTGCTGCATGTGAAAGAACATTTCTCAAAATTTGTTTATTTACTCTTTCCATTTCCAGGTGTCTCCTGTGACATGTGACATCCTATCTACTGCAAATGGCATCTCCACAAGAAAAAGCACAGTGTGTTGCCTGGTTTATAGAGACCAAATCTGCTACACAGGTTCAACGAAGCTTCAGGACGACCTATGGAAGGCAGCCACCATCAAGAAAAACGATTCGTGAGTGGCACAAAAAGTTTATGGAGACTGGTAGCATTCTGCAGAGGAAGGGGGCAGGGCGGCCAAGCACAAGTAGTGAGGATGTTGAACACATTCGTGAGTCGTTTGAGCGCAATCCCCATATGTCCATTCGGACTGCTGCCAGGGAGTTGCAGCTACCCCGTTCAACGGTGCATAAAGTGCTGCACACGCGACTGCGGCTGTACGTGTTCAAGGTATATATCGTACGATTAATACCAAAGCCAAGTTATTTGCCAGAATATATACATTTCTCATGGGATCTGAGATTATCATCAGATCTCACACATGCATCAGAGAAGTTTGCAGGTACACATTGGTACCTGAAATAACCTGTCTGTTATCATAAATTATTTTACTCCTTTACAATGGAGCATCAGCAGGTTAGTAGACCCAAACATTCATGTATTTTTTTTGGTGTTGAGTGCTGTTGTGATTAATGAAAGCAGATCCTCATTGAGAGAGGTTGTGGAGCAATCTTATCCTGATTCTGCTTTGAAGCCTGTGCATGTAAGATAATGAAAGGAAAACTGTCTGTTGTGCTCCTCTCTCAAAGCTGTCTGGTTTCTGGTTCTATTCTACATTTAGTCTAATTTGAGAAGCCTGGTTTTGCATTAACGAAGAATGCTGCTTTTTCATTAATTTTTTTTTTTTTTGCATGCAGTCTTGGCTAAGATCTCGCATCAAAAGCCATGATCTTTTCTACCTCTGTGAACCCACCCCAAGCTCACCTCTTTCCAAGTTTCCAGTTTGTCATTCCTCAGAGTTTGGGGCTGTATCCATCTTGTTTACTTCTGAGCCTTCATTCTTCCCACATCGCTTATTTTCAAAGTCTCCCTCTATTTTGTCCCTCAACCCTACGATTGGTGTCCCATTCCCCCACCCTCTCTTTCTACTATTGCTTTTGTTCTGTTTGTCTTGATTTGTGCTGTGTTCTAGCTCTTCCATTAACCTCAACACCATATCAAAAAGATGATGGGAAATATCAGAGGGATTATATTTTTCATATATATATATATATATATATATATATATATATATATATATATATATATATATATATATATATATATATATATATATATATATATATATATATATATATATATATGATTTTGTATAACTGGGGCGGTTGGGATTATACATTTTTAAAGAAGAAGGCGCTTCCAACCAAGAGTAAAAACTGGATCGACTCCGTTAATTTGAGCAAAAAAGGGAGAGCAAACCTGGTCTCAGGCAACGTTTCACCAGCTTCACAGCCAGATTCCTCAGGCACAACGGAGCCTTGGCATGTGTCCGGTTTTTATTTCGATACGACCGCTCATTTCCGGCCACGTGCTGGTGCTCGAGGTCAAAGGGAGGAGTGCTTTATTTATTTATTTATGTTTTTATCTTGCAAAAGCAAAATATATGTCAAATCACATCATTGACGGGGAGCTTTGCTCTGCTTTTTTTTTTCTTCTTTTTTTTTAAGTACACGTGATCTGGTGTTGTATGTGTGTGGATGAGCACGTCTGTGCACTTGTTTTTGTGCTTCCGGGGCGAACTGGTTTCGTGTCCGGTTTGGCCATGATGAGGTGTTGGTTGTGTGAGTGTTGGGGTTCTCAGGTGTTGTGCACATGTGGATGTGGTGTTTGGGATTGGGTGTTGTTTGTTGCTCACCTTATCCATCTGCCTGCACCATCCAGTTTTTTCCATTTGCATCGGAGGTGTGTATTGTGTGGGTATGTCCACTCTCCCGGCTCTTCACGTGCCACGCTTCCAAAATCAACCTGTCGTATGTTGGACGTCGAGTCGAGGACACGGGTCCCATCAAAGTTAAATTTGTCGCCAGATTGCAGGCCATGACATGCTATGGCTGACTGGGTCAACTTTCCAAGGCGAATTGTTCTATCATATTCATCTAGCCTTTGTTTTAAATTTCTTCCAGTTTCACCAATGTAGAATTGGTCACAGTCTTTGCATGATGAATGGTTTAATTATCTCCAGATTTATCACCAGTTGGTATTGGGTCCTGACATTATGGATGGTGTGTAAAGACTTGTAGGCTACGCCAATCCGTGTGCCACATACTATCCTGCCAATCCTTTCAGAAAGCCCTGGGTAGTATGGCAGTACACATTGCCCAAGTGTGTCTGGCTCCTTCCGTTCTGTCCGTTTTGGTTCTTTTAAGGTGGGGGGTATCCCCTTGCTGTACCCATTTTTGAGCAGGATTCCTCTTACTAATTTGATTTCCTAATTGCCTCGGCTTTGGATGATGACACCATCCATGCCCGAGCTGTTAAGGTATGTGCTCCACTGCATTGGTGGGAGATTGGGTTGCAGGAGTTAAAATCTAATTGCTGGTTGGTTTCCTGTAAACCGAAGTATTTGAGGAGTCTTCAGGCTTACAGTGAACCTCCACATCCAAAAAGGCCAATTTGCTTTCTTTTTCAATTTTGACTGTGAAGTTGATGCTGGGGAATACCCTGCCAAGTTGTCCCAGTAGGAGTAGGTGGTCTACCATGTCTATGCACAATGACGAAGGTGTCATCTACATATCTGTTCCAGTACCGTTGGAGCCAATTCTCATGAGACTCAAATATATTTTGTTCTTGTTGTTGTTTTGTTGAGAAATTTTAGTCATTCAGCTGTTCACCACCACTTCTTATCTTCCCCCATCCAAAACCTTGATCTTTTCTACCCTCGTTAATCCACCCCAAATCCACCTCCGTCAAATTCCTTGCTTTCTTTCCTGAAAGTCCTTGCAATGTCCATCTTGTATACCCTGTGTTCCCCTCTCCCTTCCACAGATCTCCTAATGTCTCTGTTCCCCACTGTTTTGTCCTTCCCTCTCCTGCGCCCCTTGTTGTGCGGTGTTAGTTCTCATACGAGCCTCGATAATGCATATAAATTTTCTTTTTTGAAAAGACCAAGAAGGCTTATTTGGCTGAAAGCCTGTCACTATAAAGATCGTCCAGAAGCTATGTCGGTGATTCATTTATTTCCTTCTTGTTTTATATATACCAGCAGAGTACCCGTCCTATGGGTGATCTTGTTCCAAGCATGTAACATCTTCTGACTCGTACCTTTATTTGCGTGGTTTATCAACAACTGACAGCTCTATCACAGCCTGGTATTGGCTTAGTGGTTAGGATGGTGGCTTGGGATCCTGGGGTCCTGAGTTCTCGTCCCGTTGGCCGCTGAATTAACAGCAGGGGTTGACTCGGCCGGTTATCCTTCCAAGGTTGGCAAAATGAGTACGTCTACTGGTAACAGGGGCACTGCATCAGCGACGTAGCCGCGCCCCTTACCAATGATGCAACCAGCAGCCAAAAAGGCAATACATGAAGGGAGCTCTGTATCTCTTTTTTTGTTGTTGTCATATATATATATATATATATATATATATATATATATATATATATATATATATATATATATATATATATATATATATAAAGCTGAGTTCATGTCTGTGGGTCTGTCTGTCTGTGTGTCATAAGCGCCACCCATTCTACAGGCCATGCCCTCCAGTAATCCAGAAATCGCCACCATCTTTTTCTCTCCACATAGCTCAGATTGTTTTAAAGGCGTCATGTACATTTGGAGACTGAACAGCGCATCTTCTATCATTAAATGAAGATACTGTTTTGAGGAAACGAAGGTACATTTTGATTACAACTTAAACGAGGTAATGCATGTTTTGTCCGCAGCGATTGAGGCAGCTGTGTCATACACACTGCCCAATGAAGGTACATTAATTCTGATATTATGCAGAGGAAAGAAAATGGTGATATTTCTTCTTTTTTTAAAAACGTTGTAGGATGTCAAACGCAGTTACTTTCTGTCTGCGAGGCGGTTACGTGTCGCTTATAACTCAATGTTTGCTTTCTGGAATTTGCAATGACTGTTATAAGCAAAAATATCCCGTGTTTGCTTCCGTGCAAAGTATGAAAAAAGACGTTCTACACATGATATCATCACTCAGCGATGTCTGCAATAGCAGGAATGCACTAATAATTGGAGCCTTTTTTATAACATACTAATACTCGTGCAAAAATTATATGATAGAGGCTAGAGGATAGAAAGTTTATTTGTTGATTACTATGAGAGGGAGAAGAAGAGGAATAAATTAACAAGAGTAGGAAATATGCAAACATGGCAGTTTCGTACGAGGTGTCTCACTGTCGCCGAACCGAATATAATGTTGCGGACCCAGGGTCGGTGGCGAGAAGACCACGATGGGAGGAGCTACCTCGGGTTCCCACCAGACTCTCCGGAATCGCAGGCCGTCGCACACGAATAACTTTGTGACGCGGCGGGTCGCTAATCGACCGTGAACGCCAGTAACTCGACCACGTGACTTCGGGTCCTCCGTCTGATACCGTTTAATTACTGGGGGACATGCCCTTGGTACGCCTTGTTCAAACCGGACACCTAACCGAATCAGATGCAGCTGAGCGTAACTGCCAAGAACGTACCTGCTAGAAAAACAGATTGTTGGGGGATAACTTTCTGACTGAGCTGGAATACGAACCATGCTGGACCAATGAAGGAAAAGGTGAAAACGAGCTGGGAACATTTCTATACAAGCATTTATTTACAATCAAGCGAGGAAAGGTATGTAGCATGGTAAATTGGGTTCATTATTATGTACAGCAGGGATTGCAAGGAATTTGTGTGGTGTGGCAAAAGGCAAGCAATTTACACAAGCAGACACAGAGCAGACTTATCCCGTTATCACATCTACAATCTTAACTTATGCTATGACGGGCGCCATCACACACACACACACACACACACACACACACACACACACACACACACACACACACACACACACACACACACACACACACACCCGATGAAGATTAGATTGCCAGAAAGAAAAGGAGCAGATGAGGACAAACGGCCTCGGAATACCTGGTGCGGTCGGCCGACCAACGCAACTCAGTACGCTTTGAGAGAGGTATGAGGGAGAAATACTGGTGTCTAAGGTGTGGGAGTGGGAGGTGTGGTGTAGTCCAATATGGGGGTGTGGTGTCGTGCCAGAGGAAAATGGGATTGCGACTCTGTAATGGATGCTCTTTTGGGTGTCCAAAGAAGATGAGATAGAGGGGTGGAAAGAGATAGAGAGGAGGGAAGATGTGTGAGGCGAAAGATTCCTCACCTAGTCGTACATAGGTCTGAGTGTAGCACGTACCTCTGTGGGATGCTCCACTTGAGCATTCCCATCTCAAGGGTTGGCGCGTTATCTATCTCCGGCTTAGTCACTTTGCTGGGACTCGTGGCAACGTGCGCTCCAGACTGGTCCTCAGGAATAAGCACGTCTCAGTCGCACACCAACCGCGAGTGAAGGGCAGAGGCAACGAGGAGCAGCCAACTCAGCTGAGATGAGCAGAGAAGAAGAGGGCGAAGCAGAAAGCGAGCGGCTCCACGCTCCTTTTATAAGCCCCGGACGAAGGCTGGGGTGACGACCCGAAGGCGACGTGCTGTGCCGCCAATCCCGCTCCTCTATTGGGCTACAGTGGCCCTAGCCAGGCCCTCAAGGCCGGAAATGGTCTCATTCGCCCATCCGGCTGGCTTGCCACGGCCCAGAGCTTCTGACTCAACATAGGGTATGAGCCAACACCCCGGCCCTGAATGTGCTCCGAGTGCAGTCTGAATGCCGAACAGCAATGCACACCCGCCACCCCCGGGCCCCCACTCACGAGCCAAAATGCACACCTGGGCCCCATACTAAACTCCCGGATTGCCCTTCCCGCGACCCCTCCTCAGCTCCCCTGTCTTGCCTTGTTCTGGTGACTGGACGAGGGTCGTATCAATCCCGCATGCTCACCCGGTACATCCCTGGCGAGATGTGGTGGGGCTATTAACATCCGTTGCTCAGCCCCACTTCGCACGGTCTGGGGACAGCCAAAGTTGTAAAGTACTCCTCCGTATAGTGTTGAATTGTAGCGATGCAGAGGTACGAGGGGGTGCAGGAATATTTTTCCCGTGTATAGGAGGTGTTGGTGGTCGAAGTGGTGAAGTTTGGTGAGTAAGGGGTGAAGCAAGGTGAGATGCCGTTGGAAATTGGTGCTCAGATTTGAATGAAATAATGGCGTGCCATGCGCATGCTGTACAGTGTATAGTGTACTTCGTTGGGGGGAGTTTGGTGATGTTGGTGCCAAGCCACGGGAGGCATCGTAGTGTGCCTATTACTCATCGTATTTTGCATGGCGTGTGTGCTTCCTTTCTTGATTTGTACCATGGCTAAAAGGAAGGGGTTGGAATAGAAATCAGAATAGAAGATAGATGTATCGTTGATAGACCGAGCTATGAGACTCACACAATGCACTTCATCCCGTTAACCCACGAGACATGAGGGGAAGGTCTGACTGCACGAAAACTAACAAAATAACTGCCTGGGGATCACTGTGTGTTTGGTGCCATTGCCTTAGAGGCATGCGGTTTTGTCTAACCGCAACAATATAAAGCTGGGTTCATGTCTGTGGGTGGATGTTTGGGTCTGAACAAGGTACGTTTTCATTACAACGAAAGTACTCATGACTAATATTTGAAGTGTTTAATTTTTTTTTAAATGTCCTTTTGTCAGTGTTTTGTATGTCCTGTATGCTGTTAGATGTCCATTGGTGTGTTGTTAACAAGCAGCTAGCTAGCGCTTGCCAAGCCAGCTGTTCCTTATCAACGGTTTCTAATGGAGTGCTTGCTTGGGTGCTTAAGCCACTTGGCAAGCACTCTCCAAGAAACTTGGTAATTGAACACACCAAAGATTCATGGCGATGAGGATAAACATCCATACCATCATTATTTCAGCCATAGCGATGAATTTGTCCCTCAAAGGGTTGGTGTGGGAGGAGGCAGGTGAAGGGGTGGGGTGGTAAGAGGGACCCGACGTTGCCCAGCAATGCTTGGGTACCCATGCTAGTTTACTTTAAATGAATGAGGTGTGCGTGTTGTATGTATATTCATTAATCACCTGCTATTGGAATGTACATTTTGACCCTTTATACTGCTGATACAACCTTCGAACTTTGAAGACTTTAAGACCCCAAAAGTCGTTCAAGACCCCGAGGACTCAAAAGTTCCCGAGGACCCAAAAGACTGTTGATTCTGGAGACCCTTTAAAACTCGGCTATACCACAAAAAATCTGTTAGAATTCCCATGTTTTAAATGCACGCCGTATTAATAAAATGGAAGATCAAGAAAGAACCTGAAGTAGTAAAGAGCAAAGATGAAGTCATCAGGAGGAACGTAGATGGGATTCGGGTTTCAGCTGTTATTCCACTACCTTCAAAAGCCTGGTGTTGGCTTGGTGGTTATGGTGGTGGCTTGGGATCTTAGGATCCTAAGATCTTAGGATCCCGTTGGCTGCTGAATTAATATACACCAGGAGGTTGACTCAGCCTGTCATCCTTCCGAGGTCGGCAAAATGAATACCAGTGTGTACTGGTAGAGAGGGGCACTGCATCAGTGACACAGTCGCGCTTCCAAGAAATGATAGCTACCCCGGCAGCTCAGCTGCCATATGCAAGAAGAAGACCCCTCAAACCCATCCAGGCACAGCCCAGTGAGCCTTACAGAAAAATGTTTGCAAGACTTCACTTCTCCTTGGAGAGATAGATGATGAAAGAGAGGAATATAGAGTAAAAGAGATGAAAGAGAAGAAAAAGCAAGAATGGGAATGAATAAAGAGAATTGTGAAAAAATTAGTTACAAATACTTGGAAAGTAAAAAGAATTAGAAAGGTATATAAAGCAGCTGAAATACCCCCCTTCTATCATTGCATGGCATTCTAATTACAAAATACATAACAATAACATTACACCAAAACATTAATTAACATTAAAATACTTACAACAATAATAAGAATAGTAGTATCATATGGCAATAATAACGAACATAATAATCCCTGCGTTGGCCCAAGCATATCTGGGCTTAGTGAAAGGCAAGCTAATGCTGAAGCAGTGCAGCAAGCAGGTATGCAACAAGGCTGTGAAGACCAATCAAAATTTGGTCCATCGAACCAACGGGTCCACTAGTAGGCAAAAAAAACCTTGGTTACGTGCATGATGTAAAAACATACCCGCTGCTTATAATTCAAAATGCCTCACTGCACTGAAAAACGTGGGGATAGAAATACTTCACTGCAAATGGTGGAGACTTGTAATACTCTCTCCCATCGAGAGGTGGCGCTACCCTCAACTTTAGACAAGCACCAACACATTGAGGAAATTCAAGATGGCTGTGTTGAAATTTTTGGTAAAAGAATGGCAGAGTGACAGTTAGGAAAGTTGTATAGAAGAACAAGCTTTTCGTAGAGTTGGAGCAAGAATGCTGCCATTTTAATGTAAAAGAGGAATCTGAACGGGTGTACCACTCCTGACCTCGCATGCCAACATGACGAGGCTGACCTGTGCATTGTCTGGCATATCTGTAAGCCACAAGATAATTAAAATGCAAGAATTATTGTAAGGTCGTCTGATAATGATAAAATCATATTGTACTGTCATATGAATAACATTGCTTCAAACATTTGGATGGATTTGGGGTCCAGCACAAACAATACCCAGAGGTATGTCAATATTTATGCATTTGCTGAGTCTGGGTCCTAAACTGTGTTCTGCCCTTCCAGCCATGCATGCTTTTCCAGGGTGTGATTACACTGCATGATTACATGAAAAGGAAAAATACTTCCTCTGGAATTAATGAAGAAAAACCATGCCAGCATGGATGCCTTAGCATCTGGTGATATATAACACGAGTCACCAAGCTTTGCTATCTCCAGCATCAGAGCATTTGTTTGCACCCTCTTTGGAAAAACCAGAGTTATGAAGTGTAAATGATGCTCAGCTTGTATTGTTCCGTCAATCCACTTCACCCAGAATCGAGGAGCGTCCCCGAACAGGATTAAATAAAACGACCTGGGCATACTTCCACCTTGCAGGCCAGTTCTGGCAAAGATCAGTGCACAAACTATTGTGCTCCAGCCATGATCGACTGTACAGAGGAGTGGCTGGAAGCCTCACAAAGGTCGTTACCAGATTTCATTGTTTGAAGGGGATTTGATCCCGCACGACATTTGTCAAAACACTGATAACGATCTTATGGCTGAATTAAGCAGAACTAGTATAACTCGTTGTAATGTTTTCATACACATGTTATGGTGATTGAAGGTACTGTATTTAAAATACTTACGAGCATAACCCGCACTCTGCGCGACATGTTGGGGTGGGTGTGTTTGAGAAAGGAACTGATGCAGAGTATCAGTAGTGTCGCTGTCGCCCTGGTACATTACTTACATCATCTTGTTGTTGTTCCTGCTGCTCTGTTAGTGTCACATCATCCAGAAGTCATCGCCGATATGATCTGTCACGGTTTATTTTGGCCCTTCCAGTGACTTGGGGCGTCCGGCAACGTTTCGGCATGTTGTCGGGATATTTAGTTCTGAAATAGTAGGAAAAAATGAAGAAATATATTTATCGCATTTGCCTTTATTTGTAGTATCTATCCCCTGAGGTATTCCCAGTACATAAAATTCAGCAATATATGTAACATAATTTGTGTTCAGTCTGGAGTCAGCAGTTTTGCGTTGTCCATAAGCAGTATGGACGTTGTATGAGATTCAATGTTCCAAAGGGTGATTGTCATGATTGTGCATGTTCAGCAGTTAGCCTGTTCAGTTCTCTGAAACAATCTTCATGGCCTCTTCTTAAGTCACAGTGTCTCCAATCGAGTCTGATGTCTGTGACAGTGCAGTGAGAGCAGCATCCATCGACTGGCTGAGAATTGCATCATCAGTATCAGAGAAGTCATGTTCTGGGGAGGGGTTAGTCAATATGGTTGAAGCTGAACATGTACGTGGTTGCTTCCTTTTTGGGGTGGAGCAGCATTGCTGTGGCTTCAGGGTCATGAGGGTGGAGCTGCTGACGTCAGGATTGGGCGAGAGGCGAGCCACCTGCTTTTGTAAGTTAATCTTTGCTTGCACAACGAATTTAGCCTGTTTTAGAAGCCGTTTTAGTTTTTTATCGTAGCAGCTCATTTTGGCGTCGTACTCAAGGCGGACATCTTTGACATAATTCTTCAATGTAGGGTCTTGAACATTTACCTCTGAGGGCCAATTTGCCCTTGAACACCTCAGAAAAGGTTCTCATCTCTTCTTTGATTTCTTCAACCATGTCAGCAGCTGATAGGCAAATTTTGGATGCCATCTGGAAAGGAAAGGAGGGAAAGTTAGCCACATTGTAGTAGGGGATGATGATGATGATGATCGAGGTAGTATAATTTTTTTGCAAGGAATTTCACCCGGGGAATTTCACAGGTTGTAAGAATTACTCGAAGTTTAAACCCCTCGAGTTAAATCCTCCAAGCTGTGACTTGCTTTTATTGCCAGTGCAGTAGTAGAAACAGAGAAACTTCAGTTGTATCTTCTGTCGAGAGTGTCTGAAAGAGGAAAAAGCATTGAATCAATTGTCGAACAGCAGGGTGATATTTCCGGATGGACAAACTGTCCATAATTGTCTGGTCTGTCCAAAATCAGTTCATAAGGCGGTGTGGTTGTATTCACACTTCATGCGTATGTCTACATGAAATACTGACCTTTTTGTGATGAAAAACTCCTAATCTTCAGTAGGAATGCGGTGTGGGTGTGGTCGGTGGATGAAGCTGAAGATAGCAGGTGCTACCTAGATGGATTCAGACAGAGTATCTGAAAGAGGAAACAGCATAAGAATCCGTTGAACAGCAGGGTGATATTTCCGGACAAAATTGTGGAATAAAAAACCATCCGCGCACAGTTCATGCACGTTTGCATGTCTCTATCGGCCTAATACCCTACAGATTGTTCAGGATGCATTGTGGTTGCTGTCCCTTTCAAAGTGCATAGATTAATAAGAGAATGTCTGAAGTCTGTCCAAAATCAGTTCATAATGCGGTGTGGTTGCATTCACACTTCATGCGTATGTTTGCATGAAATACTGACCTTTTTGCGATGAAAAACTCCTAATCTTCAGTGGGAACGCGGTGGCGGTGTGGTGGGCGGATCACAGCTGAAGACGGCAGTGCTGCCACATATAGGTGGGAAGCTAAAGACGGCAGGTGCGCTGCCACCTCCACCTATACTTCAGACACAACAACAACCAAAGGACACAAAGCCAAATGCAGGAACCGTTTTTGGCACGATTTCACTGTTTCAGAACCATTTTATTTACTTATTTTTGTACCATGCACCTCATATGGTCTTTGAGATAATGTAAGCCGAATATCACGTTACTTGAGCGCAGAACAAAGTCGAAGAGAGCGCGACACGAAACCACAAACTCGGAAATAATATATAAGATAGGAACCAACATATCGCTCTTCATCTGATGATTCAGAGTGGGACTTTGATGAATCCAATATTGTGTCTGAACGAGCAAGATACATTTATCTGAACTGATATTATTGGTTAAATGTTTAAATATGGACAATGATAATAAGTACATGTCATCTTATATATTATTTCCGAGTTTGTGGTTTCGTGTTGCGCTCTCTTCGACTTTGTTCTGCGCTCAAGTAACGTGATATTCGGCTTACATTATCTCAAAGACCATATGAGGTGCATGGTACAAAAAAAAAGTGAATAAAATGGTTCTGAAACAGTGAAATCGTGCCAAAAACGGTTACTGCATTTGGCTTTGTGTCCTTTGGTTGTTGTTGTGTCTGAAGTATAGGTGGAGGTGGCAGCGCACCTGCCGTCTTTTGCTTCCCACCTATACGTGGTGGCACTGCAGTCTTCAGCTGTGATCCGCCCACCACACCGCCACCGCGTTCCTACTGAAGATTAAGAGTTTTTCATCGCAAAAAGGTCAGTATTTCATGCAAACATACGCATGAAGTGTGAATGCAACCACACCGCATTATGAACTGATTTTGGACAGACTTCAGACATTCTCTTCTGAATCTATGTACTTTGAAAGGGACAGCAACCACAATGCATGCTGAACAATCTGTAGGGTATTAGGCCTATAGAGACATGCAAACGTGCATGAACTGTGCGCGGATGGTTTTTTTTATTCCACAATTTTGTCTGGAAATATCACCCTGCTGTTCGACGGATTCTTATGCTGTTTCCTCTTTCAGATACTCTGTCTGAATCCATCTAGGTAGCACCTGCTGTCTTCAGCTTCATCTACCTACCACACCGCCACCACATTCCTACTGAAGATTAGGAGTTTTTCATCACAAAAAGGTCAGTATTTCATGTAGACATACGCATGAAGTGTGAATACAACCACACCGCATTATGAACTGATTTTGGACAGACTTCAGACAATTTTCGACAGTTTGTCCATCCGGAAATATCACCGTGCTGTTTGACAATTGAATCAATGCTTTTTCCTCTTTCAGACACTCTCGACAGAAGATACAACTGAAGTTTCTCAGTTTCTACTACTGCACTGGCAATAAAAGTAAGTCACAGCTTGGAGGATTTAACTCGAGGGGTTTAAACTTCGAGTAATTCTTACAACCTGTGAAATTCCTTGCAAAAAAATTATACTACCTCGATCATCATCATCATCATCATCATCCCCTGCTACAATGTGGCTAACTTTCCCTCCTTTCCTTTCCAGATGGCATCCAAAATTTGCCTATCAGCTGCTGACATGGTTGAAGAAATCAAAAGCATAGATGAGAACCTTTTCTGAGGTGTTCAAGGGCAAATTGGCCCTCATAGAGGAAAATGTTCAAGACCCTACATTGAAGAATTATGTCAAGGATGTCCGCCTTGAGTATGACGCCAAAATGAGCTGCTACGATAAAAAACTAAAACGGCTTCTAAAACAGGCTAAATTCGTTGTGCAAGCAAAGATTAACTTGCAAAAGCAAGTGGCTCGCCTCTCGTCCAATCCTGACGTCAGCAGCTCCACCCTCATGACCCTGAAGCCACAGCAATGCTGCTCCACCCCAAAAAGGAAGCAACCATGTACATGTTCAGCTTCAACCATATCGACTAACCCCTCCCCAGAACATGACTTCTCTGATACTGATGATGCAATTCTCAGCCAGTCGATGGATGCTGCTCTAACTGCACTGTCACAGACATCAGACTCGATTGGAGACACTGTGACTGAAGAAGAGGCCATGAAGATTGTTTCAGAGAACTGAACAGGCAAACTGCTGAACATGCACAATCATGACAATCACCCTGTGGAACATCGAATCTCATACAACATCCATACTGCTTATGGACAACGCAAAACTGCTGACTCCAGACTGAACACAAATTATGTTACATATATTGCTGAATTTTATGTACTGGGAATACCTCAGGGGATAGATACTACAAATAAAGGCAAATGCGATAAATATATTTCTTCATTTTTCCTACTATTTCAGAACTAAATATCCCGACAACATGCCGAAACGTTGCCGGACGCCCCAAGTCACTGGAAGGGCCAAAAGAAACCGTGACAGATCATATCGGCGACAACGACGACTTCTGGATAATGTGACACTAACAGAGCAGCAGCAACAACAACAAGATGATGTAAGTAATGTACCAGGGTGACAGCGACACTACTGATACTCTGCATCAGTTCCTTTCTCAAACACACCCACCCCAACATGTCGCGCAGAGCGCGGGTTATGCTCGTAAGTATTTTAAATACAGTACCTTCAATCACCATAACATGTGTATGAAAACATTTACAACATTAAAATTACAACTTATTTTATATTTACCCTGAACATGAAAGGTGGGGTTTCAGCAATTGGTTCATTTATATCCATCCTGTCTGCAAATGCCAGTTCATGATCGAGGAACAAGAACAACTTGATTTCAATTGAATGTTATATTTTCAAAACGAACTTGTTGAGCAATATTTTGCCTCTGAATTTGTCCCGATTGCGCATGCACAGAGATCTCTGAGATCATTTTTTTTAGTCTCTCTTCCTGTCTGGCAGTCAAACAAAATTGAAAGTCATTACAAACCGGAAACTTAGTTTTTAAGGATGTCAAAAATGACACAAACAGGCACGGATAACTAATGTAATATGTTAAATAAGGTGGTGTATAAGACGTCAACGGCAGTAAGATTCCAGAATTGTTTTTTTTCTATGACTTTTAATATCTTTATTTTATTTCAATTTAGTTATATACAGTACTTAAACACGAGAACATACTTTTGGCCATGCAGTGTATGTGGACACCCCTTCTAATTTGTCGATTCGGCTATTTCAACCACACCCATTGCTGACAGGTGTATAAAATGGAGCGCACAGCCATGCAATCTCCATAGACAAACATTGGCAGTAGAACGGGCTGTACTAAAGAGCTCAGTGACTCAACATGGCACCGTCATAGGATGCCACCTTTCCAAAAAGTCAGTTTGTCAAATTTCTGCCCTGCTAGAGCTACCTCGGTCAACTGTAAGTGCTGTTATTGTGAAGTGAAAACGTCTCGGAGCAACAATAGTTCAGCCGTGAAGTGGTAGGCCACACAAGCTCACAGAACGGGACCGCTGAGTGCTGAAGCACGTAGCGCAGAAAAATTGTCTGTCATCGGTTGCAACACACTACCGAGTTCCAAACTGCGTCTGGAAGCAACGTCAGCACAAACACTGTTCGTCGAGAGCTTCATGAGTTGGGTTTCCATGGCCGAGCAGCCGCACACAAGCCTAAGATCACCATGCGCAATGCCAAGCGTCAGCTGGAGTGATGTAAAGCTCACCGCCATTGGACTCTGGAGCAGTGGAAAGAGGTTATCTGCTGTGATAAATCATGCTTCACCATCTGGCAGCCTGAATGACGAATCTGGGTTTGGTGGATCCCAGGAGAACACAGCCTGCCCTAATGCATGGTGCCAACTATAAGGTTTGGTGGAGGAGGAATCATGGTCTGGAGCTGTTTTCATGGTTTGAGCGAGGCTCCTTAGTTCCAGTGAAGGGAAATCTTAACGCTACAGCATACAATGATATTCTAGACGATTCTGTGCTTCCAACTTTGGAAACTGTTTGGGGAAGGCCCTTTCCTGTTTCAGTGTGACAATACCTCTGTGCACAAAGCGAAGTCCATGCAGAAATGGTTTGTCGAGATCAGTGTGGAAGAACTTGAATGGCCAGCACAGAGCCCTGACATCAACCCCATTGAACACCATTGGGATTAATCAGAACGCCAACTGCGAGCCAGACGTAAATCACCAAATATCAGTGCCTGACCTCACTAATGCTCTTGTGGCTGAATGGAAGCAAATCCCCGCAGCAATGTTCCAACATCAAGTGGAAAGCTTTCCCAGAACAATGGAGGCTGTTATAGCACCAGGGGGGGGGTGGACCAACTCCATATTAATGAACATGATTTTGGAATCAGATGTTGGATGAGCAGGTGTCCACATACTTTTGGCCATGCCATGTAAATTGCCTTTTTAGCATTTTCAAAACCCTTCTGTTTCGCATCAGTACTTGGCCAAAATCTTACAGCAGTTTGCGTCATCATGACCAATCAAATTTGCCACTCACAGACCCTGCCCATGTCCTTGTTTCTCAAGACAGCCTCGGGTAATGTTTTCTTTGAACTCTCTCTTGTACTCTATTTTTCATCTAAAAAATATTCCTGTGGTGTGCGGGCTCCCTTCGGTGTGTTCTGAAGTTCACCCAAAATGTGAGGTGGTGAGACGGAAGACCTAGGTTTTATGAGACTACTTTTAAAATCCTGATCAATTCTACATATTGATTGGTACAAAAATAGTCCATTGGATGCGGTAAATATTGTTGACATGTTTTTGTGGCCATTTTCCTGACTTGTGATATAAGTGATGAATCAAGTGTGGATTATTTGTTGTGGATTTTTTTATCCCTGCACAATTGTCTGTCTGCAGGACACAATGATTGGGCAGCAGGTGCAGGTGTTGGGATATCAGGAATTGATGCAGGAAGTGCAGAAGAGAAGCAAGCAGACACTCTTTGTATATTTCTCTGGCAGTAAAGGAGCCGATGGTACCAGCTGGTGCCCAGACTGTGTTGAAGGTCTCGCCCACATTGTTTCCCCATTTGTGATTGTTTGTAAAACTCCTATCAGCAGTCATACACTCTCTTTCATGCCACAACAGATACCACAGCAACTTACTTTAAATATAATACGCTGAGTAAAGTAAACCACCCAGTGTAATAATGCCAGCCATTGGGACTGCTTCGGTCGCACTGAACCTGCCTTTGGGTGGAGCACCAGAGAGTGATTGTACATAAATATCATTTATGAAAGTGTGACTTCTGATACAAACACACACAAACCTCTCTCTCTCTCTCTCTCCTCCCACCCTTTAACAATGTAGCTGAGCCAGTTGTTCAAGCTGAGCTGCAAAATCTTCCAGCAGGCAGCACCTTCATCTACTGCCAAGTTGGAGATAGACCTTAGTGAGTATTCGATGGTTTTGCTCTCACGTCTTCTTTTATATCGATGGGTTATCGACAGAATGTTTGGCGGAGTATGCTAACCACCGTGGAAAGCAAGAGGAAACTGTCTGCTGACAGGAATTTGTAACTTGTTCATGGTTCTGGCGATGGCTTGCCTACTCTTCACGAAGGATACCGTGAGATCTTTAACGTCCGCCAACGAATACTGGCAGATGGGTTGCCAAGTTTAACGTCTATCCGAGGGACGGCACACACATCAATGACTTATTCACCCTGCCTGTGAAACACCAGGATGACAGTTTATAGCGGGGAGGGATTCAAACCCAGGTTCGACAACTTCGAGCAGAGTGTGCGTACCTCTGGAGCCGAGGCCGTCCCGTCGGCCCATTTTTACCTCAATCACCGAAGCTGAAACGAGGTTATGTTTTAACCCCTATCTGTCTGTCTGTCTGTCGTCTGTCTGTCGTCTGTTAATTGCGAAAATCAAATATTTTTTTTCAAGTATATTGGTTGGTCTTGTGCGTGATTCTGTCTGTATGTCAAATGCCAACAGGTCACAATTGTAAACCGACCTTCACGAAACTTCACCACATGGTAGCGTTCCTCATGAGCAAGAAGCCTATTGTTTTTGAGGTTAAAAGGTTCACATAGGCCAAAGGTCACCAACTTCGTCAGGTTTCTAAAATCCTCAATTTCCATCCTATTGACTTAAAATTTGAACAGGATTTGCATATCAGGTCACTAAAATCAACTATCAATTATTTTTGAGGTCAACAAAGACCAAAAGGTCAACAACGAAGGTGGAATTTCTAAAATCCTCAGTTTGGATTTGAATATTGAAGAAGAGTTGCATATTTGGTCATTGAATTCAACCACCAATTATTTTTCAGGTCAAATTTATTTTATGGATTTCTCGAGTGCCGTGCTCTGCACATCTTGTTTGCTTGTTTGTGTGCAGGATATCTCAAAAAGTTGTGGACAGATTCGGATGACAGTTGATGGACCGAATGCCCGTCTACTTTTTTATTGTTGTTGTTATTTGGTTGCATAAGCTTTTGCTTTAATTTTTTGTTGTTGTCGTTAATCATTTTTATCCAAAGTACATTCACTCTATCAGCATCTTGTGTTATTTTGTCATCAAAGAAATTGCTTTTCTTTCTGCAAATCCAGTGTAGTTATTATTGAAGATGATTGTGTTGTTTGAATGACACGGTTGTGTTCGACAGCTGGAAGGACGGGAATAATGAGTTTCGGAAGGAGCTCAAGGTAACGAGCATTCCGACACTGCTCAAGTACGGCACGGTAAGAAACACGTACTGCTGGAATTGCATGTTCAAAGAATGTTTTCATCTTGTTTACATAAATATTTAACGACAGTGAGGTTGTATTCTGAACTCGGCAGAAATTCCACATATCGGTTGAGTAGAGTAAAGTTTATTAGTTTTGATGTCATTGCCCAGACAAAGGTGTCCATTATTGTAGAATTTAAATTTTTATCTGGCTTTGCTTTGTCACAGTCTTGAAATGAACTTTGCCATTTAACCCTGTCCATGCAGAGATACTGAGGAGTGTTGCTTTAAGGTCGCTTCAACGTTGTCATTCGAGTGGCTCTGCTTCTTTTAATTTTTATTTATTTATTTATGTTTTTTTCTTGGAAAGATTCCATCATCTCACTGGACCATTTGTGTTGTATACTCATATTTACTTGATGCCAATAACAATTTGCCTGAATGAAGCCACCAAACACTACTTGTGCTCTTTTGATTCATAATAAGGGTTTGATTTCCAAAGGTTTGTGATCAATTGCCAGGTCCATGATAACTGAATTGTTTCCTTTTCTTTAATGTGGGCAGAGACATACCAGGTGACGTCAGAGTGCCCTTTTAGTTACCCTTTTTTTGTGAGACAAAATTTTCACCATCGGTGCAACTACTCAAATAGAATGTTTTAATCAGAATTATGGTGTCATCGGTCACGTGGTGTGACTGTGGCAGCCATGTTGGAAAATGGAAAAACTTTGGACCTCTGTATCTCTGAAACCACACCAAGTAAAAAAAATTGCAACTTGGCACATGGCAAGTACTCCTCATGTGGGATGAGTGTCATTTTTATGACATCATAATTGCATATGTAAAACGCTACATCTGATCATTATGAAAAATTAATTTTAAAAAAAAAAACCTTCAAAAATCTTTTTCTCTGGTGACTCAACAGATTGAGGAAAAACTTTACAAGTATGACCATTTATCTTTTAGGAACAAAAGGTTCACACATATGATGTCATAGGTCACATGGTTTGGCAGACATTGGATTTACCTTAAAACTTATTTTAAAAAATCCTCTCCAGAACGGCTGGACAGATCAAGGGGAAACTTCACACTAATGTTTCCCAAGGCATGTGTGTACAAAGTTGTTGAGGAATAATTGAAAGGTCACATGGTTTGGCAGCCATATTGGATTGAAGAAAAGTATTAATGTTTTCTCTGCAACCGCTTCGTCCAATCGACATGAAACTTTACAATTATGATCTAGTAGTAATGGGGAATACACAATTTAAATTTCAACTTGATTAGACACATGATCTGGTAGCCAAAATTATTTCATTTTTTTTTTAATTGTTTGTTTTTTTAATCAGGCTCACTTGGCTGTGCATGGATGGGTTTGAGGGTAGAGGAGAAGCAGCTGAAATGGAATCCTATCCAAGTTCCTCCTGATGACTTCAACTTTGCTTTTTGCTTGTTCAGGTTCCTTCTGATGACTCCAATGCAGGACTGTACCGAGTTGGTTTTCCATTTGATCTGAATTCAATTTATTTTAATCTCATTCTAAACACCACACAAAATGAGTTCTGGTGAGGGTCTGCAATCTCTGATTGCTCTTTCTAGTTAGGTCATCTCTACCGAGATGACCTAATAAAGCCGGACCAAATGTCCGTCCGTCCGTCTGTCAATTTTGCTTTCCGATCTTGATGAAACTTAGTATGTGAATAGAGGTCGATGAGTCTTGCACAACGATATAACTTTTGTCCGGGTTCAAGGTCAGGGACGAGGTCACGTAAGTTATATAAATCGCCATTTTCAAAACCTATCTAGTCTGCCAATTCTACAAGATATTCGGCAACTGTTTATTGATTATGATAGTAAAAAATATTATCTTGTATCAAACCGGACAGATTTTTGAATTTCCTTCCCGTTTGATCGTCACGTGATCTGGAAGATTGCCAAAAACACCGATGCGATTCGCAAAGAAGGAAGGAGAAATGAAATATAAACATAAAACACATTTTTAGCCTTTTATATTTAAACATTTTCCGCCGAAGGTGCAAAAGTTTCAAAACCCGAAATGTAAATGTCGGCATTTATTTTCAAGATATAATTTCGTGCGCGCGCGCCAAAATGTGGAGTCATCTTTAACCAAATTGCGCAGTTCGAGCTGCGCAGTAGAACTGCGCAATAGTCTTCGGTCATAACTGAACATTGAGAACTTGTATTGTAGAGATGACCGTCACCCCCACACGGGGGTAATTTTTTTAATATTGATTTCAGGCTTGTGGAGGAACTTGTAAATATCACATGCAATCTAAACATAAGGAGACGTCTATGGTTAACACAATTTCCAATGTAATTTGGAGACGTATGGCATAAATAAAACCACATATGGCATAAAGTACAAGATAGAGGCACTGATGGGATGACCTGGAGGTACGCACACTTGCCTCTAAGCTGTCTCGCCTGGGTTTGAATCCCGACCCAGCTATAAACTGTCATCTCAGGCAGAGTGAATCATCAATGTGTGTGCCATCCCTTCGATGGACGTTAAACTGGGTGTCCTGTCTCCCGGCATTAGTTCGTGGCTGTTAAAGATCCCATAGTGTTTTTCGCAAAAAGTGGGGGAGCTATCGCTGCCACCTTGGCCAAATTACAAATTACTGCCCTGACTTCCTGCTGCGAGGGAGATGGCAAATAGCCCATTCTACTGACAATTACCAATAAACTGTAAAATCATGAAATGAACAAAACGTGCAGACTCTCTTTTGTACATGCCTTTTGTCATCAATTTAACAGGCCAAATTGAATTGTTTATTGAAGAACAATGGTGAAATGACAAGATGCACTTTGTGGACACCTGCTCGTTCAACATCTCATTTTAAAATCATCTTCACAAGCAAAATATCAATTATTGCTTTTTTATTTTATTGAACAACACTTAAATGTGTAAACACCAACCATGTATAATTTGTTCATTTGTGTTTTGCCCCAAAAATGGGAAGTCCAAGCGCCCAGTGTATTTCCTGACAAAGTTACGTCATAAAGTTGTGACGCAATCGTTGCAGAAAAGTTATCAAAAGGTTGTTTCAACCAATTACAGGACTTTCCACATGACCTTTGAATGCTAAATGAAGTGCGTGGATTTTTTTTCAGCCAAGCACACACACTTGTATTATGTTATACAGTATGTCTGTTACACGTCTTGCATTGGGGATGCGTGTGATGTCATCAACATGAACAAAGCGCACACTGCCATTTCAGAGCAAGAACAGAATAAATTGAAATTGAGTGTAGCAATGGCAGTGGAAGACCATAACGAAACCAGAGCTGAGCTCATTTTGGTTCTTCGTCTTCTTCACTCATGCAGCACAAGGCTGTGGGATTGCATCATTGGCTGAGGGTGTGTCACTGATGCAATGCTCCCTACTGGTTTGGGCAGGAATTTGGCCATGGTGCCAATGATAGCTCACCGATTCCATGGGATCTTTAACATCCACCAAGCAATGCTGGCAGATGGGATGCCCGGGTTAACGTACATCCGGGGGATGGCCCACACATTGATTCACCCTGCTATGAAAGTTTATAGCTGAGTCAGGACCAAAACCAGCTTTGAGGCGAGTGTGCATACATGTAGGCCATCCTGTCAATCTTCTTTTTGTTTAATAAGAATTGACGGGCAGTAGAAACAGCACATATACATGAGGAAAAGTTTGCTTTTGGCAACTGATGGAGGATTTTGGGAAGGAAATGTCATGTACAGATACCACCTATGCTTGCATACCAAATACAGATTGACATAAAGTTGTTACCTGTTGCCCATTCAGTCACAGCAGCTGGTGGAGAAGCAGTGTTGCCAGCCAGAGCTCGTTCGTATGTTGCTCACAGAAGAGGTTTGATAATGCCCACGACGTGGAGTGCAGCATTGACTTTCACAGGGAGCTGTTTTTTTCAAAGCTGTAAGCAAGCCTTCGATTTGGAAAGATGCCAAAATGGTATTTTGGAAACCTCGCACTAAGTGCAGAGATTATTTTCAAAATTATGCTTTGTGATTATCATATTGCTCATTTTGAATAATAATGAATGCAGTCATTTTGAAGTAACACTTGTTGCAGTAAAATTAACATTTGTGATTGCAATATTAAAAAGCATCCTTTAAACTTTGTCATTGGTTTTATGATTTTAACTCGAGCAAGGGCGCATGTTATTTGAACGTTGGTGTCATCCTCCCTTTCATTTGAAGGTAAAGAAGGTGAGTAGTAATTGAATGAGGATTTATCCTTGATTAATTACTGAAAATAAAAACAAATTATTATATTTTCACTTCACTTTTAAAAAGGTGAGCAGTAATTCTGGATTTTGGGAGTTTCACCAGAAGGGGGTTGATGATGGAAACATGTGGGGGACAAAGCATGGAAAGAACAGAGGGTGAAAGACCAGAAAGGAGATGGTATAATCAGAGACCACTGATCTGTCTGCAATGGGAAAGTGATAGGCCCATAGATTCAGCTTCATCGTGAGAGTTTACAATAATCTCAAAGGCCTCGTCTTCCATAGTGTCAAGCTGTGAGGCAGGGGAGCCAGACCAGAGGGGACAGCAGTACTCCTTCAAGCTGTGGATGAAGACCTTGTTGGTGGATAAGAGTTCAGGTGTGCCAAAGAAGGACTTTGTATGACTGAGGATGCCCAGTCAGCACCTGGCTTTGGAGGCCAACTTTGAAATGTGGTTTTCCGAAGAAAGATTATGGTTCATCGTGAAATCCAGGAGTTTCAGTGACTGAACTTTAAGAGGATTGTTAAGAAAGTAGATGACAGGGTTTTGCCAGACAGTCCTTTTGGAGTGAGATTTGTCTGGATTGAAAGACCAGATCTGGATTTTTGTTTTTCTCCAAAGTTGTAAAACTGTACCAGTATTCCCAGTCCTGCAAAGTACTTCTCTGTCCAATCTCTATCACACAGTGTATTTGAGGGATTCTGGCAATTACCATGAACTTGTGCACCAATGACCAGTAAAGCTTTTAATCATGCAAATCAAACGATTGCTATCAAAAATCTGATTCAACTTGGAGTTGATCGGCTAGTTTTGCCGACAACGTGCAGTTTTCCATTGCAGCGTTCACAAACCGTTCAATACCAACCGCAGATAAATGGCGATATCTTAATCTTGCGTGTGATGCTCCGTAAGGTACAAAATCATGTCCCATTCCCTTCTTGGCAATGGATAACAATGCAGCTCTCACCTCTGCAAAATGCTGGAAATATTTTGATCTTCGCACTAATGTGGTATCTAAATCAGAACGTTCAAATTTCTTTTCATAATCAACTCTTGTTAATTGGCATCATATGAAGCTGAACCCGGTGAAATGTAAATCAATTCAGATGTCATTCCTTCACAGTCCACCACCTTCAAGTTATTTTGAATAGAGTTTAAGAAAGGAGACAATTTCAAGTGAGACATCATGATCTCCCTTTTCTGCTGGAGATTGTGATGTCCTACTTGAAGTTGTCTCTTTTCTTAAACTCGATTCAAAATAACTTGAAGTGGAATCAACAAGAGCAATGGTTCACACTTTACATATGGAGCAAAGGCTGACGATTTGGATTTGATTTACAAAATGTATATTCTCCCGCTGCTTGAACCCAGACTGCCTGTGTGGTCTTTTTGTATTACTGTAGCTCAAGCACAATGTGTCCAACGTATCCAGAAGAGAGTGTGACGTATGCCTCTAAACTATCCAGCCTGGGTTTGAATCCCAACCCAACTGTAAACTGTCATCCCAGTGTCTCACAGGCAGGGTGGTAAATCAATGTGTGCCATCTCTCGGATGGACGTTAAAACGGCATCCTGTCTGTCGGCATTTGTTGGTGGACGTTAAAGATCCCACTGTGACCTTCACAAAGAGTATGTGAGCTATCGCCAGCCCCATGAACAAATTACAAATTCCTGCCCTAACTACTTATAGTTCCCACATTCAGCTTTCACAAGCCTGGTGTTGGCTTAGTGGTTCGGGTGGCGGCTTGGGATCCTTGGGTCCTGAGTTCAAGCCCCGTTGGCCACTGAATTAATATACTTCTTTTGTTTATTTCATTTAAGCTGATCTTCAACTGAGTCTGTTGACTCAGCCCGTCATCCTTCCGAGGTTGGCAAAATGAGTACCAGTGTACTGGTAAGGGGGACACTGCATCAACAGCATTGCCGCGTCCCAACCAATGATGCAACCAGCAGCCACAGGCTGCACTCGATAGAGAGACATTCAGCTTTGACCACTCTATCATCGTCCTGCATGTACAAGCTCATCCCAATGATCTTCAGAAAAATATCATATGAGCTTCCCAGACCAAAGTATTTTACATCAAACCAAAGATGAAATACTCATACAGTATTTTACATTAATTATAACAGTAGACATGACATCAAAACTGTGCATGGTATTGGAATATAAGATCCCAGCATCACAAGCTATGCTTACATGGATGCAAATTTCTCCAAAATTATCATAATGTGTTTAAGGGTGATAAAAAAGATAGATCGAGAAGGGCACTCGGTAGAGCGCATACCTCTGCCACGTAATGCCTAATCCGTGAGAACATATCGGGCCCAATACATTTTTGAAATATCATGCTGAACAGTACTATATCGTTTTTTGGCCATATCTCTAAACGGTGAAGAATTGCTTATGAAATTAAAAAATTCTCGTATGCAGATCTGGATTCAGATCTTCACCAAAATCGAATCAATTCGTCCTTGCGACACACCCAACCTGTCCACCAAGTTTCGTCTGAATCCGTCCACAACTTTTTGAGATATTGTGCTATATATGGTTTGCACTCTCTCAATGGTGAAGAATCACTTCAAAATTATCAGATCCGCATCCGGATCTCCACAAATTGAATCAATTCTTCATTGTCAAACATCCAACATATCCACCAAGTTTCGTCCGAATCCGTCCACAACTTTTTGAGATATCGTGCTATATATCATTTTTGGCCCCATCTCTCAAGGGTGAAGAATCACTTTAAAAATTCAAGTCGTTGGATCTGGATCTTCACTAAAATATAATCATTTCGTCCTTATCACACCAAAAGGGGTGAAAACATAACCTGTTCACCTTTGGTGGCAGAGGTAAAAATGTTGCCAAGTAAACTTGATTGATAATTAACTTGAAAAAGTAAACATTTTTAGCATATAGCACAATGTATTGTTCTTATCCTTTAATGGGAAATTTATTCAAATACAACATGATTATTACATCTATGTGCTTGAACATTGTATCTATTTTTAATGACGTATTTGAATTTTAAACACCTTATATCTCTTGACTGTATTGGAAGGTTACCAGTCTGATCAGTAAAAATTCCCCTCTTCCCTTCCCCAAAACAGATGGCCATCCAAATAATCTTTAATCTTTATTCAGTCGGATAGAATCATCTATTATATTATTTTGCTTATTAAGGGATTCTTATACATAAATAATTATATATTGGTGCCTGAAATTCTGGCTGGAAGCAGGAGTCTGGCTTCAATGGAATGTGTGTCAAAAGTGATATCCAGATGCCTTTTAAAACTCCGATCAAACTTCAGAAATAAAATATTCCCCAGACCTCTGAATTTAAGCTGATTTTCAAATGGCCGCTGCAATAAGGCTATGAGTGATCTCTCCCCGAACCCCAAAACATCAGCGTTGGCATCATTCTGTCTCGAGGATGATCAGATATTCTCATTGTCTTACCTCCACCCCACTTTTCTCTGCATATTATACAAGAACTCAAAAAGACCATGTACAGCAGAATTAGAGGAAGACTGGCTTATTGAACCTCCTCTGAATTCTCCATATCAGTATGTTAATGTTTGTTTGTTTATGTGTTTTTAAAAGAAATGACTCAAATGTACAGGAGGAATTGAGAATTCTTCTACACTTCGATGGGAACACCAGTCCAAACGGACAAACATTAAATATTTTAATGGCAATTCACGTGAAGGCATAGTCAAGATGACCGGTCCGTAATCCATCTTAACGATCCTTGCGTTTTCAAATCAAAGATGAGAATGGCAGAAGATAAAATTCAGAAACTTCTCAACTTCATGCACTCATCTCCAGATTGCAAATCTCCAGATTTATTTATTTAGCAAACAATGATCATTTATTGCTGCAAAACATTAAACGAGTGCGTGCACTTCGACTCCAATGTGCGAACACATGAAGGACAGAGCAATAAACCAGGAAATATTAACATGGAATGAAAATAGCTCCAATAACAGATGTACCTTGCATGTTGATCAGCTGCTTAAAAGGGTGAGCATTCATTTCTATTCTTATGCAAGTATAATCGGCAAATGAGGCTCAAGCAGCACAAGCTTCGGTGTTTGTGCATGAGATGATGCTTTTGAGAGTTGAACATGAAAGACAATATTTAATACCGTATTGCAATGTGCAAGAGTGGCATCAAATTCTCACCCGATCAGTGCTAAAACCAAAAATATAATCTCTTTCCCAACTTCTCTATAACCTGTAAAACACGATCACAAGTCCCAGCATGCTGTCAGTGTTTGGACGAATCTCTCGAAGGGAATTTATAATCAGGGAGTCGGATTCAACTCGAACTTCCAAACACTTCACATTCAAGTAGATGAAGTGTTTGAAGCATGTTGGGTACGTAACACAAGGCCAAAACATTTGATAACTTGCAATTAAAGATTGCCCAATTCCAAAGTATTGCCTGCAAAACCTGCGGTGCAATCTCACCCTACTTCAGTTACGAGCACGTTAATGCTTTCCCTTCGTCGTCGGAAAACGCCGTTACATCAAGTCAAAGAGATAACTCTTGGAGGGTTGGGAGAAAATGTAATTTTGTATTACATTTGCCAGAATTACATTGAAATAGGTGCAAATTTCAAACAAAGCAGTACAAAGGTTTCAATCGACAGATTCCTGGAGGTCAGAATGCTATACCCAGAGAAGGATGAATCGTATATGAGAACTACAGAGAAAAACATACAATTCCACGAGGACAAAATATCCACTTTTGTCTGTAAATAGACATTTATCATGTCTTTACGTTTTCTATTTCGTTCTTGATCGCCTTGCATCATAATACGGTACATGTAGGATTAGTCGCATGATCCAATTTACAACAATTTATATGCAATCGATGAGCAATGCACAACTATGTCTTCGGCAAAAAGTTTATAGATGCCTGGATCACACGATTTCAAGTCAACTGCACAGTTTCGTCAAATCTAAAATGTCAACTGCAGTCGCCGTTCCAGCAATCGATCAATGGAATATGTGAAATCACTGCTCACCGAACGCAAAAGCATGCACAGGTATATGCATAACAGGTCATGCAATTGTGGAAGTGAAAAATAAATTCCATCTTATCAAATGTGCATAATAGTCTGCATTAACAATTTATGGCCATATAAGGTGATGATAAACTGACTCACAGGACTGTCACCAGGCCTACGTGTTCTGTGTTTGTCATGTTTTCAAATGCATTTAAATGATTGAAGATGTGTATAATCTGTTGTAAAACACTGTAATTAACAAAAGTCGTTTTTTTTTTACCATAAATGGAATTGTTGACCAAGAAGGATCATGGGTGCATTGCTGAAGCTGTTTGTTGAAGCAGGCTTCTGTGGTCCTGCAATTTAATCGCTGTACTTCATCTTCCATATTGACTAAAACCTCATGTGTTGTTGCTTTCTTTCCTGTGCTGACACCCCAGGCATATACCTTGGGCTGTTGACTTATCATGGACCATTACTTAAAATGTATAAAGAATACATCATGCTTATGGGATGAACTTATTTGGCCTTTGGCCTGCTGACAGAGGCTTTGAGTGTTCCTTCCCCTTTTCCTTCCTCGCAAGTCTCTGAGTAGTTTCTTTCTTTGTAAACTGTCTTGGTCAGATCTTAATTAGTCAGTGTCAGATGTCCTCTGCATGACCCATCCCTTGTTTGGAATTTTCTATATAAACTGGACCTCTGGCACTGAAAAGCCAGAAAGGATTCCAAGGCTGGCTTGAAGTTTGGCCTTTCCCCGTGCACGTGACCAATCATCTGATTCAACCAAAGGCGGGGTCGGAGTTTTTCCGACACAATAAATAAATTCACACACAGGTGGTATATAATCATGAAGCCGTCCTTATTGCTCATTAATGTTAACATACTGATCAATCATACACAAATCATTGTAAGGGAAAGTGCTTAAATACCACGACAAGGAAAGTTATGCAAGTGATGATGTCGGGGGAATGTAATCGAGTGTTGCACCATGGATCTATACTCACAATAAATGATCATTACAGCTGCACATTTGGCCAATGCCAGTGGCAGAAGCAAAGCTTTAATTCCGATTGATCGATCAGATGCTAACGCTCCTTTTTAGATCGATTTGTAATGCAGTCAGCATCACTTCCACAAGCTTCAACATCGGATAAACGCAGAGGATGACAA
>NC_140964.1:104821122-104998622 GCF_056783735.1 Eptatretus burgeri | reverse complement strand
AACATTTGTTTACTTCACATAATATGTGAATTACAAGTCCATCCATATGTGAAATACAGCTTGTTTATAAATCCTGGACTTGAACACTATTTACCCTTGAAAGTTGTTTTTAGATCCTCGTGGAGGATTTCGAAGTCTTACTCACGTTGTTGTTCTTCATTTTCTTCTTGTGGACTTTTTTGTTTCACAGCCTGCAGTTTTCATCGAAACTTCCTGAAACTTGGCATATATATGTAAAAATACCCTGCACAGACTAAACATCTCCGATTTTGAAAATTCCTCCGAGGAAAAAAAAGTTATGACGTCAAAATATCTCCGCTAATGGAAATCGCCTAAAAAGATTATCTCCAAAACTCGGCAAGCTTTTCGAATTCTGTTTGCGGGAATCGAACAGGGCGTCAGCAGAGATGAATTACCGCACATATGATACATCACTATGACTTCATATCAATTTTTATGACGTCATTCCTATTTTTTGACATTTTTTGTTTCACAACCCAGAGTTTTCATCGGATCTTCGTGAAACTTGCCACGTATATGCAGAAAGCCCACGCACAGGCAGTAACCATCTCCGATTTTGGAAATTCTTCCGAGAAAAAAAGTTGACGTCATAATATCGCTGCAAATGGAAATCGCCTATACCATTATCTCCGAAACTAGGCAAGCTGTTTGAATTTTGTTTGCGGGAATCAAGCCGGGCATTAGCACAGATAATTTATCACAAACCTGATACATCACAATGACGTCATATTAGTTTTTGACACCATCATTAAGAGGACGAGGATCTTAGCTCATTTGAGCTTGTTTATTAAAGACTTTACTATTTTCTTTCCTTTACCTTCTTTCTGAGAACGTACCTTCTTTGGCGGTGTATAATAGACCGCTGCCACGATTGCCCCCAACAAAACATGCATTACCTCGTTTTCTCTGCATGAGTTGTAATCAAAATGTACCTTTGTTTCCTCAAAACAGTACCTTTATTTAATGATAGAAGACACGTTGTTCAATACTCAAATGAACACCAGAGGCCCGAGGACAAACATGGAGCAAACAAAATGCCAGCGAATGGACTTCATATTTCAACCCTGAGATTGAAAACAGGCCTATTTTCACTTCAAAATGCATTTTTGTCTAAAACTGCCAATTTTCGTCCGATTTCCTTCCCGATTTTTTTGCAACAGTCTTAAGCCATCTTCGCGACTATGAAAAATGAAATCGGATATCGAATTAGAGTTAAGATAAAGCCACAAGAGAGTAAGAAAGTGTGAGCCTTATAAAAGAGGCCTGAGAGCCAATACAGAGCAAACAAAATGGCGGCTATTTGATTTGGAAGCCCCACCCAGAGAGACAGACAGACTGACAGAGAATGTATACACAAAGAGAGATAGAAAGGTATTAATTTGACTTTGTGTGTATCCATCTGGTGTATGCATTGCAGTTGATAACAGTCTTGCCTGTGCGATACTGTTGGAGTGATGAAGCTTCATTTTTTGAGTCTCCAAATAATCGGTGAAGGGCTTCTGCATGGATGGGCCCACAGCAGGAATAAAGCTATGGATTAAGGCAAAGATGAGTGTAAGTACAATTGATTGAGCAGAAAATATTTTCAATAGTGTTCCTTAACCAAAGCAGGGAAGCAGTTTTCTATTGTAGTGATCTCGTGCCCATGCAACTAGGATAGTACAAAGCGAGACTACAAATTATCTGATATCGATACATGCACAAAACAACAACGCTCAAACTATTCATGCTTCAAATGTAAAGAATATGATCATCATTTTGGCCTAAAATAAGGATGATGCAGTTCAAATGTTGTAAAAGACAAAAAAAAAAGAAAAAAATATGGTTCACATTTGACCTGGAAATTTGTTGATGAAAACGATAATCATTTTATGTTGAATGATTTTTGAAAGTGGTCACCAATAGCCACAACTCGTGCAATTGCTGTTTCAATCATGTACCAGACTATGGCGTTGACAGCTCAGTAAGATCGCCCCCTCCAAGTCTGGAAGGATGATGGTTTGAATCCAACCCTGAAAAGGTTATACCAAATTCTCTAAAAATGTTATGTGCTGTTTCATCGCTTGATGCTCAGCATTTAGAGGATAGAGCATGGATAAACCCCATGGGTTGGCATCTCTTGGGGGTGGGGAAGAGAAACCCCTCGCAATATATGCCCTGATGTCCTCAGAGATAAAAGTGTCTCCGCTATATTGCACCACCATCATCCAGCGTGTGCCAGGACGTAACGTCTGTATTTATCAACAACAATGTTTGTCTGAAGTCAAGTCCTGTGCTGTCTCGTGTCTCTGCATACAAGTGAGTGCATAATTTGTGTGCTAAAGCTCTCCTTTGAGCCTTAGAAACTACAAGTAAAGGACAAAAATGATTTATCAGCTTGCTTTCTCAACATGTAAAGCTAACTGGACTGAGGACAACTTCAGTTCGTTCGTCCTCTCTCGTTCTCTCTCTCCCTCTCTCCTTCTCTCTCTGCTCCCCCCCACCCTGCCCACACCTCCCACCCACCAGGTATCTGCAGGATGGACATGGTCCACCAACAACCACCTCAGAGTGAAACTCCCAAAATCCAGACTCATTGCTCACCTCCACTGATTCATGCTTCTTTTTTCCTGCCCGTGGAACCAACATCCACACGCTCCTCAATCTTATTCTTCCCTTCAGGTCTTCAAGACAGCTGTTACGTTGTGTTCCTTTTGTTACGTTGTGTTCTGATCAGTTCTGTGTTATAGCTCTTCCACAAGCCTTGACACTGTATAGAAAAGAAAAATAAACAAAAAAGACAATTTGATGTCACAACGTCGACAGATATGCCTCCGCCCACATTATGTCTTTACTTACTCAAACTATGACCTAAAACCTCAAGACCATTTGACCTCAATGTCTAATCTGTACGTATGTATTGTTACGGCTGTGGAAATTCGCATTGCACCATAAAGGGCCCTCAGGTGAGATATCTCCATAGGTACATGTGTAGTTAGCCCAAACCCGTTGTATAGAGGGAATTTATGTGATCCATTCGGGCTGCGACCTTCCAGTCAGTCGTTTTTCTTAATCTATCTTTTATTTCAAACGGGCAAAAACCACCAACGATGCTGGTGGGATTTTCCCGCCATTCTTCCCAGCGCTTGGTGTGAGGGAAGGGGGAGGGGCAGCTCGCCGCTGATTGGTGGATGGACAGCGTGAGGCGGTCAGGGTGAGGGAACGCCCCTTTTCCAGAACCCTCTCCAAGGAGGGTGGAGCCGAAAACGGGGCAGAGTGAAGGGCGGAGCCCCGCGCTACAAAAGTCGGACAAGGGGGGGCGCGCCTCTTCTTCCTCGCCCTCTTCCTCTTCGTCCTGGTGCTGGTCTCGTCGTTCATCTTGGCTGGTGGTCTGGTCTGGTCTTCTGTCGGTGCGGTTCCGAGACCCCGCCTCCGCGCGGAGATAGCGCCGGAAACCCCATCCGTTTCCCCAAAACCCCGTCCGAGCTGTCAGGCGGATGACGCGAGCTACGCGCGGCATGAGCTCGGTGCACCACGCAGGAGAGGGCTCGCAGACCGCGAGAGGAGTCGGGGCCAGGCGCGACCACGCCGACGGACGTGGGAGGAGGACTCGACGGCCCACAGGGAAGTCGCCACTTTTCTTGTCTTTGGGTTTGTGTAAATGACTGTGGGTGGCGCCTGTCCGACAAGTAGAACTGTTTAAGTGTTGCCGTGTGTACGCGTATTCGGTTTTAACTCTGCTTTTGCTTTATATGTGCATTTTGATTATTGTGACTGTAAATACGTACCTTCCGTACTGGTCTGTGTGAATTAAACGTGCTTGTGTGAACTTGGTCCCCGTTTCGCTGCGTCCTTTCCTTTGTTTGACTCTCCATCCTGCTTCACGTAAGGGGTTCGTAGTGGGTGCAACATCCCGGTAATTAATAGGAACTGTCAAGGCCGACGATAACACCGCTCGGTTATCACTGTAGCACGGAACGGACCGCTTAAGCGGTTCGTGTCCGGAGTCTGCCTGTGGCGTGGTACGATCGCCCGGTCGACCATTCGCGCAGGTACTTAGGTAGATTGAATTTGGCGAGCAACCCTATCCTGCGCGGGTGGGCAATTGGCACGATCGTGGTGAGGTTAAACCCCCACCCGTGACTAGCTCCCGGCGTTGTTCCAAGAGGGTCACGACTGAATTGTCCGTCCGGTGGGCGACGTGCCGCGATTCGAGTTACGTGGCCGTTCGCACACCGGCGGATGCGAATTCGCAACAGTATCATGGTTCGCCATTTTGGTTCCGGTTCTTGAGCACCGTCGCTCTTCAGGGTCTCCGCCGATTTTCTCAAAGACAAGTTTTCCGATCGTTTTTGTCGCATTTTTACTGTCATTTTGTTATCTCTGTGTTTACTGTGTGTTTCTCGTTCGGTCTTATGTTAACACCCGTGCTATTTGTTGAGTTTGACGCCTTTTCATATCAGGTTTCCTTGAGGCCTACCCTTCTTCCCGTTTGTGTGCACGATCATGTTTATTGTATTTTCTCCTTACTATCAGTTTTTATTTTCTCCACTTTTCCCTCCAGCCTCCTTCTATCCCTCCCAACTATACCCTTTGTTTCATGTCTTAAAATATAAAAAAATACCTTTTACCTCACATTATACGCCATAAAACCACATGACTTCCTGTACAGACTTCTTCCTCCTCCTGCCGATCTACCATCTGCTTTTGTCAACCCACATTCACCATGCACCTTCATGATTTTTTCTTCCACCTTTCCTTTTCCTAATCTTTAAAGAAATATATAAAAAAAATTAATTATTTTAACCTCTCACGTTTCAACTCCTGTTTCTCTAACCCCTCTTTTTCTTCCTGTAACTTTCGTCGAACTACCAGCTTCCTTCTGCGTTTGCCAATCCAAATTCATCAAACACCTACACGATTTTTCTTCAACCTTTCCTTGACTTAAGCCTATGTAATCTTTATGAGAAAAAAAACACAAAACAAATAAAAAACGGTCTCTTAAAATGTTAAAATGTCCTCTTTCACAAGGGTGGTTCTCAGTAGTGTGTATAATTCACTACTCGTTTTCTTCTTCAAAAGACTATTTTCAATTTGACCTGTCCTTCATTCAATGTCTACAACGTCCCACTGTTACAATGTTTCTTTTCTCCATTCTCTTAATTCTCCTTTATTGCATCCCTCATGTAATGTCTTTAATCGCATCTCCAACTTAAAAAAAAATTTTAATCCCAGTTTGCAATGCATGTTCGTGTTCCATCAACCGTCTTTTTTCCATCTTCAGTGCCAATTCACCTCACTTCTTTACATATACCTCCTCCTAACCCCTTACTTGTTATCCCCCCTCTGTTGGCACCTCTTCACTGTCATCTGCTTCAGTATCAGTTCCTCCTGTGTTGTCCAAAAGTGTGGTGTTCCAACATCTGTGGGCTCCATTCTAACCTAACAGATATCTCTCTCTCAATCAGTACACTCATCACCACAAACTTGCTCCTTCCTTCCTCTCAACACACCTCCCCCTCTTCCCAACCTCTCAAATCTTGTACCTCCCCTTGCCCACTCCCTTTTTCACCATACCTCGACCAAGTCTCATTCTTCCCTTTTCCCCACCTCTCCCATCGCCCTCCTGCACCGAGGCCGAGCCTGCTCTCATAGTCTCCCCTCCCTCACAAAGAACCTTCACACTCTACCCCCTCACCTTTCTCAAAACCCCCTTACCCTTCCCCCTCACTCCCCTTCCAAAAGTTGCCCCCCTCACATCCACAAAGGTGCTTCCTTCCCCCACCTTCTCTCTTCCACCTCCTCCAATCTTCAACTGCCCTCTTCCCCCTCTCTTATTACTCCCCATGGTACCACAACACATCACTGCTGAGCCTTTTCTCCTCCTCATCCGGCCCTCTCCCCAAGCAATTTTGAAATCCCCCACCTCTCCTTACCTCCCCTACTTCTCCCTCATCCTATCCTCCCCCCCCTCCCCTGCACCCAAAACCTCCTCCCCTCCCTCTTCCTTAGCAGTGTGGACCTCAAACATCTAGGACTTTCATTCAAACCTGACAGATCTTTCCATACAGGTTGCCACTGACAAACCAGACATAATCTGCCTAACAGAAACTTTCCTCCTTCAAGACGTCTCTGACTCCCTCGTAACTCCCACCTCCGGTATGACAGAACTGAGCCTTGACCTGGCGGTAGAGTTGCTCTCTTCATCAAAGACTCTAATCCTCACTCTCCACAGACTGCCCTCACTCCCCCACACCCCCTGGAATACCTCTGGCTATGGCTTCCCCTCCACTCCCACCTCATGATTATGTGTGTTGTACCGCCCACCAAACAGTGATGACTCCATTTACACCTCGCTCGCTGAAAACATGGACCAACTTCTATCCTCTCATCCCAACTCCCTTTTTCTCATTTGTGGTGACTTCAATTGCCATCATGGCAGTTGGCTGAGTGCGGGTACCCCTCTCACCTGTCATGGTTCTTTAGCAAAAGACGGGATTGGAACTGACACAATCTGTCAACTTCCCGACCACGATCTCCACCAACGGTACACCATCTCTTCTGGATCTGATTTTGACAAATTTTCCAGAGAATATCTGCTGTTCTTCCTCTGCTAAAATTGGTTTGTCTGACCACATGCTTGTCAAAAAAAACATCTCTCTGACTGTTATTAGAGAACTACCTCAGCACCGTCAAGTCTGGCATTTCACTCAGGCCGATTGACAAGGTCTTCAAGCAGCCATCAAACTTCTAGACTGGTCTCCCATCTCTACTTTCTCCAACATAAACTCATCCTGGGAATTCTTTCAAAGAAATTTGCTCTCTCATGCACAGATTTATCCCCTCTCATCATCAGTTGTCCTACCTTCCTCCTGCCCAAGGTACACTGAAGCTTGTGGTGAGGCAGTTGTCCTAAAACAACTTGCCTTCACCTCATGGAAGGCAAATCCAACTGAAGTCAATCTCAGTTCCTTCCATAAAGCTTGGAAGAAGTGTGTGTCGACCTTGAAGAAAGCCAGGAAACAACATCTTTCGAATCTCAAGTCTGAACTCTCAAACCTGTCTCCCTCCTCTATATCCTGGTGGCATCTAGTTAAGTCTGTTTCTGGTGTATGTTCCCCCTCCATCCCCTCCCTTACCTCAAATGGCTGCACAGCTGACACTGCACGTGAAAAGTCTGAATGCCTAAACTCGGTGTTTGCTTCTAAATCTTGTGTCCCAAACCCATTGCTTTCTGTACCCACCTTAACAAATTGCACCCAGCTCTTCTTGGATGCTGTGTACTTTTCTCCTGACAAGGTGGAGAGCATGCTGTCAAACAACTCGACTCTGATTCTGCAACCAGTCCAGACGGCATCAGCCCACGTGTCCGAAAAACCTGCTCTGCTGCAGCTCTTGCTCACCCTCTCTGTGTTATATGCACCCTCTCATTTGCTCAAAGTCATCTGCCTTCTGCTTGGAAATCAGCAAACATTACTGCTCTGCATAACAAAGGTGCAAAAACAGATCATTGCACCGACAGACCAATCAGGCTTCTCCCAATCATCAGCGAGGTTCTGGAATCAATCAACGCTTCCAACATTAAACCCTTCCTCTTCTCCAATGGCCTGATTTCTGATCATCAATTTGGATTCAGACCAGGTCACTCTTCCCTGGACTTCCTGCTCCTGCTTTCAATGGATGGAAGTCCTCAATGCCAGACATGAGATCAGAGCCATCTCCCAAGACATATCACGTACTTTCGATACGGTTTGGCACCCCCGCCCTCCTCACCAAACTCTCTTCCTATGGTATCCAAGGCAATCTTCGCTCTTGGCTCGCAGACTTCCACTCCTGCAGCAGTCAACATGTGGCCCTTAATGGAATTCTCTCATCCCCTCTTCCTGTCCAGTCTGGAGTTCCTCAAGGCAGTGTTCTGGGCCCAATGTTTTTTTTTTTCCATCAATGTTCAATTTTCTCGTTTTCATCAATGATCTCTCCGACTCTCTGGAAAATCCTCTTTATGTCTTTAAATAAAACATAAAAAATAAACCCCATTCAATGTGCCACATACTTTTACTCGCTTGATTGTAAATAAATGCTTGTGTAGAAATGTTCCCAGCTCGTTTTCATGTTTTCTTCCATTGGGCCAGCATAGTCCGCATCCTCATTTAGCAGGGACGTTATCCCCCAACGATCTGTTTCCGAGCCGCAACGTGCTTGGCAGTCTCGCTCGGCTGCATCTGATCTGGTAAGGTGATCCGGTTTGAGCAAGTGCCTACCGAGGGCATGCCCCCGGTAATTAGATCACGTGACCCTTAGGTAAACAGTATTTATTAAACGGGGGACCCAAAGTCACATGGTCGAGTTAATGGCATTCACGGTCGATTAGCGACCCGCCGCATCACGAAGTTATTCATGTGCAACGGCCTATGATTACTGATAGTCTGGTGGAAACCCGAGGTAGTTCACCCCTCGTGGTCTTCTCCCCCGACCCCGGGTCCGCAACAATATATATATATATATATGTATATCTTCTTCTTCATTCGGCTGCTCCCGTTTGGGGTCGCCACAGCGGATCATCCGTATGATCCGCATTGTGATTTGGCACAGGTTTTACGCCGGATGCCCTTCCTGACGCAACCCTGGTCGTCTCTTACGACACAGGGATATGGTACACCTATTTTAACCGGGGTATACACCGGCCCAGTACACTGGTACTCACTTTGCCGACCTCGGAAGGATGACAGGCTGAGTCAACCCCCTGGTGTATTAATTCAGTGGCCCAACCGGGTTTGAACTCAGGACCTTTTGGATCCCAAGCCGCTGCCCAAACCACTGTGCCAACACCAGGCTTACACATATATATATATATATATATGTATGTGTATATATATGTATGTGTATATATATGTATGTGTATATATATGTATGTGTATATATATATATATGTGTATATATATATATATGTGTATATATATATATATATATATATATATATGTGTATATATATATATATATATATATGTGTATATATATATATATATATATATATATATATATATATATATATATATATATATATATATATATATATATATATATATATATATATATATATATATATATATATATATATATATATATATATATATATATATATATATATATATATATATATATATATATATATATATATATATATGTATGTGTATATATATATATATATATATATATATATATATATATATATATGTATATATATATATATATATATATATATATATATATATATATATATATATATATATATATATATATATATATATATATATATATATATATATATATATATATATATATATATATATATATATATATATATATATATATATATATATATATATATATATATATATATATATATATATATATATATATATATCTATATATATATATATATATATACATATATATATATATATATATATATATATATATATATATATATATATATATATATATATATATATACATATAAATATATACACATACACATACATAAATAATAAAAATGACCGTTTTTACAGCCATTTTTCCCTGCTGTGCAGGGGTTTGGCTTTTTGTGAGGCAATGTTTTATGGCCGGATGCCCTTCCTGACGCCAACCCTGGTCGCCTCTTACGACACACAGGGATATGGTACACCTATTCTAACCGGGGCATACACCGGGACCAGTACACTGGCACTCATTTCGCCGACCTCGGAAGGATGACAGGCTGAGTCAACCCCCTGGTGTTAATTCAGCAGCCAACGGGGCTTGAACTCAGGACACTGGGATCCCAAGCCACCACCCTAACCATCCTAAGTATATATATATATATATATATATATATATATATATATATATATATATATATATATATATATATATATATATATATATATATATATATATATATATATATATATATATATATATATACTTAGGAGGGTGTTGTGATAATTTTCATCACTCTTGAGAAAGGTTAAAAGATGTATGTTGCTTCTCACATGTTTTAACGTTGAGTAATTGCTTGTTTTATTAAGGGTTGGACAATTTACCACGGATTCCTTTGATTCGATTTTGGTAAAGATCCAAATTTGGATCTGGATACGATTATTTTTTTATTTTTTTCAGTGATTCTTCCAGTCAGGTCAAGTCAGATTAGATCTGTGACTTGCTTCAGGTACCATGTAAACCTGCACTAACCTGTTTCATGGTCAGGTTGTCAGCAACTAAATCATCTCCACCACCAGGTTTCCTGGTGAGAAGAGTGTATGATATGGACACCCAGCAGATTGAAGAACAGAACCTGTCAAAGGGTGGAGGAGCTAGTTGTGAGCCAACGGCCATCCGTATCTAGTGAACAACTGTGTCTGTGGACATTCTCCTGCAGTTAGGTTACTTTTTTATTCGGAGGTTGGTGGTAGGATTTGCACTCCGGCCACGGTAAAACCCCTCATTCCACAAAACATTCCAAAAGCATTAAAATATATATATATATATATATATATATATATATATATATATATATATATATATATATATATATATATATATATATATATATATATATATATATATATATATCGGAAAACCCACTCGGTGGAAGTACCTCCTGTGCAGCTTCCCTTCGCATGGCAGCTCACCAGATGACGGGATTGGGGCAAAGCCTTTGGGACCCCCAATCTTTGACAGGAGAGAAACCATGGGGTAACCTTCCCGGGTCAGATTGCGGAAGTGTGTGTCGGGGTGGTGCTGAGGTGTCGTCCACCAAACGATGGTCTCCTTGGGTTAACCTGAGGGGGTCCCTTCGGGTGGGTGCCTGGAATGTCCTATCCCTAAGAGAGGATGAGCACCTGTCTCTATTATCATCTGAGCTCAAGCGTTTGACATCGATATTGCAGCACTCTCTGAGGTTTGGAGACCAGATTGCAGCGAGATCATGGTGGGTGGTTACACCTACTATTGGCCTGGTCCCTCTGATGGATACCATGCCCAAGGAGTTGCTGTAGCTGGATCCAATAAGGTGATGCCAACGATAATTGAGGTAACACCAGTCAATGAGCGTTTTATGAGATGAAGGATTCGTCACTCGGGTGTCATTTCCCTGGTCTCTGGATATGTTCTGACTGAGGCGGATGATCTTACTGAAGGACGCATTCTGTGCCACGCTCGAGTCTGTGGTTGATGAGTGCCCCAGGCGAGATACTTTTCTAGTATTGGGGGGGGGGGGTTAAATGCATCGACTGGAACTGATACGGATGGTTGTGAGAGGTGTGTTGGTCCGGGTCTGGAACTGTAAACCAGAATACCACAAAGTTCCTTGACTTTGCAAGAAGTCATGGACTTAGTGTGGCTGGTTCATGGTTTCAGCACCTACAGGCTCATCGCTGGACTTGGTATTCCAACGCTAGCGGAGTGGCAAAGGAGATTGACCATGTCCTCATTGATGGTCGTTGGAGGATGATCCAGAACTGCAGGGTCGACCGGAGTGCTCAGTTCCTCAATACTGACCACAGGCTTGTTGTAGCAACTCTGAAGTTCGAGCTTAAATCCAGGAGAATGGTACCATCCCAGCCTCGGCTGGATGTTGGAAAAGTCAAGGAGGAGAGGGTAGCTGAGGAGTTTGCGAACAGGCTGAATGGAGATTTTGGGGGGTCTGGGTGCTTTGGGGGATCCTGAAGAGTTGTGGAATGCCTTCAAGACCACCATCCTTGATGTTGCCAGAAGATGTCTTGGAACTCACTGTCGAGCGAAGAAGAATTTTGTCTCTTCAGAGACACTGGATACCATTGACCAGAGTCACAGGGCCAGGCTGAATGGCAGAGCCGAGCTGTTCAGGGAGCTGCAGCATACAACTACGTGCACTAAGGGTGGACAAGGAGGCCTATGTACGAGGAATCTGTGAGGGGGTAGAGCATCACCTGTGGTCAAGTGATTGTCAAGCACTTGGATGGATTCTGGGGAAGATGTTGGAGAGATCAAGCTGCGGTGCATGGTTTGGGAATGTCAAGATCTCTAACCTTGATTTCACAGATGTTGCAGTCATCTTTGTGGAGACTCCAGATACCGTTTTGGGGCCCTCAAGGTGCTGAATGACGAGTCGGAGCTGCTGGGATTACGGGTTTCCTGGGTCAAAATTAAGATCCAGGCTTTCAATGACATCTTGGATGCTGTTATCCTGTCTGTACCTGTTTACGGTGAGGTTGTTGAGGTCACGGAGAGATTCACTTACCATGGCAGTAATATTCATGTCGCTGCTGGCTGTGAGCCAGAGGTCAACAGATGTCTGGAGCAGGCCTGGGGAGTCATGGATTCACTGGATCATGGGGTGTTGCACTGCCGGTTCCTGTGCGGAAGAACGAAAGTCCGAGTCTTCAGGTCCTTAGTACTTCCAGTCTTGCTCTATGGATATGAGACTTGGACTCTGACCAGGGATCTGAGACGGAGACAATCCCTTTGGTACCAGGTCTCTTCGGAGAATTGTTGGCCATCGCTGGTCGGACCTTTTATCCAACGAGTGGTTGCTGAGAGAGACTCAAATGAGATTTACTTGCATAGTCTGTGAGCGTCAGCTGTGGCTGTATGGACATGTGGCTCGTTTTCCTGACTCTGATCCTGCTCACCAGATTCTCTCATTGAGGTAGCCTCGTGAGTGGAAGAGGCCAACGGGCCGACCACATGCCTCATGGTTGCAGCAGTTCGATCAGCATCTCAAGGAGATGGGGATGGGCCAGGAATCTGCCTGGGGGATGGCCAGATGGAGGCCCCTGGAGTTCAGGCAGAAAGTGGACGTAGCGACACGCTGCTCTGGCACATGCTCCCATACCTGACCTGACCTTCACCATTGAGAGGGCCAAAAACGATATTCAGCATATTTTAAAAATGTAATGGACCCGATATGTTCACGTGGATCAGGCATTACATGGTGGAATAATACACTCTACCAAGTGCCTTTCTACTTATTAATTCTTATGATTATGATATAAAAAGGTAGTTTTAGTGCAGGAGCACATGGGTATATAAACAAATAATACATCAGAAACAATGTAAATCATCACATGCTCAAAGATTAACCATAACATTCTAAAATCTCAATCATAAATCAACGTTTTGATGAGAAACTCTTATGCTTTACATTTGTGTTTTATTTCTTCCAAAATGGTGAAATAACCACATTTGTGTCAATAAAGCATAACTTTATCCTCACTGAAGCACAAGCAACTCCCTTACACAGCTCTTTCCTGAACATCTGCACATATCTATTGCAGGTACTTACAAAAAGGATTACAAACTTACCCGATAAGTGTGACCATCTGCTCCACAATGTGCTTGCTGAAGGTCACAATCACAAAGACTTTCTGCAGAAAATATTGAAAAAGAAAATGCCTTCAAATCAAATTTGATGCATAAAAAAAAAAGAGAAGCAATCTACATCACTTGCCAAGGATACATCATTAAGGCAATTAGGAGAAAAATCTCACATCTCGGCTCATGGTGGAACTCAGCGCAAATGAGAACAAAACAGAGGTAACTAAAACAACACTCGGTAGAGTGCAAACGTCCACAAAGCTGAACAGTTCACGTTTTGTATCTCACTGGTTGGCCGGATCTGGATCTGGTCCTGAACCTGAACCAAAATCTTGTTCTTGTCACTGAACCAACTCATCCACCTCGCTTTGTGATAATCCATCCACAACTTTTTGAAATATCATGCCATATATATTTTTGGCCCCATCTCTCAATGTTGAAGAATCACTGAGCAATCTATAAATCTGGAACTGGATCTTACCCAAAATAGAATCAATTTGTCCTCGTCACACATCCAACCTGCCTCCCAAATTTCGTCAAAATCTGTCCACAACTTTTTGAGATATACAGCTCACAGTCAAACAGACAGGGGTTAAAACATAACCTCTGTCCACCTTCGAAGGCAAAGATAATGACAATCAAAAAAACGGTGATTCCCAAGTGAAGATATCTCCATAGAGGAGCATGACCTATGGACCACTGCCCCAAAAGGGTTACAGATTTTCAGAAGTTCACAAACACCAGCCCTGGAAGAGCTGTTTCTGCATTAATGACCCATCAGCACAAAATAGTCAACATGAAACGTATGTGGAGGAAGGGTGAATTCAGCCAAAAGACACCATTAATTAGAGCACAACAATCTCTCATTGCAACTCTAATGAGAAGCAAAATGGAAAAAGAAGCCAGACAACAATTAAAGAGCGATTTCCCCCCCTCTCTCTACCGCAACATTTGTGTGCATTTGTTCTGTTCCTATTGAGTCTTGTGTTGCATCCTGTCTGTCCCACTGTCAGTTTTACCATGCTCTTCCATGAGCTTTGCTCCTGCAAAGAAAAAAAAATAAAAGAAGCTGACCAGGCCCGGCATTCAAGTGAAGATTGCGGTAATTTAGAATTCCTTCAGGATGCTGGAAATAATCACCCACTCTTCACAAAACACACAATGGACATTTAAAGTCTGCTAATGACCAGCACTGGCAGACAGGTCCTCCTGCTTAACATCCTCCTGATCGACGGCACACGCATCGATACATTGTCCTGCCTGTGAAACACCAACGTGACAGTTTATAGCTGGGTCAAGATTCGAATAGGCTAGGCATCTTAAAGATCTATCCTGCCATCCTCTAGCTAAGCTATCTATCCTCTAGGCCAGGGGTTCCCAACCTGTGGTACATTTGGACTTTCTCGGCGGTACGCGGCGTGGTACGCGGCAGCGTGCTTTTTTTTTAACAGTTTTTATTTTACTTCTCTCTCATGCAGCTTGTGCACAATGATTAAACTTATATCGAAAGCGGCTGTACAGTGACAGCTGTTTGTTATCAGTCATTGTGCACAAGTCTTATTATTCGTTTTGTCTCTACACGCCACACTGTCATCATTGCTTATTGCCGGGCTTATTGTTACCATTATCGTTCACCAGCATCATGTCAATGCGAAAATATTCGGAGAGTTATCTCAAGTTAGGCTTCACTTCCATCCAAAAAGGTGAATTAGAAGCTCCACAGTGTGTGATTTGTGGAAAAGTTCTCGGCAATCAATCTATGAAGCCAAGTCTATTGAAGTGCCATTTTGATTCTGTTCATCCTGAACACAGCGACAAGGACCATGATTTTTTTCGTCGGAAGAAAAATGCCATGAAAAGAGCACGCTTCGACGGCAGTGGCAGTTTTCAACAGCAGTCCACGGCAGCCGTAAAGGCATCCTACTTAGTTGCACTGCGAATTTCAGAACAGAAAAAAAAACCTCACACTGTCGGTGAAAGCCTCATCCTTCCCGCCACAAAGGATATCGTACGTCTCACGCTGGGAGAACAAAGCGCTAAGAAGCTCAATTCTCTTTCGTTGTCAAACAACACAGTTCAGAGGCACATCGAAGAAATGTAAACCAATATTCGTGACCAGGTGTTGGCAGAAATCAAGGCATCTCCATGTGGATTTTCTATGCAATTGGATGAGTCAACTGACGGGGCAAATTGTGCCCAACTGTTAGCGTTCGTTCGGTATGTGCATAAAGCCGAGTTCAAGGATGAAATACTATTTTGCCGCCCGCTTAAAACCACAACGAAAGCAAAGGACATTTTCGAAGTGGTGTCTTCCGTCTTTGATCAAGTTGGGCTGTCATGGGTTGATCTGAAAGGCTGGACTACAGATGGTGCTCCAGCTATGTTTGGGGTGCAGATCAGGTTTCCAAACGCTTGTGAAGGCAGTTGCTCCTGAAGTGCGCGGCCTACACTGTACGATCCACCGCCACGCCCTCACAGCCAAGGCGCTCCCCAAGCCATTGACTGACATTCTCTCAACCATGATCAAAATTGTGAACCATGTGAAATCCCAGGCTCTCAATTCGCGACTTTTCAAGAAACTTTGCGAGGAGTTTGACTCTGACCATAAAGTTCTCTTATTCCACACTGAGGTGAGATGGTTATCCCGTGGAAATATGGTGGAGCGAGTGTTTGAACAGCGAGCTGAGCTTCGTGAATTCTTCGAAAACGATGGAAAACCAAAGACTGTCGATTTCGTCACTGCTTTGAACGACCCTGACTGGGCATTGCACCTGGCTTATTTGGTCGACATTTTCTCTCAGTTAAACACCCTGAACAAGTCTCTTCAGGGGATTGGCGTGACTATCATTGACTTCATAGACAAGGTCAAGGGATTTCAGGAAAAACTCCGTCTGTGGAAGACGAATGTCGAAGCGGGAGTGGTGGTCATGTTTTCTTGCACTGCCGATATTCTTCAGAAGCGTGAAAAGAATCCCCCAAGGGAGTTCATACAACTGGTAAAAGATCACCTCGCTTATTTGGATGATGAATTAAATTCCTATTTTCCGGATCTCAAGGAACTAGATCTGAAAATGATTCGCAACCCATTTCGCATGAATGCATTGGATTTGCCACCTGGAACAGGACTGCAGGAAAGCTTGATTGATCTCCAGAACGACTCCACAGCCCGAGATCAGTTTGATGAGATGAATCTTGCGGACTTCTGGTGTGGAATGTTGGGGTCTTACCCGAAGCTCGCTGCCCTGGCTGTTCATTCGCTCATAGTATTCCCATCTACATGGCTGTGTGAAGCTGGGTTCTCGTCAGTCGTTATTCTAAAAACAAAACAAAGATCCCTACTGGATGTTGAACATGATGTTCGGTGCGCTTTATCCAAAACAAAGCCTGACATCGACCTGCTTGTGAGCAAGAAGCAGGCTCAACCATCCCATTAACTGGACATTTTACACAATCAAATAGGTACTTACTGTATCATTCTTTTGTTCAGATCAGATTGCTCAATGTCATCGTTGTGAATTCTTAGTATTGTTTAACTCCCCATTGTCGTATCTGTATCGCAAATGAACACTATTTTAGGTGAATTTTGGTACAGTGGTACTCGGTGGGACCACGAACATGTGAAATGGTACCCCAGTAAAAAAAAGGTTGGGAACCCCTGCTCTAGGCTATCCTGATTGGCATTTTCAGCAATCACTATGCAAATACTTTGAGAAAAAAAATGACTACATAATCACTATCAACATTTGATAACAACCATTATTCTCAGGTGGGAAGACCATCTCTTATTTATTTTGAAAAATGAGTAAATTGAAGTCGCTGTGACAATAACTGTAGTGTGGGTACAAGGACCTGATGCATGAACATCTGGTGTGTGTGTGTGTGTGTGTGTGTGTGTGTGTGTGTGTGTGTGTGTGTGTGTGTGTGTGTGTGTGTGTGTGTGTGTGTGTGTGTGTTTTTTCATGATAACTTTTCATTATAATGGGTTGTTTTGGATCACATGAAGACTCGTGATCCTTTCGCTTCTATGCCATTTTAAAGAATGTTCTCTGGCCAATTTGGAGCTGGGCATGTTTGACAAGGATATTGCTACTGCCATTACACAAGCAATACGAGTTATTTAGGTCCGGCATGAAGCCTGTGTAAATCAGACTGCGCATGCAAGCAGCACAAGGTAAAAATGGCCATTCCCAGGTTGTTAGCTGGTGCTGTTACGAGTGGCAAAGATCAGGCCACATTTGTGGCTAAGCCTCAATTGGTGTCGGTGTGCACCTCCTCAGCAATGCATTCTAATGACAAGAGGGGAGTTAGGTTTATACAAAGGCTAGATTTGCACATACAAAAAAATGCAGCAAAACAAAAGCAAATATTTTGGTGTACAATTTTCTCAAATTGATGGACAATTGTAGCAGGGTACATAGCAAAGTTCAAAATAAAAATACAGAGCTTGCATCGAAATCAGCAGGTCTGTATTATTTGGCCTCACATCTGTGATCATAGAAGCACTTAACACAACAGTCAACAAGCTTCCTGATATCAGCAAAGCCTTCTGGCATGTTCTCGGTGCGTAATTACCTCCACCACCGCAGGTAAACGGAAGTTATGTATTCACCCGTTTGACTGTCTGTTTCTGTTTGTGAGCACGATACCTCAAAAGGCTATGGATGGATTCAGACAAAACTTGATGGACGGGTTGGATGTGTGACAAGGACAAATAGATTCGATTTTGGTGAAGATCTGGATCCAAATACGATAATTTTTTCAGAGATTCTTCACCACAGCGAGATAGGACCAAAACAATATATAGCATGATATCTCAAAAAGTTATGCACGGATTCGGACGAAACTTGGTGGGCGAGTTGGTTAGCTGACAAGAACAAGCATATTAGATTTTGGTTCAGTTCTGGCTGCAGATCTGGCCTATCGGTGGGATATAAAATGCAAACTGCACAGCTTGGCGGAGGTACGCTCTCTACCGAGTGCCCTTCTCATTTTTTTCTGTGACTACGGCTGCTGTAATTACAAGCTGGTAATGTAAATGCTCAGCTCAGTGGAAGGATCTCTTCCACATTCTCCTCATGAAGATTACCCTGGGTGGTTCTCAGATCACTTTTGTCATGAGCATAATGGAGTTTTGCTGCACACAAATGTTTTGCCAGATACTGCAGGAAAATAATGAATGCTACCCCCTTCGTGTTGCTGGAGTACCTGTCACATGCTTTCCAAACAATGTTTTTCTCCTTTTCACCAGAAAAGTGAATCCGTGTGAAACTCAATGTGTGACGTACTTTTTTTAAGTGGGTTGTATTCCATCACCTAATCTTTTCACAAGATTTGTTTATTGTGACTTGCATCAGGAACAGAATTACCTGGATGTGCATTTTTATCACTGCTTTGCCGAGGAGCGTTGCGCCGAAGAAAGTCCAAAAGGGCACCAGAAAATGGCCGCACGTAATGCCAGCAAGGTCAAATAATGGGTTCGGAATCTGTCACAGTCAACACAACATAAAAGCTATTGTGACAAAACACCCTAAAGTGTTTGTCGGTTAATACAACACCTTTCAATGTAAGCTCCATGAATATAAATATACTGTTAACATTTTTCCTCCATTAAAACAACCATGTGGGCAAATCCAATTAATTTTTTTCTTTAAACACATTTTGCAATAACTTGACGGCAGATTAAAAAGTTTACGCCAGAGAAACATCACAAAAATGAGAAAAAGTGAAAATAAAATTAACAACAACAACAACAACCACATCAACAAAGGCTCATTGTTTACAACAAGTTCAGAAAATAATCAGATGGGGTTTCCAATCCCGACCATTCCAACCTGTACGTTTGCACAAAGTCGTTGAAGTAAAGAAAAACATGTTTAGTTCCAGCTTATATTTCCTTTATGGTTTACTCTTTCTCAAGTCAGGGCCAATAGACTTTCTCATTTAATACAGAATTGATGCAGCTGAGACGTGAAGACAAAGTGAAATCTACAAAATGGCTTTAACATATCAAAATGCTGTTCAACAGTACAATGATGGAAAATTCTGGAATAACGAGCAATCATGGGTATCACAAGGCTTTAGCTATCAGAGCAAATGGATCAATTCATCCGGAAGTGAGTGCTGCAGTGAAATCTCACCGAAGCGCAGGCGAGAATACCAAGGAATCCGACACTCTGCACCAAGTGTTGCATCCCGAGCTTTGCACGCGTCACAAGACCCTGCTTTCCAGGACACGATGTCAGCATGACAGGAATAGTTATGTGCCTCAAACAGGAAAAGCTGCTCTGTCAGTCCTTTGTGAAACAAATGGTTACATTTAATTATAGTTTATGCAATGAGGGGGGAGAAATAAATAAATAAACAAATAAATAAATAAATAAAACCACAACTATAAAGAGCAATCAGAGATTGCAGTCCTTCACCAGGACTTGCTTTGTGTGGTGTTTGTGTGCTGGTGTGTTGCATAATTAATAAGTTCCAATATATAATGAGGACACATAATAGATGTACTCATGTTCCAATTGTACACAATTAAGAAATGCACTCAACATTTCAACGTATACAATTAACAGACGTACTCACGTTTCCGTCATACATAATTAAGACTTACTACCATTTCAACAGCACATAATCAATGGACAAACTCACGTTCTCTGCGGACAGACAGACAGAGACCCAAATGCAATACTCTCTCCTCTGGCAAGGGTAATGGATATTTTGAAGATTATTGGGGGTTTTATAATCTGCAAACTACTTAATCAGCCTGAAATAGAATAAACGTTTCTCCTTCTCCTGACCATCACCCCCTCCGAATCCAAATGGAGGAGGTCCGAATAGAAGCGGTCCATTAAAATAGGGGGTTTGAACATAGGAGGTCCGTTAACAGAAGTCGCTCTGATCCGGATGGTCTAAGACCATCTGCAGATTCTAAAACGGTACTTATAGTAAATATAATTCCCCAAGGTTCACCCAATGTAGTTAAAACTGGCGGTGTTCATGTGGAAAGGAAGGAAAACGTTTTCTTTCGAATTAAAATGGTGCATTAAAGGTATATGGAAGGGGAGGGACGCTAATAAATAAATAATCGGAACAAACCAGGTGTTCAAAGGACAATTGAGTACGGAGGCACATGCTCTTACATACAATGTAAATAAATAAAACATTAAAGCCTAACCCAACTATGGCACCAAAATTAATACTGAAATTCACAACAATGGGGAACGAGTGAGGGGTTCAGGCAAGGCACAAGCTGGTAGTGGGTACGTGCAGGCTGGTATTGCATAGGAAGGGAGGATTGTGATGAGGAGAGGTATGGCAATGAGAGGGATGCTGCCTCTGCCAAGGTCCGATTCTAACTCCAACTCTATCTCCAAAACCAGGACGAGAACAAGAACAGAACTGCCACACTCAAACGCGGTTACGGTCCTTTTGGCACCACCCTTTTGGGCAGCCCGTCCCTCGATTTGGAGGTCCGCTTCTGTGGGCATGCCATCTTCTGGGTCATCCCACCCCACAAGGCGGTCCCAATAAAAAGTCTTATGCCTTACTTCAAGGCTCCACAGCTGAACTCGCCACCATGGCCTGCCGTCTACTCTCTAAACAGTCCATGCTGTTTCCTCCTAAAGCGCAATACGCTTTCCAGTTATATCTTGATGCCCAAGTCCTCACCCAGCCTCGCATGAGGTTTTACACAACAAACTTACTTTAAACTGTCGAATCAGTTCATCTTTGTATCATAAAAAATAGTTTGGTCAAAATCCCATCACTGGTTCACAAGTTATCATGGTAACAGGATTTTACCGAACGTAACCTCCGACCTTCGATCTCTCGACCCAAAAATCTAATCAGTTCATCTTTGCATCATTATACGTACTTGTATCGAGTTTGGTCAAAATCCAATCGCTGGTTCACAAGTTAGCGCAGTAATAGAATTTTTACCGAACAGGGCCTCTGATCTTTGACCTCTTGACCTCATAATCTAATCAGTTTATCTTTACATCATGATGCATACTCCGTTCTTCAGTTATCGCGGTAACGAAAACCTATCACGGAAGGAAGGGCGGCCAACCTGAAAACGTAATGCATCTGGCGACTTCGTCGGAGCAGGCATAAAAAGTTCATCATTACAGGAGCCTTGTTATTACTTGCAAAATCAAGGATTTTTCAAGTATATTGGTCAGTCGATTTTGTTATATTCTGTCTGTCTGTTTGTCGCTTGCAGGTCAAATTTTAAACCGATCATCATGAAACTTTAGCAACTTGAAGAGGTAGTCTCAGCTGAGAAGCTTATTGATTTTGAGGTCAAATTTCTAGTCATCAATTTTCAACTGAAAAATCATCAATTTTATCCTATAAACTTGAAAGTTGAACATGATTTGCATCGTCCATCACTGACTTGGGAAAGCAACCATTTTTGAAGTCAAATGGTCAAAGATCAACTCAAGGTCAAGCTTCTAAAATCATCAATTTCAATCGGATAATTAATCAATTTTCATCCCAATGACCTGAGCTTTGATTAAGATTGTCAATTTTAATCTTAATGAAATGGACAATTTGATGTATCCATGGCAACCTTTGGAGAGAGGGGTGGATATTGCACGTATCATGCTCTGCATGACATCTTTTTCTTGTATATTTATTTTGCTTTCAGACAACATCCAGATGTTTACATTTAAAATTTTAATTTTAATTTTCTATTTTACTGTTATAATGTTTTGATTAGTGCCATTTCAAACTCCTTTCACTTGACCAAGTAAAAATAAGAGCCAATGTTAGGAAGCAATCAAGATGCCTGCAGTTTGTGCTCACTGGCTGTGGATCCTGCGCATGCTCCAGGATCTCCTCAAACTCCTCGTATTCTTCATCATCAGGCTCCAGCCCTGAAAGTCGTGCTGCCTGAGCCATGAAGTATGGGGGAAGTTCACCAATTGCTGTGCCTGCTCCCTGCAAACAAACCACCACTATTCCTTACCACCTCAAAAAAAATAATTCAAACCTCCTCTCCACAAACAACTTTTTCATAACAATCGGAATAGTAATCTATTCCTAAAAGGAGGTGTGTGTGTGTGTGTGTGTGTGTGTGTGTGTGTGTGTGTGTGTGTGTGTGTGTGTGTGTGTGTGTGTGTGTGTGTGTGTGTGTGTGTGTGTGTGTGTGTGTGTGTGTGTGTGTGTGTGTGTTTTGCGAAGAAAAAAGCAGCAGCACACCTCAAGGTCAAGCAGTACCTGCTATCTTGACCTCCAGAAGGTTCATTCAACTAAGAATAACTCACTCAGGAGTTCAGAGAACATGACACTCCACACAGTGTTGAAGTATATAGTCCTTCATTTTAAATAAAATAATTATTTTAACGATCGTCAAAAAACAAGAATGACTGCACTGTGGTCACAACCTTCAACAAAATCCATTAACAGGCTGATTGGGAAACACATTTACGGCACGGCACTATTAAAAGATTAACTCGACACCTCTTATCCATGTCAACCTCGACCACGGTTATATCAGAACAAGCCGATTCGTCACACGGTCACATATTGTTTAACCTCAACATGGGGCAGTTCAAAAGCTACGCAACGCTCAATTTTTTTTTAGCAATTCACATAACACAACACTCGATTACAGTGAATTCTGACGTGCTTGATTAAACCTTCCTGTTATTCGGCATATGATTAGATTTTTAGGGGTCCCTCATCATGATTTTTGAAGGATGATCCATCATGACCCTTGACCCAAACAAAACCAATGGAAATACGATGCAACAATCCCGGACAGTGTATAATCAGCAGAGGCCTACAGGCATAATGTGTTCGGCCCACAAGAAAATCAAGATGGCGGCCATCTCATTTTGTCTTGGAACCATGATGGGTGGACTCAAATGACCAATGTGGGTGTAGTCTGGCAGCTGTCTGACCAATGGGTGCACTTTCAAAAATCAACCAACTGCAGCTGTAGACCCGCGACATGTCGCAGGTAAAAATCTGGAGGTTTAGTGCGAAATCGAAGTAGTCCAGAAGCAGTCCCAAACACCATCCTTGTACACCACCCCCATTGAACCTTAACTTAAATTTAAGTACAATACTGCAAAACTGGAGGTTCTTGGAAGTATTATGACAGACAATTTGTGTGTTCCACAGTGTTCAAGTATATAATTAAATTTAAATCAAATAAAGATCGTTTAAAATATATAAATAAATTAATTCTGGGTTTAACCGCCATTTTCCGCAGTGTCTATTATCCCACCTTATCCAACACATTACATTTGTTATTCTTGCCTATTGTCTGTGTCCTTTATGACATCCGTAAAAACAGGTAGTTTCTTCTTTGGAATGATTTTCAATTTTGTTTGACTGCCAGGTAGGCTGATAGAATAAATAAATTATCTCACTCCTCTCTGTCTGTGCATGTGCACAATGCTCGTTTCGGAAACAAATACATCTTAAGAAGTTAGTTAAATTGTTCAGTTGAATTTGCTGATCTGATGTAGGAGGGTATGCCGTTTCACTTCTTTGCAGTAAAAGTTGTATCTCCAGCTTTGGGTCTCTGGATATGTCAGATAAAATTGATAATATACTGTAAAAGGAGCTCGGTTTCGGCATGCCTGCCTGCCTGCGTCCGTCCATCTATCCGTCCAGCCGTCCATCCGTCAAGAATTATGCTAGAGCGGATACCATTAGTCAAGAAATAACAGAACCCCCAATCTGCAAACAGTATGATATTGTTACGGTTGTTGAAATTCGCATTGCACCATAAAGAGTCCTCAGGTGAGATATATCGGTAAGTTCATGTGTAGTTAGCCCAAACCCGTTGTATATAGGGAATATGTGTGATTCATCCGGGCTGCGACGCTTTGAGTTTGCCATTTTTCTTTCTCTATTGTTATTTTCGACCATTAAGCCGCCAACAACTCAAACACCACCCCAACAACCAAATCTCCACCATCAACAACGCCCCCGAACAACTCCACCAAACCGCCACAACCTTCACCTCCACAACCCAACCCCGCAAGCATCGCCTCACCCGCCATTCTCTAACGACGCTCAACAACACCCGAACAACTCCACCACCTTCGCCTCTCTCCTTCACGGCCAGCAACCGCACCACCTGTGAACACTGAACATCGGGCTGTCTAGGGCCCGTTCGGCGATTGGTGCCAAACGCATTGAGCCGCGAGCGCGAATGGCGGCCTTTCCGAGAGAGGAATTCGGATCAAGAAGGCTTCACGCCCCCTTTTTGCCCGACCAATGGCTGAACAGAGGGTGGCGTAGCCCCGCCTCCAATCGTGTTTTGATCTGAATATTTGCATATAGGCTCCTCCTGAGGCCTATAATGACGCGAACATAAGGCGACTCAGGTGTTGAGTTGGGTTTTGAGATCGGTTGAGTTGGGTTTTGAGATCAGTTGAGTGGCAGTTGAGTTCGGTTGAGTTCAGTTCAGTGCGGAGTTGAGTTGAGTTCGCGCGGGTCAAGTGGAGACAGAGGTCGTCAACGAGGTTGCGGTGTGGTGGTCGCTCGTCTCGTCGCGGGGTCCAAACCAGCCAGCCATTACCCTCTCCCTGAGCATCAGCAATTCCCCCCCCCATCCGCACTGAGTTAGTGCCGGGGGGGGCGTTCCTCCCCCACCCTAAACGTGGTGCCAACAAAACCGCTCGCGCGGAGCACGCCGGGGCACGGAGTCGGGGCGCAGCCGGGCGAACATTGCGGCTTGCCCGCCATCGCGTCACGAGGACGCGGGTAAGACCTTCCCGGTCTCGTGGACCTGGCCGATCCACGTACATTTGTTCTACGGACCTGTCTGCCTCCTTGCCTGTGAGGGTGGCTTTCTTTTCTTTCGGGTAGGATGCATGCTGTGGCGCCGTGTCCAACAAGTAGAACTGTTTAAGTGTTGCAAATAATTGCCCCCTTTTATTCGGTGTTAACTCTTTCCTTGCATTTGCTTTTGTTGCATGATTGTATGACTGTAAAATACGTGCTTCCGTGTGTGTAAATAAATGTGCATTGCTTGTTGAACTGTTTCCCGCTTTGCTTCGTCTCCTTCCTTTTATTGAATCTCCATCTTGCATCACGTAAGGGATTGATAGTGGGTTTAAAACGCCCGGTAAATAATCCTAACCGTCGAGGTCGACGATAACTCCGCTCGGTTATCTCTGCAGCACGGAATGAACCGCTTAAGCGGTTCGTGTCCGAAGTCGACCTGCGGCGAAGTACGATCGCCCGGTCGACCACTCGCGCAGGTACTTAGGTAGGTCGAATTTGGCGAGCAACCCTATCCTGCGCGGGTGGGCAATTGGCACGATCGTGGTGAGGTTAAACCCCCACCCGTGACTGGCTCCGGGCGGTAGTTCCCGGAGGGTCATGACTGAATTGTCCGTTCCGGTGGGCGAGGCGGCCGCTTTTGGCTACACGCGGTTGATCGCACGCCGGCGGGCGTGAATTCGTAACAATATAGTTGAGTAAGGTGAGGATAGATGGGGCAGTTTCAAACAGTATGATATAGTTGAGCTGGTTTCAATTTACATTCAAACAATAACTCTTCCTCGTCTTCTTCTTCTTCTTCTTCTTCCCTTACAATAATGGTGAGTCTCATTCAATCTTGTTTCTTATATTGATTTAGATTCAGAAAACACTAGCTGTATTCAACACTTTTTTATTCAACATTTCCATTTTATCCAAGTAACAGTAATGTATCACCCTCTCAAGCAATATTTCTGATTATTCACCGCCTTTTAAAACAGGTCGCTCTGCTTGCAACACAGGTAAGAAAAGGATACGAACAAAAAAGCAGCTGATATTTCAAAAATTTATTCACAAGATTTTTAAGTAGTGAAAGTTATCTTTCTGATTAAGGAGACTTCTGAGGTTTCACTGCTAAAGGCCCAGTCACACCTTGACGTTTTAGCTAGCTTATGCCGATTTTTGGAAAATTTGTCTAAAATGCTGGTACACGTCGAATACGTTATGGGTAAGTTTTGATAACATTGAGAGCACACTGAAAAACACTGCCATACGTCATAGTACGCTGGCTTTAAACGTTGAACTTTTGGGTTTTCCTCGAATTTTTTCATGTTTGAAATTTTACGACGTATGCCGGCTCACACTATGACTCACACGTTCCGCTACGCTGGCCATAAGTTGTAGGCACATTATGCAATCGTTGACACACGTTGAAACACGTTACTTGTAAGTTACTCATAAGTCAAAACACGTCGAGGTAATGTTTAGCGTACCCGAAACTTATTTCTAACCTATGAGTAACGTTTTGTAAGCACGGTACACGAACGTTGTTCACACTTTGCAACACGTTACTTGAAAGTAATACTACTACTACTACTACCAACATCGACATCAGTAAATTCTCTCGAACAACTATTATTACTACTAATAACATCGACATCACTAAATTCTCTCGAACTACTACTACTACTACCAACATCGACATCACTAAATTCTCTCGAACTACTACTACTACTGCTGCTACTGCAACTGCCACTGCTTCTGACATTGACATCTACTCAACATGGAGTCTGGAACACTGACGGGTTCCTCTCGGGAAGCCCATTTGTATATACCAATTCCCCTAAACGCTACCAATACGCCATTATACGGTAGCTGTAAGTTAAAAACACGTTCAGTAAGTTCTGTGGTCGTCCGAAAGACGTCAATCAAATTCGTCTACATACGCCAATGTGCGTTTGAGATACGTTACACATAGGTTCAAAGCACGCTACTAATAGGTTCAAAGCACGTTACTCGTAGGCTAAAAATTAAGTTTCGGGTGTGGTAAACATTACCTCGACGTGTTTCGACTTATGAGTAACTTACAAGTAACGTGTGGCCTACGTGTGTAAACGATTGCAGAGCGTGCCGAGAACTTATGCCAGCGTATGCGGAACTTGTGAGCCATACGTCGAGTACATCGTAAAATTTTCAGCATGCTTGAAATTTCACCACGTACTAGACGTACCACGTAATATGCCAGCATACTTCATTGTTTTTCATCGTGCTCCCAACGTATACACAACCTACCCATACCGTATTCGACGTGTCCCAGCGTTTTAGACATATTTTTCATAGGTCGGCATACGCTGGCTAAATCGTCAAGGTGTGACTGCGATTTTGACACTTCCAATTTTCAGGCGGTTATGATTTAAATCTGCGTGCGCAGGTTTTTAACAGAGAACGCCACGAGTTCGTCAGCGATACGTGCAGCGCGCTATGACCAAGTTAAACTATCGTTGGGCATAGGTTGTGAACGCCGACAACAGGCTAAGCATTCGTTGGTATAAGTTATCTTTAACACAACGAAACGTTCTGTTCCCATTACTAATACGTTATGCATACGACCAACACGTTATGAATACGACCAAAACTTTTTAAAAAACCTCAAAACTTCAGCGTACGCCAACGTTTTACGTGCATTTTTATACGTTGCCATTCCTGGCTAAAACGTCAAGGTGTGACTGGGCCTTAACATCGACACTGGTTGACCAATTCGCAAGACAAGAGTCAAGTGCCACATCACAGACACCTACTCTGAACGAGAGGTGTGGCATCTTAAATGCAGCTAAGAGGTCCAATAATACTAGCACAGTTATTACCTGTGCCACTGATGAGAGAAAGGTCCAATTCTGAATCGGCATATTCTGCCACATTTGATGCAAATAAAACCAGTTGTAGCTCGATTCTGAGCATTGACTTCATGTCGTCTTTTCTTTTCTTGAGCTTTGAGGAAACATTTTGCTTTGAACGTTTCAAGACCAGCATCGCAGAATTTTTCTCCATTTAGTTCAATCAAGTGAATCATGCTCACAAGAGGTACCCATCCATGTCACGGGCTTCAAGGTTCGATTTCCACTCATCTCTATACCTTGTACAAGATCAACCTCAATTCCTCTCCCATCTTTTAATTGCTCATATAATACCAATAGTGCATATAAAATGCTATTTTTAAGTATTGTGTCAATTAAATCAGTTAGTAAACATAAAAACTTTACAAGCAATTATTTTATAGAAGGCGATGTAGTGTCACTGAGATCCTTACCCACATGCAGGCCTCAAGACGGACTTTTGACATGATGGTCCACAAAGTCATGTGCTCAGGCAACGTGTCACTGCTGGGACAGATTATCTCGTCTGGGTAAGGTGGCTCGGGGAAATTTACAGAATCACACTCGTATGCCGCCAATGTCACCGATGCTATGTGTGGGCCCTGAAAATATAATCGCACACACAAACAGCAACATTAGCAATAAAATTACCTCTAAGTAAAACTAACAAAGTTTATATTCCGTTTTTCCAAATAAAGTCCCTTGAGAATGGTGTTGTCAAACTGCAATTTACTATCTTGAATAAAAATCTAAGCTCCTAGATTGACAATGTAGAAAAAGCACAAGTATGGGGGGGGGTGCAGACAAATACAGGTTCTAGTTGAGCCTTATCGACTTGGTAGATTTAACGTTTACACGTGTACACAGATATGCACAGGATTAATCATCACAATTCAAAATTTAAATCAAAATAATATTGTCCTTCACTGGTCCAAGTAGAGGCCAATCACACTGACATGTGTGGCATACGTGGGAGGTTTCGGGGCAGGAGCGTGAAACACTTCCCATCCCAACTGCCTTCCGGTCAGACAGTTCCTTTTGGACTATTAAAATATTTTAAGACCATCGGTAGCATTTGAACTGAGATTTGAAAACCAGTGGTCAAAAACATGTGTACCACCATTAAGGGCAAATAAATAACTTACCAGGTACAGTAGGAAGGTGTGCAAGCCTGTACCCAAGCCAAATGAAGACAGAATGCCTAGCCCAAGCCAATAGATGCACCAGAGCACTTTCTTCTCCACGTGGCGCACATACTGCACACACAACAACATGCAATCACATTACAAATACAACAAGAATATCAATAAAATATCAGCCAATTCAGAGACAATGTTGCCTGAAGGATCATAATGCATGTTTGGTGATTGCATCATTGTTTATACAACAGTCATTGACATCATAAATATATATATATTACAACTCCAAGCACTCCTTCCCAAGTCACGGCTGATCCTCACCTCCTGATGTTCTCCCTCCATGTAATATGCCACTGCAAGCCCGACTAGCAGCGTGACAACAACAGTTACATAAGCTCTCCATCTCCATAACCTGCCACAAGGTAGAACAGTGATGAGAAAATAGTACAGGTCTTGCCACCCTCGCAGTAGCATAGTATTATAATTACATTCAATTGGAGTCAGTTGGAAAAACAGGCTGTTGAATGTATGTATGTATATGTATGTATGTATGTAGTCATGGTGAAAAAGATTGGCACCCTTGCACTTTTTTCAAATAATTCATAATTTTCTCTAAAAATAAGTTGAAATCAACGCAAATATTTGGTCTCAACAATTCTTGATTTCACTGTTAATATTACAGAACCTTTGTTTTTGATTCAGAACTGAATATATCCTTTTAAATCAGATAATAACTAGAGGGGGAGCACTCGGTAGAGTGCAAAACCTCCGCCGCCAATACTGCTGGGTCACTTAAGTGAACCTGATATCCTATTCATTATAGGTCAAAACGGATCAGACTCTACTGAACCACGATTGAATAAACTAAACTAGATCGACGCGCAAGTAGAAATGCCAAAAAAATAAAATCGAAAATTTTTTTGAAAAAAAAAGGTGCAAAATTTTTTTTTCTCTAACAAATGTTTTTGGGGGGGGTTGGAAATCACTTAAAACATGTAGAAATGCAAAAAAAAAAATTCAAATATTTTTCAAATAAAATCGAATTTTTTTTGAAAAAAAGTTGCAAAATTTCTTCTTTTTTTTTCTCTAAGAAATTTTTTTTTGGTTGGAAATCACTTAAAACATGTAGAAATGCAAAAACAAAATTCTATTTTTTTTCAAAATGGCCGCCATAGCGGCCATATTGGACTTTGGACCAAGTCCAAAATCTAATGGCATGATCCTTGGACCATACCTAATCCTCCCACCAAGTTTCGTTGAAATCCGTCCAGGAGTTTTTCCGTAATACTGTTCACAAACAAACAAACAAACAAACAGACAGGGGTGAAAAGAGTAACCTTCCTCCATCTTCGAAGGCGGAGGTTAACAAGTGAAATCCTTCAACATAGCACGTGTGGTGAAGCAAATGAGTACACTAATGTTAAAATATGCAATTTATGCTTTTTCAGTTGAAAAACAATTAAAAAGCGTACTTACTATTTGAATTGTAAAAATCTTGTTATTATTGTGATAAGCACCTTTATATATATATAACAGAAGGAATGAAATCGTTCGATACAACGTGGCAGGGGGCCGCAAAAGAATGATAGCATAAGAAGAACTTAGCTTTCAGCGATCGGCGTTCAAGGTGAAATGCGATGGTGGGTGGAAATGACGTCTTTCGGCGCGGAATGCGATGGTGGACGGAAATGACGTCTTTCGGCGCGAAATGCGATGGTGGGCGGAAATGACGTCTTTCGGCGCGAAATGCGATGGTGGGCGGAAATGACGTCTTTCGGCGCGAAATGCAATGATGGGCGGAAATGACGTCTTTCGTTCGTTCGTACATGAGAGGGGCGAGTTTCTTGTTTTTTTTTCCGTCAAGCAATAAATTTAATGGTTTTCACATATATAACACATTAGTTTCACAAATTTCCATTGAAATACTTGGGTATTTCCGTCAATTGTCACCATTCCCGTTTAGGTTACGCACTGCCATCGACCGGACGGCCGTCATTGGCTGTCTTGAGGCACGTGGGGAGGGGGGGGACACCGAAGACACCGGAGACGTGGTAGACACCGGCGACATTTCAAACTCGGTGCAATTGTCTATAGCGCACGCGCTGTAAAATGAAGTGGCATTGACAAAATTATTGACACCCTCGACTTAATATTTGGTAGCACAACCTTTGAACAAAGTAACTGCAGTTAAGCGCTTCTTATAGCCATGAATGAGCTTCCTGCACCTCTCTACTGGTAGTTTGGCCCACTCTTCTTGTGTAAACTGCTCCAGTTCTCCCAGATTTGAAGGGTGCCTTCTCCCAACTGCTATTTTCAGATCTTCCCACTGGTGTTCAATGGGCTTTCAATCTGCACTCATTGCTGGCCACTTCACCATTCCTGGGTGCTTTTTTGAAATGTGTTTGGGGTAATTGTCCTGCTGCAAGACCCATGACCTTTGATGGAGACCCAGCTTTTTGACACTGGGTTGAACATTGCGCTCCAAAATGCCTTGGTAATCTCCTGATTTCATGATGCCATGCACACATTAAAGGTAACTAGTGCCAGAGGAGGAAGAGGGGGAGGATGAGATTGGGACCATACTCTGTGCAGAGCGTTGGTGCTGCTTAAGCAGGCTCCTTGGCTATGGGGCACAATTCTGGACGGGTCGCCACTCCGACACAGTATACCAGCATGCTGGAACTCATTTTGCCGACCTCGGAAGGATGACAGGCCGAGTTAGCCCCACCTGGTATTAATTCAACAGCTGAGCGGGATTTGAACTCAGGACATAAGGATCCAAAGCCCGCCGCCCTAACCATTAAGCCAACACCAGGCAGTGCCAGAGGCAGCACAGCAACCCCAAAGAATCAATGAATCTCCTCCATGGTTGACTGTAGGGAAGATGTTCTTTTCTTTGAAGGCTTCATTTTGTTTTCTGTAAACATAGAGATGATGTGTTTTACCAAAAAGCTCTAATTTGGTCTCATCTGTCCACAGGACATTCTCCCAGAAGGATTTTGGCTTGTTCAGATGCATTTTGGCAAACTCCAGTTGGGCTTTCTTATGTCTCTCTCAGCAGTGGGGTCCTCCTGGGTTTCCTTCCATATAACCCCCTTTCATCGAGTTGGCGACGGATGGTCAGAGTTGAAACTGTCGTACCTTGTGTCTGAAGGTCAGCTTGAATCTGTTTGGCAGTTGATCACGGCACTTTCTCCACCATTCGAACAATCCTTCACTGCAATCTTCGATCAAGTATTCTCTTGCAGCCACGTCCAGGGAGGTTGACTGCAGTGCCACGGGCCTTAAACTTCCTAATAACATTGCGTACGGTGTACACAGGAACATCAAGGTCTCTGGAGATGTACTTGTTGCCTTGAGATTGTCTATGCTTGGCTACCATCTTGTGTCTGACCTCCACAGACAATTCTCTGGTTTTCTTTCTTTTCTCCATGCTCATTGTGGTACACACGGGGACACAAAACAGCAGAATAACTCATTTTCTCTGTTCAAACTGGTTGAATGAGTGATTTTTATATTGCAGGCACCTGCAACTCACCACAGGTGAGTTCAATTCCAAAGTAAAGGAGAATCACCTACTTGAAATCTAATTATTTCTAACATCTTCTAAAAGGTGCCAATAATAATGTCCAGGCCATTTTAGGATTTCTGTGTGGAATAAGCAAAGATTTTGTAATTTTTTCAGCTGTTTTTGTTTTGTTTTGTTCCACTGCAAACCAAAGAAATACATATGTGGATACCAAAATATTTTTAAATTTCAACAATTTTTTGGAAGAGATAGTGGATTATTTGAAAAAAAGTGAAAGAGCGCCAATATTTTTAGCCATGACTGTATATATGAAAGAGGGTTCAGTCCCGAAAGAGTTGAGGACAGGGTTAATTGTGCCGATATTGAAAGGGAAGGGTGATGTTCAAGACCCGGGGAAGTACAGGGGGCATTAAGCTCCTAAATCATGTCATGAAGGTGCTGGAGAGGATTCTGCACAGGGAAGATAAGAAAGTGTGGAGCTGGAGATCGAAGAAGAGAAGCAGAGGTTTATAAAGGGTAGTGGGATGACGGATGAGATGTTCACGCTGAGACACTTGGTGGAGAAGAGGTTGGAGGTGTAAGGTGAAATGGCATCGGGATTTGTGGACCTGGAGAAGGCGTTTGACACTGTCCCAAGAGAGATGATGATGGCGACACTGAGATAGATTGGAGTGCTGGAAGCAGAAGTTGCGTTGGTGGAAGGGATGTACAAGGGAACGAAGGGAAGAGTCTTGGATGGTCTTACGATGTTTGAAGAGTTCAGCCTGAACATCGGTTTGAGACAGGGAAGCGCTCTCAGCTCACTAATGTTTACCATGGTGAAGGAGCTGTTAAGCAGGAATGTAAACATGAGGGGAATTCTGGGGAGGATGTTGTATGCGGCCGATCTGACGATTGAGGTAGAGAGTAGGCGGGAAATGAAGGAAGCATTGGGGGAGTGGAAGGAAGGCATTTGAGAAACATGGGCTGAAGAGTACGGCGAAGACTGACGTGATGTGGGTCAGGCAGCAGAGAAAACAAGTAAAAAAGACAAAATGCCATCGCCCAAGTTGTTTTCGTAATTTTGCTGTATGGAGTTAAAGGGTTAGCCTATATTTATATTCAACTACTATGGCCACCAGTCTACCAGTCGGCCATCTTTGATCAGATCAGATCACAGCTAATAAATGAATATCAGGTTAGAGGGGAAGGAGATCAGGCAGTTAAATAGGTTTGATTATCTGGGGGTGGGGGGGAGGACAGTGACCAGGGATGGTAAGTTGGAGGCAGAGGTGTGCAGGGGGATTCAGGTGGGTGCGAATGCGTGAAGAAGAGTGGAGGGATAAAAGGCAGACAGAAATATATTGTTGCGGTTCTCTGAACCGCATGCTTACAACAGAGAGGTGCCCCAAGACAGTTATGCCATTAATATACGTGCAGAGAGACCCCTTCCTTTTGTTTAGCGGGACAACGGGGAGTGTGTTGCGATGGTCTAATAGTTAGGGTTATTAAATAATTTTCCCCTCCATTTCATTCCCACTCTCCTTTTCTTTTCTGAGGCAAAATCCACGACATGCGCTAGGTGCTGGACTGTCGCTTTGAGCTTCCACGACAACCCACGGTACCCTCCCTCCGATCACTCCTGAGGTAAATCTGCCTGCTGCACCAGCGTCTATCCGAAACCAGACATGTGCGGCGAGTCACATGCGTTTTCGCTGTAAGGTGGGCCGGCTGCCGCGCCACCATGGAGGATCTGCTGCACCAACGTCTACCCGAAACCCGGCCGAAGCTGGCGGACCACGTGAGGGGTCGGGGCCAATCAAAGCGCCCGATTCGGGCGATGACGACGAATTCTGCATGATCCCCTCCCCCGAGCTTTCGGCTCTATAAAAGACAGAGAAGCTCCTCCGTCTACGTTGGGTGGTGTGATGTGTGTGGGTGTTTTCACGCGGTGTGTTCCTGCTTGTCGCCTCCTGTCTCTGGACTCTGCCCTTCTCCACTCAAGCTCCTCCTTCAGAACACAGGTTCCACACGTGCGGCTTGGGCAAGAGACAACGCGACGACTGTCGGGTACCGCACCTCGGAGCATCCCCTCCCCCGAAACGCCCAGGTACTGAGAGCATAACCTCAACCCCCTCCCTCCCTGGCTGCAAAAGTCCCTTCTCATTGGGATTTCTTTTTCTGTGTGTCTGAGTGTGCTGGCACCTGTCTGTTAAGTAAGTCTGTAGAAGATCATTATTGTTGTTACTGTTATTAATCTCGCGTCAAGTCTGCCCTGTGTCTGCTTTCGTAAGTTGCTTGTATTATTGTCGCACCCCACATCTCTCTCCTCTATCCCTGCATTACATACCCCAATAAATCTTTACTGTGCCACATATTTTTCCTCGCCCGCTTGTTAATAAATTATTATTAGGAATGTTCCCTGCTCGTCTTTGTCTTTTCTCCCATTGGTCCAGCATGGTCCGAATCCTACTCCAGCCGGGACTTTATTCCCAATGATCCGTTCCTTTTAGGCGGTACGTCCTTGGCAGTGTCGCTCGGCTGCATCCAATCCGGAAAAGTGATCCGATTCGGACAAGGCGTACCGAGGACGTGGTTCCCCAGTAATTAAACCACGTGATTAATTAGGCAACCCGATTAACCCAAAGACGGGAGGACCCAAAGTCACGCGGTTGAGTTATTGGCGTCCACGGTCGGTTAAGCGACCCGCCGCGTCATGGAATTATCCGTGTGCGACGGCCTACAATTCCGGGGAGTCTGTTGGGAATCGACATAGCTTCCCCCACCTAGTGGTCTTCTCACCTGACCCCGCAACAATATCATGGAAATTGAAAGGGAAGGTTCTTATATCGTGTGTAATGATGACCTACCTTTATGGTCTGGAAATGGTGGCACTGACATAGAGACAACAAAGGCTGCAAGTTTGTGAGAACAACTGGATCAAGAGGATTGCAGGAGTGAAGAGAGTGGATATAAGGAGGATGGATGAACTGAGGGAGGAGAATGGTGTGCAGATGAGTTTGACAGGGAGATTGGTGAAATGCCAGCTGAGCTGGGCTGGGCACTTGGTGCGGATGGGGGAAGAGCGAATGGCAAAGAGTAGATAGGTTGAGGAGGGATATCAGGAAGGTGGGAGTGGTTGAGAGTTGGCTGAGGAGAGAGAGAAGTGAAGGAGTGTCAAGGCAAAAGCTTGGTGCTATCCTTATAAAGGGAAGAGGAAGAGGAGAATGAACAATAAGCTTTTTTTCCACTGGTATTCTATCCACTCTCTGCAGATGTGGATTCGACCCTCTCCACCCTTCACCCCCTGCCTGCCTCCCCACCCACCAAACACCCCTTTCCATAATTCTACTCTGTTAAGACTTCAAATGCCACCTTACCAGCTGGGGAGGCATTATATCAACCATCAAAGACTCCTTCACAAAGGCTAACTGAGGAGGCAGGCCGAACCCAATCTAAATTTTCCAACTCTCATCTCTCCCAACAGGACAAGCTCACTTCAAGACCGAATTCGGTGTTGCATTTGCATCATATGCTCCTCCTCTGTTCACAATGGTTCTTTTGCCATGTGGTCATTCAGCATTAAAAAAAAAAAAAAAATTCACAGGATCTAGCAGTTGACCAATGCTCGATGGACATGGCTTCATCATGGAACTCTCAAATATAAAGTCATCCTCAATCTCGTATGAAACCAATATTTCCAGTACCTGTTAAAGAGTTAGAATTCTCCAAATGGAAGGCAAACCACGGTGAGGATAACTTTCAATCCTTCGAGAGAACCGAGAAACTGTATCTCAATCTTGAGGCATTTGAGAGAAACAAACAAATTGTAACGAGAGAGCAATCTTTCAGAACTTTCACTTTCTTCCAAGTCATTGTGGTATTTTGGCAAGTTGCTTTAGTTATAGATTGTGCATTCCTTCTCTAACCCCTCAATCCCTTTTGATGACCAACTCACTTTGACAAGGGTGAGTGACAAATCTTGCATCAAATGCCTGTCCCCAACCTCTTGAGCATCATCCCTGCACCATCCACTTCCTGATGCGTTCTTCTTTCCTACCTGACACCTCCGATCTGAATCTCTCTTCTGCAATCAATGGCAATTTATATGGTTTTTCACACCATCTGAAATGTAGCCCTGCTTGTGAATCTACATGCCAAAAAGGATCAAGGATTTCTCAAAATGTGTCACTTGCTGACTTAGTCAATGCCAAAACACAGTGTGACCTATTTTGGGGAATCTTCCTTCACCCACTCTTTGGCAATTGATATCAACAGGATAGAGTACTGGATGGTGTATATAAATGACCCATTCATCTCCTGTGCGCTGAATGTTAGAAGAGGTTCAGTCTCTGAAATGCCACGACTCCTTTTTGGCTGACCATGTTTCCAGACCGGCCTACATGCAGGCCAGACAACAAATGGACATTCTTCATTGTGCCGAGTTCTCCATTGGCCTTTATGATGCTGCGGACTACAAGACCACGAGTCACAGGCATCTGGTGCAATGTTGGGGTGCAAGACCTGCTATTGTCCCACCATAATTTTTCTGGATATAATATATGTGGGACTCGTACCACGTTATTTATCTCCATCATCTGTCCTGCCTCAGCTTCCCCAGATAGAAGATGTTCATTATGACAATCCTCTCTTCATTTCCCTCCCCGATGTCATTGCTGTCTTCCAATCTCACCTCATTCATCCCTTCCTGAACACTTTGGAACATCCTTTCTAAATCCATCCAGTCCTTCAACATGTCCTTTCATTCTCTTTGATTCCTCAACTTCTGGCCCCTTCATATTTGTCTGTTGTTTTTATTGATTGCTGCCCCCATAACACACTGTCCTTTTCTCAATCATGAATTCTTTTTTATTTTTTTAAAGACCTATTGATGCAAGCCAATGCATATATCCAGGAAAAGACATCCCTCTCCACCCACCCCTCCAAAAAAAAAAATTCACTGGTTACCTCAGTTCCCAAAACAAAATGTATGAATGACGTTTTTTTCTTTTAACTTAAAAAAGAAGAAGAAAAAAAAAAAAAAGAGGTTAAACAAACATCACAACAAAGAAAATGAAAAAGACCACAAAACAGTCATTGGAATGATAGCGAGCTGGACATCCCTTGTGAGCCCTGTGCAAGTCAGGACTAGACAAAGACCATAGAATACATACTGCAGCACTCCTTCGCATGCTTTTACACTGCTCTCACACAGGAAGTATTGACACGTGGTGATTGGCCGACGCCAGAGCACGATGCCCTGTCGCTCTTTGCGCTCCTGTTGGTGCAGCTTGTGCAGAGCGCTCACCGCTGCCTTGCCCACTACGGGTGTGAGGATGGAGGGGTGGGGTCAATGGGCCGCATTATATTTGCATGCAAAACTAAGTTTGCACTTGCTATTAGAACAGTGAAAAACGATGTGGCATACTTGTGGTTGGAGGAAGGCCATTTGATCCATCACACGTTCTCTGCTTGGTTTTGGATGCAGAGGAAACTGTCGACCGCGATACAGCCCTGAAAATGGAAAGGGAAGGAGGCGAGTCAAACATTTTTGCCGTTTTTGTGCACATGTGTTTATGGCTGCAGAGATGCAAAATAATGAGGACATAGCTTTCAGGACATTTGAAGCTACATGGTCTTTGAGATCTGGATTTTCCTTTTTGCTCTATTTTATGTGGTGTTGACTTAAAATTTTGATTTCTCTTGTGACAGAGCCGAGTTAAAATTGGGTCACGAGGACCAGATATAAAATTGAGGATTTCTTTTTATATACAAGGTCTTTGGCTCATAATGGAGCTGCCACTCACACATCTCACACACACAGACATACTGGTGAGACAAACAGCCACCAAGCTTGGGGGAAGTGCTGCCACTTCCTGGAATACTCTGGGTACCAGTGATGTCACAATAATGGCGCTGCCTTTCTCAACGCACTCAGCGGCGCATTTCCTTAGGAGGAATTTCCTCCTCCCCATGGATGCCAACATATGGGGATTGTCCATGCTCTTAACCTTTTAAATGATGACTGCCAAGCAAGGCAGCAGCATGTACCATTTTCTAAGTCTTTGGTACGACTCGGCCAGGGTTTGAACAACTGACCTCCCACACTCGGAGCAGATGCTCTAACCATTACACCACAGAGTCTGGTTCATTAAACTTTAAAGTTAAGTTCTCAGTTTGTAACAAAATATTTATTTACTTATCAAATAACTACTGCTCTTCTTCCTCCTCCTTTGTATGCAGCACAAGGCTGCAGGTAGCATCAATGGCTGTGGGTGCAGCTGTGCCACTGATGCAATCAATACCCCGATTACCAGTACACTGGCACTCATTTCGCTGACCTCAGTCGGATGACAGGCTGAGTCAACCCCATATGGTATTAATTCAACGGCAGACAGAGGGTTGAACTCGGGACCCGAAGATCCCAAACCAGCCACCCTAACCGCTAAGCCAACACCAGGCTTTATCAAATAACTAGTCAAACGAGATAGTGCAGGGCGAGGTGGCACACTTATCTTTGAGCTGTCAGGTCGACGTTCCATTCTAGACTAGATTGTAATCCATCAGCCTTGGTGCTTCATCGGCAGAGCATCGCATTGCAGTGTGTCATTTCACGGATGAAGCCTGGTATTGGCTTAGCGGTTCAGGTGGTTGATTTGCAATTCTAGGGTCATGAGTTTGAGTCTCGTTGGCTGCTGAATTAATACCAGGTGGGGTTGACAGCCTGCCATCCTTCCGAGGTCGACAAAATGAGTACCAGTGTACTGGTAATAGGGACACTGCATCAGCGGCATAGCTGCATCCCTAACCAATGATGTAACCAGCAGCCATAAGACTGCACTCGAAAGAGAGATATTCCATGGATGGGTGTGTACCTGAGGACCTGTCTGCTAGCATTAGGTAGTGGATGCAAAAAAAAAAATCCCTCAGTGCCTTTCATAAAGAGCAAGCGAGTTATCACCAGCACCCTGAACAAATTATAATGTCCAACCAGCTCCAGTCAGACATCAGGTCTGGTCTGTCAGTTTGTGAGAGTTGAGCTAATCTTCCTCTTGCAGCCTTATCCTACAAGGTCGAATTAATCATGGCTAGTAAAGAAGTTGTCGTAAGAGACGTACTTCATAACTCTGATGTGAATGCAAAAAGTGTTTTCCTTGTTGCTTTTGAGTAGTGACAAGAAGGTTTTCTTGTGTCCTCGTTGATATAAAATAAGAGCACAAGAAAACATGAACAACATTTTTATCTTCATGTTCTCGTGTGCTCTCATTTATCGAGCAACCTTGCTTGCATTCCCCTCTTGAAACGAGTAAATCAGCGCACAAAGCGAAAAGTGAAGTTAAGCAATTGTTTCACTTTGTCTGTCTGTCTACAGACTTCAGTTTATGATCAAACTCATTCTGATCGTGCATGTGTACAGACCAGCGGGCTAATTTTTTCACTCTGTCTGCATGTCCGACAGCCAAACAAAACTGAAAATCATTCCATACAGGAAAATGACTGTTTTTTTTAAGGACGTCATGAAGGAGAAACGGGCACGAAGAACTAATGTAACGTGTCAAATGAGGTGGTGTGATCGATGCTGCTTCAACGGTGGTAATCTTTAAAACCTTTAAAATCTTTATTTTATTTAAATTGAATTATATACTTGAACAATGGAGAACACAAATCGCCACATTGGCACTTTCGAAACCCTTTCGTTGACAAGTACTCGGACAACCTAGTATGGCATATTACCATCATCTCGACCAATCAAATTTGCTGCTTGCAGACTCCGCTCACGTCCTTCTTTCTCGACACTGCACGGGGTAAGGTGTTCCATGAACTCTTCAGTTATAAATGTGTAAATTCAAAAAAATATATTATCTTTTTTACTCAAAAAGGTTTTATACAAGGATCGATGTAATAAATGTGTGATTCATTGTAATTTTACAAACACGCACATGACTTGCATTGCTCAAGTATTGCCCGACACCAAAAAAGGCCGAGGTTATGACACAACTGCAATGTGGCAGACATAAAAATTAGGAAGTGGTTTCAAAATCCACCTTTTGAAATGCAGTGCTGTATATTATTTGATATTCTGGCCTAAATTCGAACTTTAACAATTTTGTACATTAATAAATCCATAAAAGGTCATCCAGGAAGTGTTTTTTAGTTGGATTACCCAAAGGTGGAAGCAAATGCACCACAGTTAAGCTTGGGTGAATTAGATTTTTTATTATTTAATCATTTCAATGGCTGAGGTAAGAGTCGAGTTGGCTGAGAGAGGGAAGTGGAGAAGCATCGTGGTCAAGGCACGGCAGAAGCTTGGTGCAATTGGACCTCACCCCTAATAAAGGGAAGAGGAGAACAATAATAATTTCAATGGATAAAAATCAATGTTTATTACGTTTACAACCGAAGGTGGACGAAGGTTACGGTTTCATCCCTTTGTCTGAATGCCTGCGAGCATCTTGGATTCGGACGAAACGATTTGATTTTGGTGAAGATCCCAATCTGGATCCGAATAGTGGAATTATTTTTTAAAGCGATTCTTCACCATTGAGAGATAGAGCAAAACCGATATATAGCACGACATCTCAAAAAGTCGTGGACGGATTCGGATGAAACTTGGTGGACAGGTTGGGAAGGTGACAAGAACAAGCCGATTCGACTTTGGTGAAGATCTGGATGGAGATCCGGCCTATCATTGGGATACAAAACGTAAACTAGTCAGCCTGGTGGAGGTATGAGCTCCATCAAGTGCAGTTCTAGTTATTTTTAGATTTCATCAATCTAAATTTTTGATGATTAAATAATGATTACGGTGCGTAATACCCATGGTATTATTAAAGTGCCATTTAACCATGCATTAAAAAAAGAAAAAGTAACTGCTAACACAAAGTTAACGTGCATTTTCAGTGAACCACCACTGAAGTGTGACAACATTGACTCAAGATCAGATCATGTTAAAAGAAATGTGTTTCAATAAAAGACTACATGATCCAATTTAGTGTAGCAAATGATTGTTTGCTTTAAACATCATGCAAGGTTTCCAAGGCTGCATATTCTTGGAAGTCACCAGTATATAAATAGCACAAGTGGATACGAATGGGGATTTGAACCTTCCGTCACCGCAGCACGGCTCCACATGTGCCTCCGTAGCAGGTCACCACTGTTATCGCAATTGGAAAATAGTTGCCTTCGATGTTTGATGAAATCAAAGTCTGGAGAGTTGCGCAAGATTATCAGGTTACACGTGTAAGATCCTATGACAGAAATGCCGTATATAGCTGTTTACACATTACCTGCCACCCTCTTGAGGGTGTAGAATTCACTTGTGCCTACAAGCAATTTCCACACAAGGGATGTTGATTTTACACTTACTCGAATCACATTTTCAAGGCATACTAAGCTATGTTAAGAGTTAGTTTTGTTGCTACAGCGAAAATAAATTTGGGCAGCACTATGGGCAGCATTTCAGGGTCAATTCCCATCCCACTTCTTCGTTCATGTGCAACACAAGGCTGTGGGGTAGCATCATTGGCTGTGGGTGTGGCCATGTAGTGCCCTCTGCTCGTAAGGGCAGGAAATTGTAATTCGTCCAGTTTGCCGGCGATAGCTCGCCTACTCTTCACAAAGGACGCTGTGGGATCTTTAACGGCGACGGCACACACATTGATGAATCGCACTGCCTGTGAAACACCAGGATGAGTTTACAGCTGGGTCGGGATTCAAACCCAGACAAGACAGCTTGGAGGCGAGTGTGCGTACATCTAGGCCATCCCATGCCACTGCAAGGAAGACTGCAGCTGCATGACCCTCTGAAGATGTTGAATGGATTACGGTAGATGTTGGTCTGATAAATGGAACATGTTCTTCAATCCTGGAAAAATCTCACCATCGCTTGAAGGATCATCACATTAACCCACCTGTCTATTTCCATTATCAGCGACTGGAAAATGTTCGGTCTCTTGAAATTCTAGGCCTCACAATCAGCAATGAACTGTGCTGGGCCAACCACATAGCAATGGTGGCCTCCAAAGTCAGCCACAGACTAGACAGGACATCTTCTGTCGATCAAAGTCTTTCTCTGGAAAATCAGAGCTAATCACAGTCTGCAAGGCCTTTTGCTGCAGCTCAATGGAGTATGGTGCCCCAGCATCATGTCTGTCTCTCCTGGATTCTGTGACATCTGAAGATATGAACATCATTGGGATCTCCCACGACAAGGTCAAAGCACAAGGTGTATTACTGGTTTCACATCACAGACAGGTCGGTGGTCTCTGTTTCTTAACCACCTCTTCACCAATGCAGCTCTGTCTTCCCTCTCCAGCAACTCCAGGATGCACAAGTTCTTATAGTACCCCTCCCCCCCCCAACACTCCCCCTCCTGGTGCACCTTCCAAAATCCAGACCGAGTGACACCTTAACTGCCTTGTTTATCGCTTCTCCTGGCTTAAAGCAAGCAATGTGCCGCCACCTTGTGTCATCCCCCATGTTGACCCACGATCTATACTACCACCATGAACCCTTCAGAACCCAACTCCATGTTTCCTCCTCTTCTCTCACTCTTCCGTTCCTGTTCCTGCCCAACAGTTGCCATGCGAGACCACTGTCAATTGAACCATGCTCTTCCATCATCCTAATTCTTGTTGAGGAAAAGAAAAACTCACAACCTCCAAAATGCTAACTTAGTACCTCCACTCAACCACCACAACAGTGGCAAAAATGAAGATGCAAATGTTGTTTTCACCTCAAAAGTTGCACTAAAACCAAACATCAAACAAATAGTAATCATACACATCACAACACAAGGAAGAGAAAAGGAATTAAGGCAATCAGAGAGTTTCCCACATTAAATTTTATATCTACAAAAGAAAATGGAAGCTTTTGGCGTTGGGGGTAATTCATTTCATTGGCTTCCAGACCTTTTGTCAGGAAGGAAGCCAAGGGAGTTATTATGATGCTCACTTGATATAGAATTGCTAATGCCGAGTACTTGATGTCAAATTATTCTGGAGAGATCATGCTGCGGACGAACTAGAAAGGCAAAGAGTGTTTTAGTAGACAAGGAGCTTCGATTCGAGGATGACCTTCACAGTACTGCAGGAAAAGTGAAACCATCAACGTAGGTAATTAAAAGATCCTTCAAGGACTGTACCTGCACAGAAATTTCTGGTTGACATCATGCAAGAGAATGTGCTCCAGTTGCATGGTCAACGTGTGACGTAGACAAAGACGATGCCGAATGTGTTAAAGGCAGGGAAAAGGATGCCAGCAGGTCTCACCTCAGATTCAAAATCCTTAATATTCCCACTTTGGAATGGAGATAAAGGTTTTTAGAAAGCTTAAACCATTATTGAGGTTGTCCGATTAAACTTCCTGACCATGCAGATTTAGCAGAGAACTAGATGACGTCTGACCTTCGACACGACTGGGTGGCATCATGGTTAGAGCAGCACTGCGAACTTCTACAGTCAGAGCAGACATTAAACACGATAGGTGCTGTTTCCTCGATGCTGAGCATTTAAAAAGGATGGAGTATGATCAAACAACCATAGGTTGGCAACCATTACAATCGGCATGTTGGGTCTATAATGACCTAACATTGCAACGGGACTCGTATTATCATCCCTGTACAAGACGTTTCGGCGTGACCTGGAGTGAGCTCTTTTTCACGAGTTAAAGCAACAACCACCAAAATCATGTTGTAATGGCTCGGTCTGCGAATACATTCAGCGGGATTGAACAACAACAACATTCTCAGTACAAGGAAGGGGAATGTCACAGGTAAACCTGAAACAAATAAAAGGGCTACAAAGTCATTGGAATCAGAGAAATGTCAAAGGGGTTATTATCTTGGCTCTCCATCAATTAAAATTCAAAATAAGGAAAATAAGACACTTCATGTTGTTACCTCCACCACCGAAGGTGAAGGAGGTTATGTTTTCACCCCTTTCTGTCTGTTAAATTGGTGGAATCCTTCGGATTTCGGCAATTATGTTGGTCGGTTGCGTGTGTCATTCTGTGTGTCTGTCTGTCTGTCTGTCTGTCTGTCTGTTTGTTTGTTTGTGTGTTTGTTTACCCTGTAGCAGCCAAACCGTTTCAGCGATCATGACCAAACTGGGTACAGACGTCGGCCATGGTCCAACTTAGACACTTGTAGTTTTTGGTGAATCTCGGTCAAAGGTCAAGGTCACCAAGAAACCGACATTCTTATTTTCGTAATAACGTCCGCTAAAATGGTCGTATCGACTTCAAACCAAATCCAAAATGTGCATCTTCCAATACTGCATCCAACCATATGTCTCGTTGGGGTGTCACACCAACACCCTTCTTAGCGGTCGGGGGTCGAATGTCGGGTCAAAAAACGTTCAAATTGTGATAAAAAACGCCATTTCAAGTCATGATCATGACCAAACTAAGTGCGATAACTCATTAAACAGTAGCATTATCGACTTATAAGAACCAAATTGATTTCCAAGTTTTTGTTTTTTCAGAGATCATGGAGATATGACAAAGTTATTCCGTGCAATTCCTTTCTCAACGAGCAATTTCATTTGTCTGTCTGTGTGCAGGATATCTCAAAAAGTTGTGGCCGGATCTGGATGAAATTTTGTGGACACGTTGGTTGTGCGACAAGGACGAACCGATTCGACTTTGGTGAAGATCCGGATCAGACTCTGACTACCAGAATGGTTTTAGCCACGTCTCGCGTAGCGAACGCTATCACCAAGAGAGCTGTTCTTGTTCTTTTTCTTGTTCTTCTTCTTCTTGTTCTTCTGGTGAAGACAAAACCTTTAGGACTCGGCTCTTTTATATACAGGATCCGGATCTCCTTAAATACTAAACACCTGTACACAAAGGGTGCCTTTTGAGAGCGTCTATCATGAACTTTTAAATATATTCGGATATTTGCTTTAAAGTTCACGTTACTATTTAATGTATTGAAATTTCGTAAATACACGATTTTCTCGTCATGAACGAGGAGCCTCCATGACGGGTCTCGCTATTGACTCCATCAAGGCACGTGACGAAATATCGGAGGTTGCTGTTGTTATTGCCTTTAGGATGCGGCTCTTGGACACATTTGTCCTTGTTTTTTTTTTTTTTAACAGATTCTTCACCACTGAGAGATCAGGCCAAAAACTATAATATACAGCACGATATCTCAAAAAGTTGTGGACGGATTCGGACGAAACTTGGTGGACACGTCGGGTGTGTGACAAGGAAGAATCGATTCCATTTTGGTGAAGATCCGAATCCGATTCCGGCTACGAGAATTATTTAATTTTTTTTTTACTTTAAGTGATTCTTCACCATTGAGAGATTGGGATCAAAAACCATATAGTCCTGTCCCAGCATAATATGTCAAACATGTGTTGGGGCCCCGACATGTTCTCGTGGAGCGGGCATCACGTGGTGGAGGCATGCGCTCCACAGAGTCGTGGTGTCCACAGGTTATTGCACAACACCGTTTTAAACACACAAACCCATGAATGTTTCCCGGTTTATAACAAGGGACGATTTTTATCTTGAACAAACTCCAACCGAGTATTGACGCGTAAACTAAAAGGTATTTATTAACGAGCTCTCGGAGAGCCCCCTCCCCGCCCCCCTTTCAGAGCCAGGAGGACGATGATCGCACGTTTGGACAGGTCTTCCTGGATACACACACACAAACCGTCATGAACTGGCTCCTTGTTCATCATTCACTCGATTAGCTGCAGATAAAATATAAATCCTTCAAAGCTATTTGCAAAATTATTCATTAATTCATTGACTGAAGAAACTACACAAACGACGAAAGTATAAAAAAAATAAATAAATAAATAAAAAAACCGCTCAACAACGTCTTCAGCAAATCACTGGTTTTAATCACTAAAACTTCAACATCACCTCAGTATAGAAGTATATTGGTTACTGTCAATCCAAATTAAATAAAACAAACTAAAACGTCCCCCCAGCTGTTAGACTAAACTAAAACGTCCCACCCCCCCCCCTTTAGAGAACAGCACCGTACCGTTTCCCATCGCCCTGCATTTCACGCTCGGATCCACCTCAGCACAAAAAGGCGGAAATCCGACTTCACATAATCTTCTTCTTCTTCTTTTCTTATTTCTATTCATCTTCTTCTTCTTCATCTTCTTCTTCTTCTTCTTCAGTGATATCAGACGATGTCATAAATCAATTTCCTTCGTTTTTCACGTTGAATATGTCAACGTTTTTTTTTATCATTGACAATATCGAAACAAAAAAACAACATTTCTTCTTCTTCTTTTGAGTTTCATGGCGTTTTCAGAGTCGTTATGCTCTATATAGGCCACTTGTACAAAAACTTGGCAGGACAGGGAGTTAGTGAGTTTTCCCGTCATGTCGTTTGCCCAGATTCTTCATGGAATTTTAATGCCGATTTGCAGACTCGAGGGTGCGTATGGACACACGTATGTCCGATAGGCCGAACAAGCTTATGATCTCCACCTCTCCAATACTGTGCAAAAATGCGCGATCTGGGTACCCCGAACATTGTATTTAAATAAAGAGGAGGTCCAAATCTTCGGGCACTCAACACAACTCGCAGGACCAAGGGGGGGGGGCAAACTATCCGATGGAAATAGGAGTTTAGATCACAATGTTCGCGCCTGATGCAGCCTGGAGACTGTAACTATGGTTACCTGATTTATTCGGTGTGGACTGTTTTTGTTGTTGTTGTTGTTGTTGAGGGTTTAATGGCGCTGTCAGAGCCAGGAGGCTCTATCTATGCCACGCACCAGAATCTGATCAAACTCGCCCACAGCCAGAGCCCTTCAAAGGCAGATACATTTTAAATTGGTCTCCCACATTCCTTCAGGAATTTTAATACCGCCTTACAGAGTTGAGGGTGCTTCCAGTTCATCCGCCGCAGCATCACCTGCAGGTCCAACACCCTTATCCCCATAACTCTTATACACCGTACAAGATGCTGCCTCGATTCCCCATAGAGAGGGCAATTTAGAAATAAGTGGTTTAAATCTTCAGGCTTTCTGCACACATCACAGAACCCGTTGGGTGACATCCAATTCTATGGAGGGATGCATTTCAGGGACAGTGTCGGAGTCTTACTCGACAAAGCACGATCTGGTCCCTCCGGGAGAGCCTGGAGAGTTCAACAAGCGGAACCACCTCCGACTGCAACTTGTGAAAAAAATCTTCCCTTTGTGCAGGAGTCCCACTGACATTGCCATTTTCCCACAATACGGTCCTTGACCAGACTAATGATTTCTGAAAGTCCCAAGATGATTTGGGTGACATCGTCCATTCTGAGGGCCTGCTTTGCCCTAAGGTCACTGGCCTCATTCCCCCCGATGCCCACATGAGCAGGGATCCAGCACAAATCCACCACCAGACCCCTCCAGTTCATGATGTTATACAAATGCCAAGGTTCCAGGACCAAGTCATACCTGCAGCCACCCTGGAAGGATTCCAGTGCCTGTAATGCCCAAAGTGAGTTCGAGAGGATAACTGCACTAAGTGGATTGAACTCGATTATCCATTCCATAGCAAGGACGATTACAAATAGCTCCGTGGAGAAAACTGAAAGATGATCGGTTAACCGAAAAGCCCTGACCACACGGACATCGGGGATACATATAGCCGCCGCTGTCCTTCCTAGAGAGGGTTCTTTGGACCCATCCGCATATATATGCAAAGATTGACTCCAACTTGTATTTATAAACTCGATAGCCTGGTTGCACTTTACCACAGGATTAACTGAATCCATTTTTCCCCAGAGATCCATGCGGAGACTTAGGGGTTCGAGTGTCCAGGGGGGCCAAATGGGGGCTTTATGTTAGGGGCTGACTGGAAGGGAGTCCAGCTCCATTTCCTTGGCTAACTTGATACAGGCCAGGCCAAGAGGCAAGGAAGCAGAGTTGTTGTCGAACTTCAGGTATTCCCAACAATTTTCAAAAAAGGATTTGCCAGGATGGCTGTCCCCAGAAGAAATGGATCTAGCCCAATATTTCATTCTCAGCATCTCCCAGCGAAGGGACAAGGGCATCTCACCTATTTCCACCAGAAGGGCAGACACTGGAGTGCGAGTAAAAGCACCAAAATATACACGAAGGGCTTTTGACTGGACAGTCTCAAGTCTTTTTCGGTTGCTCTTGGCCATATCACCGAAAGCCAGGCATCCGTAATCCAGGTGGGAACGAATTTTAGCTTTGTATATCATGAGAAGACTGTCACGATGTGCTCCCCACTCTGTTCCAGAGGGACAACGTAATAAATTTATGCCTTTGGCACATTTACCGATCAGCTCCTTCACCTGCGGGGTCCAGGTGAGTCCCTTATCGAAGGTGACTCCTAAGAAAGACACCACTCGAGATGGATGGATGCAAGTGCCATTAATTACCATTGCTATATCATCCGTTTTCTTCTTACGAGAAAATATGATAAACTTGGACTTATCAGCTGATAGTTTAAAACCCCAGTCTTCGGCCCATTTCTCCACGAGCCGGATATCGCCCTGGAGTTTTTTACTCGAAGTAGCAAGATTTTTACACCGAATCCACATAGCAATGTCGTCAGCAAACAGGAATAACTTGCTATGGAGCTTGTGGATGGAGGCAACATCATTTATCATAATACTAAAGAGTGTTGGGCTTAAGCAGCTTCCCTGGGGAATGCCCTTATCAGAATGAAACGAAGAGGAGAGGCTCAGGCCAACCCTCACCTGAAATGTTCTATTCGATAAAAAGTCACCAATCCAATCGTGCATTCTGCCATTGACCCCGAGATTACTCAGTTTATAAAGGAGGCCATTTTTCCAGACTGAATCGTATGCCTTTTGGATATCGAGGAACACTCCCAGAAGAGACTCCTGATTACCTAGGGATTTCCTTGCATCATTTGCCAGTGCGGAAATGTGATCCATAATGGACCGTCCCTTTCGAAAACCGCTCTGGCCTTTATACAACAGGTTGTTCTTTTCAAAGAAGAAGACCAATCGGTTATTCACCATTTTCTCCATTAATTTGCAAACAACTGAGATAAGGGAGATTGGCCGATATGAAGATGGGACAGTGCCATCGTTCCCCTCTTTCAGGATAGGAATTACAATAGCGTGTTTCCAATCGCTGGGAAGCTTCCCGAAAGCCCAAATCCTATTGAAGAAACTCAGGAACACTCTCAACACCCGATCCTCCAAGTGTTTGAACACAAGGAACGATAACCGATCCGGGCCTGGGGCGCTATTCTTAACCGAACGAATCACTTGCTTCTGTTCCCAAATAGTGAAGTCAAGATTGAGTGAAGGGTCTGAAGGCAGAACTGTATTGGTGATCACCCTGGTTTGACTTACAACTTGGGGAAAACGAGCCTCTAAAACGTCATCCTTCATGATATTCTCACTACTAGAAAAGAATTGGCCCACGGCTTCTGCCTTGTCTGCATGAGAACACAGGGCTATGTTCTGGGAAATAATCACTGGAAAAGATCTCCCTCCCGACTTAACTCCCTGTATACTTTTGACTCTTCCCCATATAGTTTTGAGAGGGCTATCCGGATTAACTGATGAACAAAATGATTTCCAAGAGGCAGACTTGGCCCGTTTTATAGTTCTTTGGGCTATCGCCCTTTTCCTCTTATACTCTATAACGTCCTCCAACCTGAGGGTTTTCCTAAGTCTCTTTAGAGCCGCCCATCTTCCCTGGATTGCCAATTTGCAATCCTCATTCCACCAGGGGACCTTAATTTTCCTACCCCCTGTAGGAATTGAGGTTGGGATTGTTTCCCAAGCAATGTTATACATAATTTGTACAATATTCTTATTGATGCTATCTATGTTGTGAACACCAATCTCTTCCTTCACTTCAATCTGACACATCGATCTGAAAACTGACCCCAATTCACCTTAGAAAAGTTCCAAGAAGCCGGATCGAGTGAGTCCACAGAACCCCTTTCACATTGGAGATTAGTGATCACAGGAAAGTGATCACTCCCTCAGTTGTCATCGTGGACTACCTAATTGCATCTCGCAGCTTCTATTGAAGAAATAAGAGTGAGATCCAGAGGGGACATCTTCCCTGTGGATGGATTTATACATGTTCCCTGTCTGTCATTTAGTATCACCATGTCGAATTCATTGATCAAATCCTCAATAATATCACCATTCCTATCAATGTCTTTGGAGCCCCAGAGAATATTATGGCTTTTGAAATCGCCACAGACAAGTACCACCCCCTCACACCTTCTAAAAACCTCCTGAAGACTCTTGTGCATTGATGGTTGGCAAGGATTATAGAAGTTTATAATTGTAACCCTCCCCCTCGAGCCATGGACCTTGATAAGAATACACTCCAGCTCCGTAATGTCTTCCGTTTCCGTGAAGGGAAGACCAAATTTCACCATAATGCCACACCCACCCCCTTTACCTCGAGCTCTATCCCTACGAATAAGGGTATACCCCGGCATATGAAATCGATGATGCTCCTTGAGCCATGTTTCTTGAAAACAAATACTATCCGGTTTAGTTCACAACTCAGAGATGTATTTTTTTAATTCGGACCCGTGCGCCACGAGACTTTTAGCATTCCATTGGATTATTAACATAAATTACATTGGGTCCTGAGACTGTTTGGCATCAGGACTGGTTTCTCTCTCTATTTTTATTGCCCGTCTTGTTAAATATCTTATTAATATCCTTGGTAGAAATACCATCCCATCCCAGATGTTTGCAGGCTGCTGAAGCAATAATGCTAATCTTCTCCGATCTCCTTTGTACAACAGCTGTGCAATTTACCACCTCAGTAATAAATCCAATGAACCCCAATTTAGAAATGTTCAAAACCACCATGGCACTTGAATCCTCAGTTTGGCAATCCTGATCTATTGTCTCCGTCTGACTTCCCACCGAAACTGTTTGTATTTTAATCGGAGCTGGAGTTTTAGTAATCCTATTCGTTTCTTTGACTGGCAACACAACCTTGGGGACCTTGAGCACCGCCTCCGCATACGATAACTTCCCAGTGGTTTTCACTTGCTGGATCTGGGCCGCTCTTTGAAATTCCAGACAGCCTCTGTAGGCTGCACTATGCTCCCCACCGCAATTGGCACAGCACATCTTAACGCACGTACAACTCTCATACTCATGATCCCCATTACATTTGCTGCAACGCCGTTTACCCCGACAGGATGCTGCAGTATGACCGAATCTTTGGCATTTGTAACATCTTAAAGGGGAGGGATATACTCCCGAACAGGAAAGGCTTGGTAGCCCAGGAACACTTTCGGGGGAAGGACCGGGATGGAGAAGGACAACACCACACATGTGGTATCGACCTTCACACCATCCCTCACCGACGTAAGACGACGAGCATCACCTACTCCCATGTCAGCCAAATGCCTCTTGATAACCTCCATATTAATGTCCAGGTCAATCCCGTAAATTACCCCCCGGCATTCCCTTTAAGACCTGAGGATGTGAGCAGATATTCGAATATCCCCAAAAAGAGAGACTCGCAGAATCTTTTCCCGCTGGGCCATCGATTTGCACTGGATCAGAAGGTCACCCGATCGAAGTTTCCTTGCACAATGTACGTCACCAAATTATTTTCCAATTACGGTAGCCAATTTTATCGGGTTATTGAAAATTAACGACTTGGACCCTTCCACAGCCGAAATTATAATCGGGAATTTATCCCCCGGCTCCTCTTTATCCTTAACCCCTTCCCGCACCTCCGACTCCTCACTACTTCCATCACCGGGCCTGCCCCTCTTCATGGCCGACACTCGAGAAGTTCGAACACTTCTTGACGAGGGCGCCCAATCATCCTCACCCGGTACCCCCTCCATATACTCTCATCCCCTGGGGATCCCCACGAGTGAAAATAAGGGTCTTACCGATCAATACCAAAATACAAGAACTCAGAACCAGAGGTGATACCGAAATACCGGAAGTACTTGGAAGCACCCCCTTCCTCCTCGACGTCACATTCCTCGTCCTCCAGTACCTCCGGTGTGGACTGTAACGAGGGTTGTGGTGAATTGAGGTGAATTGAGGGACATGACGCGGGATCACATGTTGTGCGTCTCGCGTATAAGGGGAGGTCTCTGCGGCACGGGGTGATTGTCCCCGGGGCATTGCCATTTACATCGGCTGTTCACTTGGTGCTCGTTGACTGAAGGTGCTCATTGACTGGTGAGAATGGAGATTATATCGAACTCCGTGCTTACGCGGATTTATTCTGCGATGATTAATTGCACATGTATACGTTACTGCTTATGTACTCCGAGCTGTACCTGTATTCCCCGGTGTGCCCGCAGAAGCGGCTCCAATCAAATGGAATAAAGCCTAAACTCTGAAGGTTCTTCTCTCGCTCTCATTTCAATTTATTCCATTTGGTTTTCTCGGCTCTCTCAACCAACGATGGACAAGATCTACAAACCAGAGAGGTTCAACGCAGACCCAAACGCGACTGACGCAGAAATGAAATGGTCACATTGGTTCTGTTCCTTCTCACACTATCTGACCATCATCGAGGAGGGAGCCGACAAATTCGCCGCTCTCGTGAATCATTTCTCGCCCAGTGTATTCAGGCTCTTCTCAGAGTGCGACACTTACGAAGCAGCGATCGACGTGCTGCAGGCGCTCTACGTGAAGCCCAAGAACGAGGTATACATACGACATCTTCTCAACACACGCAGGCAAGCAGCCGGGGAGACAATCGATCAGTTCCTGCAAGCTCTGAATCAGCTGGGAAAAGACTGCAGCTTCCGGGCCGTAAGCGCCGAGGAACACCGAAAGGAAGCGACCCGGGAGGCATTTATCCAAGGACTTAGATCAGCCCACATACGGCAACGCTTACTAGAGAAAGCGCAACCCACTCTTGACAAGGTAGTCGATCAGGCACGAGCGATGGATACGGCTCAGCAGCAATCTGAGTCATTTGGGACACCGATGCTGCTAATGAATGCTGCTACGATGGGAACCCAAGGAACCCCACTGGCACAGACACAGCCAGACATAGGGGATGGAGAAACACCCGAGGAGCCGGATACCCAGGCCACGTCAAACTCCTCAGCAACTGCTCCGGTTGGTAAATGCTTCTTTTGTGGGTACAAAAGGCATCCTCGTCAAAAATGCCCCGCCAGAGATGCCACATGCATGAATTGCGACAAGAAAGGGCATTATGCCAGGGTATGTAAATCTACTCTAAGGAGAAATAAACCCACTTCTGCGGCTCTCTACTCGCAAAATAAATTAACTGCAGCCTCCCCGGGGAATCTATCCAAGGCTATCATCAACGTACGAATTAACGGGCATATGGCTGAGGCACTGATTGATACCGGTAGCTCTGAAAGTTTCGTCAACAGCTCGCTAGTGAAGGGCAGGAAATGGAAAATCCACCCGACAGACAATACGGTATGCATGGCCGCCACCTCACTACAATCCCGCGTACGAGGGTACTGCAATGTTGAATTGGACGTAAAAGGGTACACGCATCGGGATGTAAGGGTACTGGTGCTTCGTGATTTGTGTGCAGACGGAATTCTGGGTCATAATGTCCTCAAGCAGCACACGAGCGTCGAAATACCCTTTGGAGGAAGCAAGCCTCGTCTAATTTTAAATGCGTTGACCACCGCGGAGGTGACGTCCCCCCAGCTGTTCGCTAACTTGTCGCCGGTCTGCAAACCGATAGCGATCAAATCGCGGCGATATACCACTGCTGACATGAATTTCATCACTTCGGAAACCAAGCGATTACTGGAGGGAATTATAGAACCGAGCGATTCGCCATGGCGCGCACAGGTGTTAGTAACCAGCAGTCAGAACCATAAGAAACGAATGGTTGTCGATTATTCCCAAACGGTCAATCGCTTTACCCAACTCGACGCCTACCCCCTGCCGCGCATAGACGAGATGGTCGAACGCGTGGCCAATTATAAGGTATTCAGCACCATCGACTTGCGAAGCGCCTATCATCAAATTCCCATCCGAGAGGAAGACAAACCTTACACCGCATTCCAGGCAGGGAGGCGCCTCTACCAATTCAGGAGAATACCTTTCGGTGTCACGAATGGGGAAGCTTGCTTCCAACGGGTTATGGACGACATCATCTCAGATGAAAACCTCAAAGACACTTTTGTTTACGTGGACAATGTCACAGTGTGCGGTAGGGATCAGGGGGAAACATGACATGAATCTGGACAGATTCTTGAGCATTGCTAGAAAATATAATCTGACTCTCAACTACAAGAAATGCGTATTTTCGGCAAGGTCAATTGACCTTCTCGGCTACACGATAGCCGACGGCACAATTAAGCCTGATCCTGAACGATTGCGCCCGCTCCGTGAGCTACCACCACCTCAGGACCTGCAGACAATGCGCCGGGTGATCGGCATGTTCGCTTACTATGCGAGATGGATTTCGCAATACTCCGAGAAAATACATCCCCTAGTGCATTGCAAAAACTTTCCACCAGATGCCGCTGTTGTAAGAGCTTTCCACAACCTCAAAGACGATATCAGTAATTCCGTGGTTTTATCGATCGATAGCTCGGTGCCCTTTGTGGTGGAAACCGACGCTTCAGATCACGCGATAGCTGCTACACTTAATCAGTCTGGGCGGCCGGTCGCGTTCTTCTCGAGAACTCTCTCTAGAAGCGAGCAGAGACACTCAGCGATAGAGAAGGAAGCGTACGCCATCGTCGAAGCGCTGCCGAAATGGAGACATTATTTACTGGGAAACCACTTCACGCTCGTTACGGACCAACGATCCGTGGCATTCATGTTTGATGGGAAAAATAACGGGAAAATTAAGAATGAAAAAATTATGAGATGGCGGATAGACCTAGCTTGCTACAGTTACGACATTGTCTACCGGCCCGGGAAGGAAAACCCTGCTGCAGATACCTTCTCTCGGGTCTACAGTTCGGCAACAATCAGTCAGGCTTTGCAAGACCTACACGTGTCTCTCTGCCACCCAGGGGTAACCAGAATGGCACATTTCGTGCGCAGACAAAATCTTCCCTATTCTGTTGAAGATATTAAACAAATGAATGCTTCATGCCCTGTTTGTGCTGAACTAAAACCCAGATTCTATGGCGCGGCATCTGGCAGACTGATCAAGGCCACTTCCCCCTTCGAGAGACTAAACATCGACTTCAAAGGGCCCCTGCCGACCGAGACAGACAACAGATACATATTCACCGTTGTTGATGAATATTCAAGGTTCCCTTTCGCATTTCCATGCTCGGATATGACCTCGGGCACTGTCGTGAGATGTCTCTCTGACCTCTTCGCTATGTTTGGGAAACCTTCGTACATACATTCAGACAGAGGGCCGTATTTCATGTCGGCCGGGCTAAAACAATTCCTACTAGAGCTCGGCATAGCAACTAGTCGAACGACGGGTTACAACCCACAGGGAAACGAGCGATAGATGAGTCATCCCCGGCACAAGTCGAAGCTCACCAAGAGGATCGGGAGCCTCCCTCAAGTGAAACTGCCATTTACTCCCGGAGAGGTCGACGAATAAGGCCCCCTCGACGACTCAATCTGTAAAGGGGATTATCGGCATTCTCGCTGCTCATGCTCCTATATGCTCATTATATCATATATCGATGCTCATTTCCATGCTCCTACAACTCAAAATAATCACTGCTTGGCATGTATGCTTCTGTAGACCTATTAGTCCGCGTTGCTTGAAATGTATACTCCTATAGTGCTAAAGCAATCATGGTGTGTAAGTTGGGCCCCTAGTTGCATTTTAAAGGTGGGGAGAATGTGGTGAATTGAGGTGAATTGAGGGACATGACGCGGGATCACATGTTGTGCGTCTCGCGTATAAGGGGAGGTCTCCGCGGCACGGGGTGATTGTCCCCGGGGCATTGCCATTTACATCGGCTGTTCACTTGGTGCTCGTTGACTGAAGGTGCTCATTGACTGGTGAGAATGGAGATTATATCGAACTCCGTGCTTACGCGGATTTATTCTGCGATGATTAATTGCACATGTATACGTTACTGCTTATGTACTCCTAGCTGAACCTGTATTCCCCGGTGTGCCCGCAGAAGCGGCTCCAATCAAATGGAATAAAGCCTAAACTCTGAAGGTTCTTCTCTCGCTCTCATTTCAAGGGTTACCTGATTTCTTCGGTGTGGACTGTAACGAGGGTTACCTGATTTCTTCGGTGTGGACTGTATCTAGGGTTACCTGATTTCTTCGGTGTGGACTGTATCTTGGGTTACCTGATTTCTTTGGTGTGGACTATATCTTGGGTTACCTGATCTCTTTGGTGGAGACTGTATGTAGTGTTACCTGATTTCTTCGGTGTGGACTGTAACTGGGGTTACCTGATTTCTTCGGTGTGGACTGTAACTTGGGTTACCTGATTTCTTCGGTGTGGACTGTATCTAGGGTTACCTGATTTCTTCGGTGTGGACTGTATCTTGGGTTACCTGATTTCTTCGGTGTGGACTGTATCTTGGGTTACCTGATCTCTTCGGTGTAGACTGTATCTAGGGTTACCTGATTTCTTCGGTGTGGACTGTATTTTGGGTTACCTGATCTCTTCGGTTTGGACTGAATCTCGGGTTACCTGATCTCTTCGGTGTAGACTGTATCTAGGGTTACCTGATTTCTTCGGTGTGGACTGTATTTTGGGTTACCTGATCTCTTCGGTTTGGACTGAATCTCGGGTTACCTGATCTCTTCGGTGTAGACTGTATCTTGGGTTACCTGATTTCTTCGGTGTGGACTGTATCTTGGGTTACCTGATTTCTTCGGTGTGGACTGTATCTTGGGTTACCTGATCTCTTCGGTGTAGACTGTATCTAGGGTTACCTGATTTCTTCGGTGTGGACTGTATTTTGGGTTACCTGATCTCTTCGGTTTGGACTGAATCTCAGGTTACCTGATTTCTTCGGTGAATCTGAAGAAACGAGATGCAGAGGATTCAACCAAAGTGTGCACCTGATGGCAGAATATTCCTTCAGTGGAGGTCAGGCACTGAAACTGCCATTTTTGTTTTTTATCAATCTGGCCACTAATTAAATGAAAAAATGCCCTAGAGGGATTTGGATTTGAGAATCTTATCTCGGTGTACGTTTGGCTGTCTAATCGAAGGCCTCTTTCGCTTCCTGATTGGAAGCCTCTTTACCTGCCTGATTGCAGGCCTCATTGCCTGCAATGCCAACATGGGCAAGGAAGGATCCAGCACAGATCCACAACTGAGCCCTTCCAATTAGTAATATAAATAAGATGTATGACCCCAAGAACCATGTCGTACCTGCATCCAGATTATATGGACTCCAACTTCTTCAGAGCAGACAGCGAATTAGAAAAGATGACTGCGCTAAGGGATTGAAGTTATTTATCCACTCCAGAGCCAAAATGGCGAAGAGCTCAGCCGAGAATACCAAAAGGTATTAATCAGCAAGTCAAACGGACTTTATCGCCTTGACATCTGGGATGCATATTGCAGTTGCTGTTCTCACTTGTGAGGATTCTTTAGAATTGTCTATGTGGACGCGTAAGGATTGACTCCAAACCATGTGGATATACCATACGGTATTTGACCGCCTGGTACTGGATTCTGTGAGAGCATAGCCCGAGAAAAGTGGTAACTCAAATTCCACCATCAAGTGTCAACAGTAACATAAAAGAATAAGATGGGCACTTTCTGTTTTCCAGTATCGGCGACGTCATAAGCGATGAAATAGAAACCGAACTGCTGAGCAAAAAGTTCAAAGTTTTTTCTGGCATACTCCGGGACCTTACCATGTGATGTGGTCATGGTTCGACAAATCCTCGTCACCAATTGTGGTGCCTTTCGCACAATGATGACACGTGGAGAGGATCAAGCGCCATTTATTCCATTAAAGCAGGCCTCACTCGGCCAAGCCAACAGAGGCCTCACTCGGCTGTACACGATACTCCAGCTTTTAATAACATAAGTAATAACAACAATAATGATGATAGCATAATGTTAATGTTATTACAAAACAATATTAATAACAACAAATCCCACCCATTTAAGGCATAAAGTTATTTTGGGGATCAAATTTAAATTTTATACATCCTTAACCTGAATGTTGATTATAAGGAATAGAATAAGGAATATTTTAGTCTTCGTTTGAAGTCAATTAAACCATTTTTGATGAAGTTATGACCGTAAAATGATTTTGACCTTTCAAGGCCACGTAAGGTCAAAGGTCATGGTGTCAAATTAAAGCCAATAATGGACTTGATATATGTCTTCCATAGTAAACACACATATTTCTAACCTTTTTTGATTTATAATGGAAAATTTGTAATTTTGACCGATGACCATGACCCCCAAAACTTCGGACCCTACCGATCTTCACAAATATGCATTTTTCACTATAGGAATGGATAGGAATATAAGTGACAAATAGAATAAGGTTCACTATAAGCTTAGTTTGAAGTTAAAAAAAAGTTTTTAGCACTTACAAAGCTTGTGTCCACAGCCTGATGGAGTACTGCTCTACCCTCTGGGCTGGTGCTCCTGCCTCCCACCTTTCTCGTCTTCATGCTGTAGAAACCAAGGCATTTCGGATCATTGGCATCTCCCGCAATGAGGCTGAGTCTTTGGGCATCTCACTCAATTACCGCAGGTTGGTCGGTGGTCTTTCAGTCTTCTACCGTCTCCTTTCCAGCCTCGCCCCCCCCTGCTCTCTCTGCGATTTGTCCCCACCACATTTCCACAGGGTGCTCAATGTCCGCCAACAACCCTCTTCTGGTAAAACCACCAAAATCACGAATCACTGCTCACCTTCACTCTTTCATTCCTCTTTTTTCCCGCCTTTGGAATAAACTCCCTCACTCTATTCATTTCCATTCTTTCCTCCAGGCCTTCAAAACAGCTGTTCACCACCACCTCTTATCATCCCCCATCCAAATCCTCGATCTTTTCTACCCCGGATAATCCACCCAAGCCCACCTCCTTCAAATTCCCTGCTTTCCTTCCTGAAAGTCCCTGTAATGTCCATCTTCTATTCCCCATGTTCTATTCCCATCCCATCCCTCTCCCTCCCACAGATCTCCTAATGTCTCTGTTCCCCAATGTTTTGTCCTTCCCACTCCTTCCCCTCTTGTCTCATGCCCCCTTGATGTGCATTGTGTGTTCGCTCTCATACGAGCCTCGACAAGGTATACAAAAAAAAAAAATCAGATCATTTTTGACGAAATTATGAGCGAAAAACAATTGCGATATTTTCGTGACCTTGACCTTGACCTTAACCTTGGATCTAATTGGACCCAAAAGTTAATGGGATCGTCTAAGGTTCATTGCTCACCTGTGGATTAAATTTGATTGTGTTTGCTAAAGCCGTTTTGTCGTAAAGTTGCTAACAGACAGACAGACAAACAAACAAACAGACAAATAAAAATGGCCCATAGGGCCAGGACTTGACGAAATTCATCCAGTCAAAGATAGTCCCCTCCTACGTCCGTGTTTCAAATTTCAAAGGAATCCGTTAAGATTTGGCGGAGACATGAATTTTTGAAAATCGGCCCATGCTAAAAGATACGGATTTTCGCGATTTTCAGGAATTTTTCCTGACCTTGACCTTTGACCTTGACATGCCAAAAGTTATAGGGTTCTATTCTGGTGGCCAATAAGTCCATTGGTGAAGTTCCATGACATTCCGACTCGAAATGCAATCTGTAGAGCGAGACGTACACACAAACAAACAAACAAACAAACAAACTGAACCAACCAACATACTTGACAAAATCGTAGATTTCGTCAAGTAAAAAACCGGACGATTACAATATCCCGCTCCCTCCCTCCGGGGGGGGGTGGGATAATAACAAGAAAAAGAGCAATCAGAGATTGCAGACCCTCGTCAACACTTGTTTGCGTGGTGTTTGTGTGTTTTTTTTTTTGTGGTGTTTGTGCACTGGTGTGTTTTGTAATTAATCATAGACATAACTAGAACTGCCACTTTATAACTCCTGGCAGTGATGACCAGGTACCAAGACGTCCATCCCGCTTTGATGCAACCCCACTTTCATCAGACACCTGACCCTGACCCATGACGTTCACTATTCTTCAACTGAATTCAGAATGGGATTAAAATAAATTCAATTCAAATCAAATGGAAGACCAAATAGGTCCAGTCCTGCATTGAAGTCATCAGAAGGAACCCAAACAAGCAAAAAGCAAATATCGCCATCAGGAGGAACGTGGATAAAATTCGGGTTTCAGCTGCTGCTCTTCTGCTCTCAAACCCATCCAGGCACAGCCAAGTTAGCTACATTCAAAAAATGTTTTTTTAAAGAAGCCAGATTCAAAATATTAAATTATGGCTGCCGCACCATGTGTCCGATCAGGTTGAAATTTAAAACCTAATTTCCCCATCACTACGACATCATAATTGTGAAGTTTCACATCGATCGATGAAGCGGTTCAAGAGAGAGAATGAATAATATTGTTACATTTGTGGGGGTATATGGAGGAATCCCATAGTGAAGATAGGATTGTATAGTACAGTATGGCATGGTCCGTGGACGAGTAGAGACATCTTGATTTTTTTTAGGGGGGGGGGCGGGTTCACTTAAGGTTAAGATGTTCTAATATTGTGAAATATACCACCAAGCCTTATTCAAGTCAATGTAATCGTCGAGGAAAAACCGGTTAATCTATCCAGAGCTCGCAGTGTCCAACCAGAAATTGACTTTCTCCACAGGAAAATTTGGGAATATCGAGCTACTTGACGAAAAGGCCTCAGGCCTGTCACTAACTGATTCTCAAGAAAAACTGAAGATTTTGGAATCTTTGCGATGGATCTTTACAACAACAATGTAAATACACAAAATGTTTCCAATACAAATCAATGAAAATATCGAACGGACAAGCGCAAAATGTGGGGAAATGACCCCGAGCACTAAGCCTAAACTCGCCATTGTGGATAATCAGATCATTAATTATAATAATGGATGATGTAGCCACTGAAACTGGATTATGTGGTGAAATAGTTGAGGTTTGTACTGCGCTTTGCTCGAGGACACGATCCCGAAAATGTTGCCTTTCTCTTCAAAGCCAAAACTAAACACTGAGTCGCAGCGATTAACACAGAACCAGTGGGAAAAGGTATCGTGGCTCAGATTAATTGCCGAGTCAAAGGAAAAGGTTGATTGTCCAGCGATTGCTGATTGTCCAGTGATATCTCGCACGACGATCACCGTGACATAATTCAAAGGGTGGTTCATGTACACCTGGTGACCCCCGCCCCTGGATCTGCCATTGTCATGGTGGTCGTTAAAGAAGAAGAAAATATCTCGTTTTTGGCCCCATCTCTCAAAGGTGAAGAATCACTTTAAAATACTCGTATCAGGTTCCGGATCCACATCTTCACAAAAATCTCATCAAATCAAACTTCTGTTCACAGACAAACAAATAAACAGAGAGACGGATGAAAACATAATCTCTGTCCACCTTCGGTGTTGGAGGTAATCACTCACTGAATACCTGCCCTGCAGGTAATGTTGTTCCAAGCGAACAACACAATATTTGATGATCCTTGTGAATATGTGATGATCCACAATTTGTGATTGTGAATATGACACTTGTGAAAATGTCTTAGGCTTACCAAGATGGTGGACATATGATTTAAAAAAAAAATTTTCAGATGACAATTGTGGGTGGTTTCAGGCCAGCTGTCCAACCATTGGGTACGGAGCAGACAGATATACAGACATACGTTTTCACTATTATATCGAGACTAGTAAAGTAGTGGATGGGATACTCTGTGATGTTGTGAACTAGCAATGACTCCTCTTCTTCCTCATTCTGTGCTCAGGCTTCTTCTTCTTCTTCTTCTTCTTCTTCTTCTTCATTAAACTTCATATTATTTAACTTCTACTAGTCCTCTTCTTCTTCTCTTGTGTTTACACATGTTCCACGCTGTGTGAGTGGAAATAAACGACCTCCGGTTTATGTACCTTGTCATGATTTACTAACATAACAACTTGAATTTAAAATTTCCATTGAGAAGCCCTTTGGGCCACAATGACCGTGTTGGGATGAATCTCAACGTTGCGTCTAGCTTAGCTGGCGTTCCGTTATTTCAATCTACGTCATGTTTTCTTAGATTTTCGTTACTCAGAGAAAGAGAGAGTAACTGAGAAAAGGTTTTGCAAGATACGATCACGAATGGATGATTAACCAAGTGAGGAAGAAGTGGAAGCCTCTGGGTTTCATTGAACAACCTCGAGGAGGAGGAGGAGGTGGAGGAAGTCTTCGCGGTTTACCTTTGTCTGCAAATGACGATTTAAAAGAACGGTAAGTACGTTTCAGGAATACAATTACCCGTGTACACAATTATATAAATAACATTTTTAATTCATTTCCCGTTCGTTGTTAATCTGGAAGAATTTTTTCCGTGGGATACAGTACAGTACAGTACAGTACAGTACAGTACAGTACAGTACAGTGAGTGAGTGATCAAACTGTATTATGTTTGTTCAAATGACAACCGAGCTGTGATTTCACATTTCATGATTTAATTTTCGTTTTTTCTGTGAGAGGCTGTCGACATATTAGGTCCACATTAATTGGGGGGAGGAGGTGGACAGGTGAGGAGGGAAATATAACATTCATTGGGGGGGGGAGGTGGGCGGGGGAGGGGGGAAATAAAACATTCGTTGGGGGGGGGGGGGAGGTGGACAGGTGAGGAGGGAAATATAACATTCATTGGGGGGAGGAGGTGGACAAGTGAGGAGGGAAATATAACATTCATTGGGGGGAGGAGGTGGACAAGTGAGGAGGGAAGTATAACATTCATTGGGGGGAGGAGGTGGATAGGTGAGGAGGGAAATATAACATTCATTGGGGGGGAGGAGGTGGACAAGTGAGGAGGGAAGTATAACATTCATTGGGGGGGGAGGAGGTGGATAGGTGAGGAGGGAAATATAACATTCATTGGGGTGGGGGAGGAGGGAAATATAACATTCATTGGGGGGGGGAGGAGGTGGACAAGTGAGGAGGGAAGTATAACATTCATTGGGGGGGGGGAGGAGGTGGATAGGTGAGGAGGGAAATATAACATTCATTGGGGGAGGAGGTGGACAGGTGAGCATGGGAAATATAACATTCATTGGGGGGAGGAGGTGGACAGGTGAGGAGGGAAATATAACATTCATTGGGGGGGGAGGAGGTGGACAGGTGAGGAGGGAAATATAACATTCATTGGGGGGGAGGAGGTGGACAGGTGAGGAGGGAAATATAACATTCATTGGGGGGGGAGGTGGACAGGTGAGGAGGGAAATATAACATTCATTGGGGGGAGGAGGTGGACAGGTGAGGAGGGAAATATAACATTCATTGGGGGGAGGAGGTGGACAGGTGAGGAGGGAAATATAACATTCATTGGGGGGGAGGAGGTGGACAGGTGAGGAGGGAAATATAACATTCATTGGGGGGGAGGAGGTGGACAGGTGAGGAGGGAAATATAACATTCATTGGGGGGGAGGAGGTGGAGAGGGGAGGAGGGAAATATAACATTCATTGGGGGGAGGAGGTGGAGAGGCGAGGAGGGAAATATAACATTGGGGATGGGGAGGGGCGGAGAGGTGATAAGGTATTTTTATATGTGTACATATTGTTGTGAAACATATTGTTGTGATTGTTGTGAAACATATGTATGTGTACATGTTGTGAAAAATGATTATTTTTAAAACAAAGGTCTCGGCTCATGGAGGAAGTGCATGGCAAAGGGTAGAAGGTTCACTTAACTACCTAAAGGTATGAGGTGTGTGGATATACACGAGGAGGTGAAACATAATAACGAGCAACAATGGTCCAGAGAGGAACAGAATGGGAAAGAATCATTGTGCGTCCACGAGATGATCGATATGATTGTTTGATGATGATTCTCAATTTGTTATTCACTCAGATCATCATCATGATGATGATGACCATGATCAAACCTAGGCCTTTTAAGATTAATGGAATCTCCCACGATGAAGCTGAGTCAATGGGTCCATCACTTTGCCAAAGCAGACAGGTCGGTGCTCTCTATCTCTGTCTTCCACCGCCTTATTTTTGGTTTTTCACCCTCTGCTATTTCTGTGCTGTCTCCCTCAGGTTTCTGTAGGGCACACACGATCCACCATTAACCTCCTTCTTGTGAAACTACCTAAATCAAGGACCACTGCTCACCCACACTCATTCGTTCCTCTTCTTATTTTCTTTTTTTTTTTCTTTCCTGCCTGTGGAACCAACTTTCACATCCTCTTCAATCTCATTCTCCCCTTCCAAGTCTCAAAGACAGCCGTTCACCACCATTTCAGATTTCCACCAATCCAAAACCATGACCTTTTCTACCCTCATTAACCCCACCCAAATCTCTCCTTCCAATTTTCCAAATTTAGCTCCGTGGAGTTCCCCTGTGTATCCATGTTGTCCACCCCATACACGCGTGTTTTGCGTCCTGTTTTTGTCTGTTACTTCCTTATTTGTATGTAGCCAAGCAGCCGTAGGCTGCATCATTTTCTGGGGGCAGGGCTGTGCCGCTGATGCAATGCCCCCTGTTTCCAGTATGCTGGTACTCATTTTGCTGACCTCAGAAATATGGCAGGCTGATTCAACCCTCCTAATATTAATTCAATGTATGACAGGGGCTTGGACTCAAGACCCTAAGATCTTAAGCCAGCCACCCTAACTGTTAAGCTAACACCAGGCTTTGCTATGTCCTGATCCGTTCAGTGTACTAGCCCTTCCATGAGTCTCAACTATGTAGACAAAAAATACAAAAACAACCACCAGAGCTCTATCCAAAGGAACACAGATGGGCCTGAGATGGAACACAGATGGGCCTGAGACACAAGACCACGGCCATTTGTGGAAACCTTGCACTGCTGGAACCTGCCAGTGATCGATAGGGAATTGTAGCTTTGATTTTTATGTATTTGGGTAAAAAATTGTAAACTGTCGAGGATAATAATTTGTCAGGAGGCCTACATCGGTCAGCGATATTAATGCCCATGTGGAGAATGAGTCACTTAACGTGTTTTGGGAGTGGGTCGGTCTTGTCTCCGAGTTATGTTCAGTGATGTAAACACAATGACGGGCTCATATACTTCGCTCATTTTGGTCTCGTGCAGTTTCTTCATTCATTCCAAATATGCAAATGAGATTTGGGGGTATTCCATGGACGACAGGGGTGAAAATGAAGCATACAGGTAAGAAGGCACATGCAAATATTTAGTGGGCCATTATTAAAGTTGGTAAATTATTTAGTGGGCCATCGGTCTGTGGTAAATTATTAAACTTGATTTAATCATAAAATATGGTGGAATAAAGCTTTGTTTCGTCTCACTCTGGTAAACAAAGGCTGGTTGGTGTGTTTTGGACTTTTCAATGAACAGTGCATGCAGAAATATCCATTAAAAAAAAAACTTCAGTACTCTTGTAGAAAATAAGTTTCACAGTTTTCTTTTTATTCAGTTGTTGTTGTTTTTCGCAGTCCCAGACATTGACTTTGTGCACCCCAAAATAAAAATTGGGATTACAAAAATATGACCACTGGACCTGCAGCTTATCCGGGCCCTGGCCTAATGTTGGAACCTAAATTTGGTAGCATTCTGATTGGTGGGTCTGGAGAAGAAGATTTTTGAAGGAATTTATGTGATTTTCTTTCCCCCCGCCAAAATTGCTAAAGTCGGCCATTTTGACACTTCCGGTCACCTGATCGGCATGACCTCTGCAATTTAACATCTCCACGCTGGCCTAATGTTGTAACCCAAATTTGGTGGCATTCTGATTGGTGTTACCAGGAGAAGATTTTGGAAGGAATTTACTAAGTCGGCCATTTTGACATACTTGACGTCACGTGACCAGAATGAGCTTTGCAATCCCTGCGACCAGTCGGGAGAGGAACTTTGCTGCCACGTTTCAGCCAGAGCGGCCCAGCGGTTTAGCCAGAAAAGTCAAAATGGGAGACGGATTGACTGTGCGTGATGACATTACAGGACCTTAACTGGAATTTAAATTCCAGATGAGTGAAAAAATGGGTTCCTGATAGGACACCCCCCCCCCCAAAAAAAAATAAATGAAATACAAGTTAATGTGGAGCCCTGTTTAATGTTCAATATTATCGTGTGATGGGAGTTATAAATCCGAACGATAATTCATGGACGTGTGTTTTTGTTTGTGTGTTTCTCATGCTACTCCTCCTACAGTTCTGGGTTGTTTTGAATTATAAGCATTCAGTATGTTCTTGATTCATGCACGTAACCCGGGTTATTTATTTCCCTTTGCCACCGAAGGTGAAGGAGGTTATGTTTTCACCCCTTTCTGTTTGTATGTTTGTTACTTGCGAAATCTTTAGATTTCGTAAGTATATTGATGACTTCCGTCCTCTGTTTGTGTGTTTGTTTGTTTGTGTGTGTTTGTGTGTTTGTTTGTAGGCACGATAACTCGAGAACGGAAGAAGCTACTTATGGGTCATTCCATGTAAAATCATCAAAGAATCTGCCGTCATCTCTCAGATTTTTGTAAAACTTTGGGAACCAATTGGGACCCATGAAAAACGGCAAGAACTCAAATATTTTTGCTAACAGCCTCTTAATTAGTGAGATACAGACTAACGAACTTTGGACTAATTAGCACGATGTCGCGAATTAAAATGTCCATATCTCTAAAAGTATAACACCTAGAGAGCTGGTTTTGGTGTCATTTTAAAGGTATTTTCATGCCCTATGAATTTGTCTGGGCAACATTTTCCTACCTCCAACCACAAAAAAAGTTATCACAAAATATAAACTTCAATCATGAATCCCCAAAAAATGTATCCTTCAAATTTCCTCAAATTCATCCCAGAGGTACCTTATGATGTCAAGAAGATTCGACATAAGTTTTGTGATGGGCACTCCAATAGTTTCTGAGATATGAGCAATAATGTACATGTACGTATGGCATATAGGTTCGAAAATCACCATTTGTAATGTATTATACAATCATTATAACCGAGCCATGACAGGGAACACAAGGAACGACCATCAATTGCTTTGAAGTATCATATACTTTCATTTTCAACTGGGCCTGAGGGGAAGAAACAAGTGCTGCTGTTGCTGCATTGAAGAGGAAATTGAAAGCATAAGTCAGGTTAGTGAACACTGTGTACTTGAACTCACTTATTGATTGTATAATACATTACAAATGCTGATTTTCGAACCTATATGCCATACGTACATGTACATTATTGCTCATATCTCAGAAACTATTGGAGTGCCCATCACAAAATTTATGTGGAAGCTTCTTGACATCATAAGGTACCTCTGGGATGAATTTGAGGAAATTTGAAGGATACATTTTTTTGGGGATTCACGATTGAAGTTTATATTTTGTGATAACTTTTTTGTGGTTGGAGGTAGGAAAATGTTTCCCAGATAAATTCATAGGGCATGAAAATACCTTTAAAATGACACCAAAACCAGCTCTCTAGGTGTTATACCTTTCGAGATATGGCCATTTGAATTCGCGATGTCGTGCTAATTAGTCCAAAGTTCGTTAGTCTGTATCTCACTAATTAAGAGGCTGTTAGCAAAAATATTTGAGTTCTTGCCGTTTTTCATGGGTCCCAATTGGTTCCCAAAGTTTTACAAAAATCTGAGGGATGACGGCAGATTATTTGATGATTTGACATGGAATGACCCTAATGTCAAATTACACCACGTGATTCAGGAGGGTGATTTCGAGCGCTGATTAGATTTTGGTCAAAATCGTTCAAAGGTCAAGGTCACAGTGAGGTCAAACATCCAAAAAAAAAGTTCTAACTTGAGAACAGAAGAAGCTACCAATGTTAAATTACACCATGTGATTCATGAGGGTGATGGCTGGCACTGATTAGATTTTGCTCAAAATCGGTCAAAGGTCAAGGTCACAGTGAGGTCAAACATTCAATTTTTGATGGCTTGGTACAGAATCATCGTAGAAACTTCTGGTTTGCGTCGCTACCTTCTCTAGAGACAGCTTTAATTAGACAAAGTCAGAGGTCAAGTTGACGATTTCGTCAGTACCAGTCTATGACTGCTTATTTGTGTGTTTGTGTGTTTGTTTGTTGGCACGATAACTCGAGAATGAAAGAAGCTACCAATTTCAAATTGCACCAGGTGATTCAGGAGCGTAATGGCTAGCGCTGTTTAGATTTTGGTCGAAATCGGTCAAAGGTCAAGGTCTCAGTGAGGTCAAACATAATTCCGTAAATTCATGTGGAAAAATGGAGTATTTTTGCTTCGGTTGACGTTACGAGTTCGTTTTCACTTCAGTTTTAATTTTGTCTTCGGTTTTTGCGATCGCTTAGGACGCTTAACACTCGGTTGTCGAAATTCTGGTAAAAATCGGATGTTTTGGAGACGTTTTAAGATTGTATAAAAATATTTCACTCGCCGCGTCACGGCTCGTCATGTGGTGCAGCGCGCTCGAGCAGACGCGTCGTTGAGTCACGTAAAGGTTTTGCGTGTGCGCGCTGACGGTGTTTTCGATAAAGATGGTGTTTAAAAGTTATTTTTTTATCCCAATAAAGGTTATCGTCGCATGCCTGACTCGCTAAGCCATCGGATTATGTAAAGATTGTTGGTGGATGGCCGAATATTACGGTTTTGTGACTTTGATAAAACAATATGAAATAATTGCGTGGAGAAATAGAGATTTTTTGCTTCGGTCGACGTTACGAGTTCGTTTTAACTCGGATCGCAATTCTGTTTTCACTTTTGGTAATGGCTAAGTATGCTTAACACTTGGTTGTCAAAATTCTGCTAAAATCGGATGTTTTATGAGATTTATGTGGGGTGTTTTATCTGAGGCTTAATGAGGATTATGCTAATGAGGGGGATTGTAATGCACGGCATTACGCGCTCGTTTTATCGTCAATTTCAATCCTGTCTTCACTTCTGGTAACTGTTAAGTATGCTTAATACTCGGTTGTCGAAATTCTGGTAAAAATCGGATGTTTTATGAGATTTATGTGGGGTGTCGTATCTGAGGCTTAACTGAAGATTATGCTAATGAAGGGGATTGAAACACACGGCATTACACGCTCGTTTTAAAGTCAATTTCAATTCTGTCTTCAATTTTGGTAACGGTTAAGTATGCTTAACACTCGGTTGTCGAAATTCTGGTAAAAATCGGTTGTTTTATGAGATTTATGTCGGGTGTCGTATCTGAGGCTTAACTGAAGATTATGCTAATGAGGGGGATTGAAACACACAGCATTACACGCTCGTTTTAAAGTCAATTTCAATCCTGTCTTCAATTTTGGTAACGGTTAAGTATGCTTAACACTCGGTTGTCGAAATTCTGGTAAAAATCGGATGTTTTATGAGAGGTTTGGTACAGAATCATCGTAGAAACTTCTGGTTTGTTTCGCTACCTTCTAGAGAGACAGCTTATATTAGACAAGGTCAGAGGTCAAGTTGACGATTTCATAAGTACCCGTCTATGACTGCTTGTTTGATTGTTTGTTGGCACGATAACTCGAGAACGGAAGAAGCTACCAATGTCAAATTACACCACGTGATTCAGGAGGGTGATGGCTAGCGCTGATTAGATTTTGGTCAAAATGGGTCAAAGGTCAAGGTCACAGTGAGGTCAAACATCCAAAACATGATAACTCGAGAAAAGTTACCACAGGTATTGTTGACGGAGCGTGAGTTTGGAAGATCGAGGTAAGTTCGGTGGAATTTGTGTGTCAATTCATCGAGTTACGGCTGTTTTAAAAATTTCAGTGTTGGCGCCCATGGCGCAGAACGCCTTGCCGAGTTGTAGGTCGCGTTGTGTTTTCGATAAAGATGGTGTTTAAAAGTCATTTTTCATCCCAATAAAGCTTATCGTCACATGCCTGACTCGCTAAGCCGTCGGATGGTGTAAAGATTGTTTGTAGATGGCCGAATATTACGGTTTTATGAGTTTGATAAAATAATTCCGTAAATTTCTGTGGAGAAATGGAGTATTTTTGCTTTGGTCGATGTTAGGAGTTCGTTTTAACTTCGATTTTAATTTTGTCTTCAGTTTTTGCGATCGCTTCGGACGCTTAACACTCGGTTGTCGAAATTCTGGTAAAATCGGATGTTTTGGAGACGTTTTAAGATTGTATATAAATATTTTACCCGCCGCGTCACGGCTCGTCACGTGGCGCAGCGCGCTCGAGCAGACGCGTCGTTGAGTCACGTAAAGGTTTTGCGTGTGCGCGCTGACGTCATCGCGCTCGCCCCGGCGTCCTTTCGAGTTGGGGGTGGGGCGTCGAGTGTGACCTTTACGTGATGTTAATCCGCGGTAACTCGAGAACAGAAGAAGCTACCAATGTCAAATTACACCACGTGATTCAGGAGGGTGATCGCTAGCGCTGATTCGATTTTGGTCAAAATCGGTCAAAGGTCAAGGTCACAGTGAGGTCAAACATTCGATTTTTGATGGTTTGGTACAGAATCATCGTATAAACTTCTGGTTTGTGTCACTACCTTCTCGAGAGACAGCTTTTATTAGACAAGGTCAGAGGTCAAGTTGACGATTTCGGAGGTACCAGTCTGACTGCTTGTTTGTTTGTTTCTGAGCAGGATATCTTATAAAGTTGTGGACGGATCCCGATGAAATTTTGTGGACAGGTTGGATGTGTGACGAGGACGTGCTGTTTACATTTTGGTAAAGATCCGAATCCGGATCCGACTGCCAGAATTTTTAAAGTCATTCTCCACTATTGGGAGATCGGGCCAAAAACAATATATAGCATGATATCTGAAAAAGTTGTTGAAGGAAAGTCCCCCCACCGGGAAAGATTATAGGAAAGCACACTGTCAAGGGCCATCTGCTGTTTCTGCTCATGGAGTAGATCGGACAACCGCTTGAACAGGCGCCCTGAATACCAAATGAAGACAACTAGGAAATCAAGCCTGTATGCCAAGCAGTATCAAACGCTCAAGACATATCCAGAGGGATGGAACGAAGCTCTTCTTTGTGGTTCAGGGCATCCATCCACTGATTTATTGGAATGGTTGACGTAATGTAATTATTGTTGAGGGACTTTTCATCACATGCATGTTTGCTCTTGTTTTATCGTATCATTTTGTATTTTAATACTGGTTAAATACAGAGTAGCAAAATGGGTAGTATGTTGACGATCATATTAGAAACAAATTGAGGTGCAGGCACATGAGTAGCAACTCGTCAATAAAGCCAGAAGCTATTGTTCTTGGACAGTGGTACAGCTAAGTGGCCGAGCAAAGGTGTGCCCATGCATGAGCACATGGTCTGGCAAGGTTGAACTTTTTGAGATGCAAGAGTATGCCTTGACGCAGAACATAAGTGCATGAAGGAGGGAGGAAAGAGAGATCGACGTGTAAGAATGTAAAGATCCTGTGCATGTAAAGGGTGGTCAAAAGTGATATAAATGAAGGAGCGCACCAGGGGAAAGAATACTGGGAAAGTCGGTTTGCTCCATTCGCTTTGCTGTCCTCCTTGGGGATATTTTCCCTTCAGAACAGGGACCTTTTTACAGGCCTTGTAGAAGTTCTGTGTTTGTCAGAGCCCCAGCCTCAGTGCAGGTGGGATCAACTCCTTGTCGTGTTGTTCCTACAGGCTTGTGTGGTCGTGGCAGACCATTCATCGTGCTGCTGATTTTCTGTGGGGACACAGGAAAGCCTGATTGCTTGATCATCTCTCTAGCCGTGGCTGACACCGTGGGCACAAACCGGTATGCTTATCATAGAGGCGCTAAAGAAAGCACCGTTTCACTGCATTGATCTCATAACTTGGTCTTCAAGTACTGCTTTGGCGTCTGCTTCACAATCGCTTTCATTGTGAATTAGTTGCAGCTGCCACGAATGCTTATTTGTCCCTCAGCTAGCGACTCTTCCACCTTTCTTTTGGTTGGTTGATTCTGATTTTGGATGGGAGAAAATTTATAAGGACAGGTGTTGGCTGGACATGAAATTTATCAGATATAGGCGAAACCACGATCTTTATTTTAACTATGTGCAGGTCATTTTATTCATTTGGATACTGCTATTATCAACAACTGGGGCTTAAATTATGCTTAAGTTTGCAGCTTTGTGTTAACTTACCGATGTTTATTAATGGCATAGTCGTGAGGAATTTCCCTTCCTCGACGCACCATTTTTACCATTCTCCAGCCAGAGAATGAAAACCATTCCAGACAAGAAATTACGATTTGTAGCAACATCATAAAGGACACAAACAACAGACACAAATTACTAACGTAACGTGTTAAATAAGGTGGTGTAAAAGACTGTACATCAACGGTGGTAAACTTCTGAATTTTTTTGTTTCTCTGACCTTTAAAATCTTTATTTTATTTCGACTGAATGATATACTTGAACACTGTAGAACACAAATTGCCTTTTTGGCACCTTCAAAAACATTTTGTTTAGCAGTACTTGGACAAATTATTATGATATTTTACATCATGACCATAGCCTGGTGTTGGCTTGGCGGTTAGGGTGGTGGCTTGGGATCCTTGGGTCCTGAGTTTGAGCCCCATTGGCCACTGAATTAACACCAGGGGTTGACTCAGCCTGTCATCCGTCCGAGGTCGGCGAAATGAGCACCAGTATACTGGTAATAGGGGCACTGCATCAGTGGCATAGCTGTGCCCCTAACCAATGATTCAACCAGCAGCCAAAAAAAAAAGGCAGCACACGATGGGAACATCATGACGAATCAAATTTGCTTCTGGCAGACCCCACCCATGTCAATTTTTTTCTCAACACTGTGAGGAGTAAGGTGTTCTATGAATGTTTTTGTTTGTCTCGTACATTGGTCCCCAACCTGCGGCCCGCGGAGCCCTATACTGCGGCCCGCAAGGTCTTTCCAATCAAAACACATTTCCATGTAGCAATTTTAAAGGGGTTTACACAATGCCACTGCTGGCCACTGCCGGCCATCGCCGTGACCTGAAAAGCCTTACACAATGCCGCTGCTGGCCACTGCCGCTTACTGCCGGGAGGAATCAAATCAATTTGATTTTACCTTCCAGCATCTTGCGGCAGTATTTAAAATTAATTACACCCCGAACAGAAATTTGCTCAGAATTACAGTGCGTGAACAATCGATCGATCGAATACATATAAAATTTATTAATTAAAAAAACAATACTCCAATAAACCCCAAACGTTGTATCGATTTCTCAATTTTTTCTTCGATTTTTTTCTGGCTCCCAACATCCTTGGGAGTAGTGAATGCGGCCCGTGGGATCAAAAGGTTGGGGACCACTGGTCTAATATCTCTGCCTGATGCCAATTCGTACAGTATTCATAATATTCTTGGCAGCATAACCTCATACTCGTAATATGACGATGAAAATTGTAATTTTAAATATGCAATGCTGAAATACTTCATGTGGCCTCAACTCATAACCAACCAAATTAAACAAATCTTGAAATCTTGAGCTTGAAATCTTCGACGCGTGTGGTATCTCGATGTGAAATTGCCCTGTTCAGAGAATGCCAAAAGTCATTTTCACTGCAAAATGCCCTCCCACGTCTGGCAAAGATACAAAGGAAGTAACTTTGTATGGAAATTGAAGTTTTACTTGTCGAGACTCTTCTACAGTTCTCTAATATGTCAGCTATGCTCTCCAATAGCACACTATGCACATGGCTGTGTACACAAGCCTCAAGTGAGAACACATGGTTTATTTGGAATCATAAATATACCACCTAAGAAGCATTCAAAACAGCATTCCATTGAATGTTCTTTTCAAATCCATGCCAAATCAACTGAAGGTGGCGATAGACCCAGAATCGGAGGAGGAAGAACAAGGTTTTGATAATCCTGACTGTTCACGCCACCTGAGCCGTCAAGTGCACGTGCTGATGATGGCGATCCTGTTCTGGGTCTTTACCTGTCTTCGAGTGAGGATGAAGATGATAACACTCCTCCTGTGTACGCATTTAGCTATTTATAACTTTTTACAGAGATGATTCAGTCAATAAGAAAAATATAAGCTGCAATTTAATTGGTAACCATAAAATGTTTAATTGACATGTATACATTTATGAATGTACCAGTCGATACAATGTTACATAATCTGCAGGAACGCTTCCTACAAACTGACATCCTGGATGCAATGCAAGCTTTTTGACCCAAAGTTCGATCCATATGACCAAAGACATCTAGACACATGGGCAACAACCATTTAAATACCCTGCTTCACCATTACGGGAAGACCAGCAGAACGATGACTGGCAGGATTTGCAATGGTTGACCTGATTTGTTGCAGAGGAGAATTTCTCCTACTTAAGTGGAGAGTGAGCCGAAATTGTGGTGAAAACAGAAGCGACTAGTGAGGGGAATGTACATTTCCACCATTGCAGACCAACAGAATTTCCGTTAAAAGTATTTTGATGTGAGGTCCTCATATTGAAAATAACAGTTATATGCAGGGAAATGTACAACTTTATCTTAATGTCTCTGCGTTATGGAAGGAAATGTAGAAGTGGAAAGGGTTTTTTTTCCATGCACATTCGCATCAAGAGTCGACTAAGAGCTGGCTTGACAGTTGGCCACTTAGATTGGTTCATTTGATTGAGTTATTCTGGCATAAAAGTTGAAGATATAAGACTTTCAGGAGGCCTGAGAGAGCTTTTTCGGAGTTGCAATCAAGGATTTAGTTGAGCAGTTTTCGTGGGCAAATTTAGTGCTTTATTTAATCGGTGAATTAAGATATTGCCGTGTTCAGCTGGTGAACACCAGCCTGAACGGATTGCCGAACGGTTTTAACTCGTAGGCGAACAGCCGAGATTCTTGACAATTATGGTGCGTGTGGATAGAAGCAGCTCGGCGCTTTACCAGAACAGAAGCACACGGATTTATCCTCGAACCCACAACGAGCAAACAAACACGAGGAAATTCAACAATGATATAATTTAATAAACATAAATCAAGGGAGATGATGAAAATAAATCAAACTGTAAGGTCATGAAAAATGAGGTAAACTAAATCCTAATTTGAGACGTCTCCACTCAGTTACAAAAAGAGACAAGGGGAAAGATGAAATTAAAAGGAATTCCCCTCTTTATATTATGTAGGCACTCAGCTTTGTGTCCAGAGATGTCTTTTTGGAGCCTGATGTTCGTTGAACAGAGTAGGCACCATGCGGGAATGCACTAAAATGGCGCCAAGTCGCTCTTTGCGCCCACGTACGTAAGGTAATTTGCGCGGACGGTCTTCAACGCCAGAAGCCCACAAGCCGTGTGCAGTTTCTTCTCACGATTGTGATTGCCACACTGCTCCCTGTATGTTCCAGGTCTACACACACCAAATGGCATCGCCTTTCTCCACGATAATACCACGAGGCGACTGCCGCGGCTCCGAGATAAGGCCAAGAGAGGCGATCTAATTCTCTCCTTCTCAAAGCGTACAACTTAATGACCCAGCCGAACAGACAATGGCGAGAGTCTTATTTCATCAGCTCATGAACAAATTCGCACCAGCACAACACAAGAATCGGGTAGCTATTTTGTCGTGCCGAGAAGAGCAACAGAGGGCCGATACTTCTCTTCCAACTGTCCTCTGTCTCTCGCCCCATTCTCCTTCTCTCGTCCAAACTTCAACTCATCATCAGCCTCGGGGGCGTGGCCTAGTTGTTGTGTCTTCTGAGAGGCGAAGTTTAGTCTGCAGGATATTGGCGGCGGCGGCGTTTTTAAAACGTGGTTCTTTGATGACTGGCCTTGTAGATGTAAAAACATAGGGAAAGGTCACGGAGGACAATCATATACTGGGAGAAACTAGCCTTAGACCCTACCTAGTTAACACAACACCATCCCCCGTGTGGTGACACGCAACAATCTTAAGCTCACAGTGTCTCCTACTTAAATTACATCGAGATGTCTCCTACCCATCCACGGACCATGCCATACCATACAATCCTGTCTTCACTTCGGGATTCCTCCGTCTACCACCACAAATATAACAATACTTATTATGCCAGACTTTGCCATGATAGATTCATACTTTCAACTGGAGAATTCATGGAACACGTTACCCCATGCAGAGTTCAAGTTTACACTTCAATTTAAATAAAATAATGATTTTATAGATCGTTTAAAAAAATTCCAGAAGTTTAGTGCAATTAAAGCAGTCTTATACACCACCTTATTTAACATGTCCAAGCACTGCTAAACAGAGCAGTTTTGAAAGTGCAACGAAGGAGATTTGTGTTCTACAGTGTTCAAAATAGAATTTGATTTCAGTGAAATAAAGATTGTAAAGTTGTATCATCATCATCATCATCATCGTTTTACAGCCATTTCCATGCTTGCATGTGTAAGCTGTGGTTCACATAATGGCTGCTTTCTAGGCTGCCCGATCCCTTGCTAGCCCTCGTTAGGCCTTTAATTCAAAAGTCGTCCCAGCCACACATCCAATGTTTTCCTCAGACGACCTCCTGCTCTCCTGCCATTCACATCCATATTTGTACACTTCTTCACGCAGATACCCACTCCCATCCTTTCCACATGTCCAAACCATCTCAACCCACCCCTTCACATAACCCCACTCATGCTTTCTCTCCCTAATCTATCTCTTAATTCCACATTTGGTTTCCTATCCTTCAGTGTCAAGTTACACATCCACCTCACCATTCTCCTTTCATTTCATTCACACCTCCGTTCATCCTTCTTTGTGATCACCCATGTTTCACTGACATACAATATCACGCTTCTAACACAAGCTGCATCCATCCATCAGGACCATACTCTGTACAGAGTGTCAGTGCTGCCAAAGCAGTCTCCTGGGTATTGGGCACAATCCTAGATGGGTCACCACTCCAACACAGGATACTCAAATGGCTCAATCATCCCAGCAAGCTGGTACTCATTTTGCCGACCTGGGAAGGGCGACAGGCTGAGTCAACCTCACCTGGTATTAATTCAACACCCAAGCAGGATTTGACCTCTGGACCCGAGGATCCCAAGCCCACCACCCAAACTATTAAGCCAACACCAGGCATAGTTCAGCTGCATACAGTTTCCCCTGTAATTGGAGAGAGGTCCCTCTTGATGTTAATATGGGTAACAACTCCCTAAAGTTCCTCCAGCCACTTCTAATTCTTGCAATCACTGCTGCTTCTACACCACCACCTGCACCAATGATATCACCAACACAATATAATTTATCCACACATTCCAGGTATATATCCCCATAAACTAACCTTTCCATTCCAACTGGAGCCACTTGTTTACCTGCGCATACAGAACATTTGAAGACAGGAACCACCTGCAGTCTACTCTCTGTGTAGACTACACCTCTTGTGCACCCAGCGGTTGCAGGATTTACACAATATTGAATTGCTGATATAAAATAAATAATGTACCACCACCTAAAACAACAAGGAGGTGTATTGGCAGAACAGAAGAGATGTAAGAGAGGATGCTATGGAAATCTATACCACCTGTTACTGAACAAGGCCATACTCAAAACTGCAAGTTGCAAAGCACTACAATTGTCCACAGCCTGAATTGACTAGAAAAAGCTTTTGATAGTTTCTTGCATTCATTGGTGGTAAAATGCATGCAAGTGTACAGGATCAATCCCCAAATAATGAAACGAATTGCAAAAGTAATGGAGCTCTGGAATATCACATTGATATTAGAGCATTTGGAAGGAAAGATCCAAATACCAGGAGTGAAGATGCGACGTGGGATCCTCAAGGGAGACAGTCTTTCCCCCCTCCTGCTCTGTTTGGCTTTGGATCCACTGAGTAACCTCGTAAACGAATAAGGACATGGATATAACATCCAACAGAAGAACATCCAAAGGAACAGGAAAGGTGACACATCTGTACATGGATGATTTAATACTTTTTTACACCAAATGAAAAATTGGTATCAGAACAACTCAAATTAGTGAAATGGTACTCCGAAGACATTCAAATGGAATTTGGCCTAGATACGTGTGCCAAGTGCACATTCCTACAAGGGAAACCAACAAAAACGGGCAACATAAAATATTGTTACGGGTTGGGGTTTGAGGCTGACTACAAAGGGAAGCACTCAAATTCTTCCCAGACTCCTGGTCCTGAAGCCACCAGTCGCGAACAACTCCATATCCTGGTGGGTTGTTAAACAATCACGAATACCGATTGGTACTGCCAATCCTGGCAGGGTTTCACGACTTCGCATAGTACCTTTACTTCGGATAGTACCTTATCTTTACACGACCGCACCAGGCAGGTTTCATGCCCTCAATACACACCCGGATTACTGCTGAATGATACAGTGGGTGTGCGCTGGCTAACCAGAACAAATCTGTCGGGTAGAACTTCCCTGCTAAAACGAATGTGCGAACAACGCTGGACCAAAGGCCGAAAACGCACAACGAGCTTGGTACATTTATAATATAAGCAATTTATGACAAGCGAGGGCGAAGAAAAGTATGTGGCACAATAATCAAAGGTTTTAATACAAAAGCAATATTCATACAGCAGGGGAAAGCAAGGATTTGTGAGTTGCGGAAAAAGAAAATGCAATTATTTACAAAAGAGGACGCAATGCAGAGCTATCCCGTTCTGATCTTAAACAATCTTAACTTACATTAACATGACAGCCGCCATCAGAATCATACCTGAGGATATTATTTCGTAAGAAAGATGAGAGAAAGGTTGAGGTGGTTTAGACCTCTCGATTACCAGGTGAGCTTGACGGACCCACATAGCTCAATCACTGAGGAGGGGAAGGAGGAGGAAAACTGAGGGTGTCTAACGTGTGTGGTCAGATGGAGGTGCAGTGAGGGGTGCAATGATATGCGAATTATATGCACAGGGAAAACACAAAAGTTGTGGGTCGGTGGACCCAAGCAATCGTTGATTCTCTTTTTTGCCGTTCACAGAAATATAGAAAAGAACTTGTGATAAATAAAGAAAAGAACTTGTGAGAAGATAGGCTAGTGAAGTGTAAAGAAGTTTGTAAATGTAACACTATTCTGTCTGATACTGCACTCAGGCGCCTGGCTCTTCTGTTCCGCACTCCTTTCCGCTCTGCTCTGTTCTGCTTCTTAGAGCCACCATCTGTATTTCTCTTAGCTCAGAACTTATGGTGCTTTTATAATCCCCTTGTGGAGGGCGGAGCCTACAATCAGATCAGGACAAGTTTTTGATATTTTCCAGCATCCTCGTTGGTCCACTGGCAATTACCATGGCGTTGGCCCCGCTCATGCCAGGGTTCAGCGGTGGAATATGGCCCCATTTGCTCTGCACTCTGCCACACAACTGAGCTCTGAGATTAATATGGCAGGCGTGTATTTGGTCACGCTCCCCAGCCATAAATGCCCACCGAACCTGCAATGAAGGCCACAATTGAGCGGAGCTATCAGGCTAACCATGTGACGTCAAATGGAATCTCACACACTCTTGCGCTTCAAGCTATATGCCATAACATTCCTATCTGAGTAGCCACCAATGCGTGCTGCGTTCCCCCAGTCCCTGCTGGTCCAGAGGGCGGTGGTGAGCATCATCGGTGACTGTGGTTAAACAATAGCAGTGGTGGTGTGGCATAGCAGTTGTAGTGTGGTGATTTTTGATGGAGTTGGTCGTTGAGTTTGTGGCATCAATGGTGAACATAAGCAAGCTTAAGATGGGGTCCAATGGTGTGGTGTTTATAATCAAGGCTCTTGGAGGTCATTTGAATGTTGTTTTGTTGGTGGTTCGAGTATGGTGAAGATTGTAGTGAAATGCCTGTTGAGTTGTGGCACGGGATTCAAATGGTTTTGGCACACTTATGCAAATGAACTGGCTCTTTCTTATGATCTTTAGTCTGCACGCATTCGTAAAGAATGGAGAGGTTCACGTGTGCAGAAGCAAAATAAGTAAAGAAGGAAAAATGTGGAAATAATGAAAAATAACCTTCCTAAAGCCCACGCAACACGTATGTCCCATAAACCCGCTAAACAATAGGGAAGGACAATCTAAAATGAATACTAATGAATTACTGTCTCGGGACTGCTACATGTTGTGTGCCATTGCCCCAGGGAGTGCCGATTTCACATAACCACAACAATATCGACTGAAGAACAGCAATACAGGAGCGAGAAAAAGCATCATATAAATACTTTGAAATGGAAGAGGGCCAATAAATATACCACAAACAAATGTGTGAAAACTCGACGATCTGTCGCTAAATTGATGATCGTGTGGGTGGAGGATTTGACCTGTAGTCCACCCCCAGTCAACTGTAACATTGGTGTCAGGAGTGGGATTCGAACCCAAAGCGGCATTGGTGTTAAACGATCGCCCTTCAAAGAGTTAAAAAAACATATATATTACATATATATTTTGGTGAAAATTATTTCGAAATTTTATTGTGGGAAAATTTACAACCCACTTTGGAGATTTGGAGAATGAATCGCAACCAGATGAGCAGCAAATGGGTGAAGGCATCGTAATAGAGGAGGGTGCCATACAGCAGTTCTCCCCATTCAGTGGCCCGTTCCTGGAAAGCTCAAGGGTTACGACCCCGTCATTCAATGACCCAATGTTTCCTCTCGGGATAGAGACGGGAGGCTTAATTGCTATGATGGCAAGGTTCATGGAGGAAATATGGACCTTGTAGGATAACATGACAGCCCATTTCAAAACCTCGCAGGATAGGTTGTAACAGAAGTTGTCAGAGCAGTTGGCAGCCGTCCAAATCAGGGAGGAAAGCGAAATAGAGGGGCTTCAGAAAGTATAGACGACAGAGCAAGGAAATATATTTTTAAAAAAGATGTTGGGGAAATTAGAGAAATAACAGGGAAATTGGAAGAAGGACAAAGGAAAATAGAAAATGGACAAAAGGATGTAAAAGGAGAAATAGGTGCAGTGAAAAGATAGTGTAAAAAAAAAGGAGTGAGAGTTGATGAATAGAGTAGAACAGACAGTGGATAAAAATAAAATAGAGTGGAGAGAGGAATTGAGAAACTCGATTGAGAAAGTTGAGGGACGGATTGAGGCTATGAGGGCTAATGTGGATGTGTTCTTCAAAAAGCAGGCCAAACAGCTCGCAGAATTGGAGAAGGCAAGCGAGGAGCAGCCGAGGATGGAGGAAGTGAAAAGTATGTGGAGACGTTGCTCCATGGAGTGAAAGAGGAGGTGGAAGAGAGAAGAAAGGTGAGGCCACAGCCCCTCTCTTGCAGTGAGCACACAAGGAAATGGGTGTATGTGACAGGAATGAGGTGTATGAGTAACTGGAATGATGGGGGACGGACGGACCGAGTAATACTGGACGGGGTAGGCAGAGAGTCGTCCTGGAGCATGAAGGCAATGGGGGCGGTGGCTAGGGATCATAGGAGGCCATGTCCTGCTGCGGTCACCATGGTTCTGACAAGTGGAGTGCGGCCTCACACCATACTCCTCGCGCTGTATGATAGAAAAAGTGATTTGGGGTGTTTCTAGCATAGTTTTACTGTGTAGCCCGTGGTAATGGATAGTCTGAAGACGAGAGTGGAATTCACCTCGTGGCTGCATTGTTTGGTGCGGCATTAGAGGTGCTCTCGGCTCTGCCAGGTGAGGACATCTCAGTGGAGACTTTAATTCCAGCCCTAAAAGGTCTACTCAGTGTGGAGCAGCAGCGTGACCTTGTTAAAGCTCAGTTAGTGATGAGGAAACGAAGACCTGGTAAGTCAATAGCTGAATTGGCACATGATATTCGGCGCGCTGTGCGCATAGCATATTACGAGCTCGATGCCTCAGCACAAGAGAAATTGGCATTGGACCAGTTCATTCAGGCAATGTGAGACCAGGACCTGAGCGGGCATCTGACGGTGCTGTTCCCGACCTTTGTGAGTGAAGTGGCCGACACCACAGCCCGATGGAAAGTGGCACGGCACCCACTCTGTAGGTCTGAGCGCCCACCAGTGACAGTACACCAAGTGGGATCCATATGGCCTATTGAGCCAGCCGAGAGAGTAATCGCACATTATAGCCAGGCCACGTCTGGCTCGAGAGAAATTATTGCGTGACTCGTAAAGAGCTTTTGGCCATACTGACTGCAATGACACATTTTCACTCGTATTTGTATGGAAGACAATTTGTTGTAAGAACAGACCATTCATCCTTGCAATAGCTCTTTAGCTTCAAGGGACCTGAGGGCCAAATTGCAAGGTGGTTGAAGAAATTTCAGCAGTACGATTTCACTGTGGCCCATAGAGCCGGAAAGGCTCATGGGAACGCTGATACGTGCTCTCGACGCCCATGCTTGGAATAACACTGCAAGTTCTGCACGTGACAATAGGACAGGAAACAATTGGCAGTAACTCCTCCAAAAGTGCTTGTTCGCATTGCCTGGGTGGTGAAGCCAACCTTGCCACAAGCTGTAGAGGAGTAATTTGGAACTTTGGATTTTAGCATGGCTCAGCAGTTGACTGTTGCATGACTAGATAAGGATGGGTACGTGACCCAGCGGGTCAGTGGTTTCACTATACGGGGGCCGAGTAAAAGGTTATTGGGCACAATGGCAGTTATTGGCGATGCACCAATAAATATTGCCTCGGAAATGGGTGGAAGTTCCATCTGAGAAAGTTTCTTGTTTGGTGATAGTCCTTGATGCGTACAAGAATGTCGTACTACAACAAGTGCATGGTCCCCACGCCAACAGACATTTGGTTAGGACCAAAATAATAGATAAGGCCCAGAGGTGGTTTTACTGGGTGAATTTGGGCCATGACATGCAAAATTGGTGCAAGGCGTACGATGCCCGCACTGCCACAAATGGACCAGCACGGAGGATGAAGACCCCCCCCCCACCTTAAATTGTACAAAGTGGGTGCCCCCCTCAAGCCGGTGGTGATGGACATATTGAGTCCATTGCTTTGCACGTGCCAAGGAAATAAATACATCCTCATCATCATGGACTTCCTTACCAAGTGGCTTGAGGCCTTTGCCTTCCTCAACCAGGAAGCTGGTGTGGTAGTACAAGCCTTTCTGGAAGGCTTTGTGTCCTGGTACGGAATCCCTGAAGAGCTTCACACTGACCAGGGTCGAAATTTTGAAAGTCAATCGATAAAACAAGTGTGCAAACTCTTAACAATTGGAAAAACTCGGACAACCCCAAGGACCACCGTCTAATCGGATGGTGGAAAGGTTCAACAGAACCTTGTTGCAGCAATTGGATCTATTCACCACCACCCATCAGGATGATTGAGACAAACACCTCCTATTATTAATGGTATACCAGACCTCCCAGCATGAGACCACCTCATGCACCCCTGCACTCCTTATGTCGAGGAGAGAAATATGATCCCTGGTCTGTCTTTTGTATGACAAACCACCTGAAGAAGAAGAGGGAGGATCTGGGGAAGGATAACATTGGTTTATCAGGATTGGGATCGGGACACTGGTCCGAATCCGGCGACCATAACAATACATTCCTTTAACAACTTGAGAACTCACTGTTGGTAAAGTTATATCAATGCTCCATTTTATATTATAGATATGCATTCGTATGGGAACACTCCCTGGAGAAAAGCAGTATCGCCATTCTGTTTGTGCTGTACTGTGAAGCCATTTAATAATGCAGGAATATAGCTCTTTTTATTTGCTAGAAAATACACGGAATGCTTCTTCTGCCATCTATGACCCCAAAGCTTCCAGGCGCAGAGGCGACTCCTCAACCCCAGCCTGCCTATTATGCTGGGATAGTGGACTGGTAATTTTTCAGTTGTGGCTGAGGCCTTGCTGCTCACTGCACCATCAAGTCAATTAGTATATCAAGTACTGCACATCGACTACTGTATATACACTCCATGTATCTTTACACTCACCATGACTGACTGCTGCCCGAGTTTCAGAACATAGATTATGCTTACACGTTATATGAACTTTTTTTTTGTATATCCTTAGTTGAGGCTCGTTTTACGGTTGAGGATCTGAATACACCAGGAATAGACTTAACTTGACGAATTTGTCTGTTTCTGCTGTATGTTCTTCAACCATTTCTGTGATTTAGTGTGGTTGCTACCTCATTTGCCATTTGAGTGCACCCTGTGCATGGTCGTAACCCCTGAGTGGGTGACAATTTATGTATCCTCTCCTTGTCATGTAGGACCTGGTCCACGTGCCAGTCATACGGCGTTACCATGATTGTATGTGTGATGATTGGTACCGTGCGTTCTGACCAGGGCAATATTTTTTACCTCAATGGTTGATCAATGGATATGATCATCAATACTAATAAATGCCGTGTGTGTGTGTGTGTGTGTGTGTGTGTGTGTGTGTGTGTGTGTGTGTGTGTGTGTGTGTGTGTGTATCTTCTCCACAATTCCAAAACCATAAAACATAGCAGCCTGAAACTTTTCATGCATACAAAGAAAACTCCAAGGAAGTACAAGAGTGAAAATTGGGTGTTTGGGTTAATTAAAACACTCCTTTTTAACATAATTAACATCCTTATTTAATTATATCCTTGATCAGGCAATCCTCGGCCACCTCGCTCTCTTGGGTCTTAAGGCGTTTCCTTGGTAACCTCGCTGGTGTCTGAAGCCGCCATGTTTTTTGGCCTATTCAGCCATGTCTTGACTTGGAACAGGTTGCAACGATTTCTTAACGATAAAGTTTTTTTTTTCCACTTTCCTCACTCATTATCGAATGCCTGTTCATCATAGCTACGGATCGTTGTGTATACATCGCTTTTGTAAGTATTATAGTTTTCAAATTAGGAGCTTGGAGCGATTTCGTGCATTATATGATACGATTTTCCACGATCTACTCTCACGGACTAATTAAAGCATATCATGGAAATGTTATTTTGGTTTTGAGGATCGGACATCGACCGAACTAAATAACTGTCAAAATATTTTGTGAAACTTGATAATTTAAAGGAATAACGAGTCTTATAATGAAGCCGATATACCTATTTACTTGAAGCAAGCAAGGCTATGTCCCCTGTCCCCCCCCCCCACTCCTCCAAAGATACTGTTACGTTTGAGGGGGGGGTATGCATTAAAAGGGTAATTAGGATGTTTAATTAGGTATGCCATGCTGTTCGAGTGTACCAGGATCTCGATGTAATAAGTAGCAATTCAGTGGTGATAAGTTGTCTAGTAAATGTCCATTTCTTCAAGGGGGGAAATTATAATTGTCACGTAATTAGATAGGGATACGGGATAGGGTAAGTGTGTCTGCGTAAACCCCTTTTAGTATTCCCTGGAGGCTTGCCGTGACGTCACAGGACAGTGCTGCGGATGGCTCCGTTCCGTGATCACGATTGGCGGAAGGCGACGGCGGAGGGCCAATAAAACGGCTCGATTGGAAGTGACGAGGACTCGAGGATAAAAAGGCTCTGTTCGGGGAAAAGGGGAGGAGGAAGAAGATCGGGACAGAAAAACCGTTCGGGTGGAGGGTGTTGTGCTGGGAGCGTGCTGTGTTGTTGCGCTGATTCGATCCTGTTTTCATCGTGTCTCGTGGCCTTGCTGTGCCTCGTGCCTCACCTCGGTTGGCTCTGGGGTTCTGCTGGCTCGGAGTACGGGGTCGAACGGCGGGCGGACCTGCCTCCCTCTCCTGCTCGCAATTTGGCGCCAGAACTGGCTCCCTGGCGGCTGTGAGCGGACTTGCGCCGACACCAGGAGGTCGACAGCACCACGGTGTCTCCTGCACCAGACGAGCGCAACGCCAGCTCGTCCAACGCCAATCCAGGGACTGTTGCGTCACCACCACGGGCCAGCCTGACCACCAGGACCAGCTACGTTGTGTGTGTGTGTGTGTGTGTGTGTGTGTGTGTGTGTGTGTGTGTGTGTGTGTGTGTGTGTGTGTGTGTGTGTGTGTGTGTGTGTGTGTGTGTGTGTGTGTGTGTGTGTGTGTGTGTGTGTGTGTGTGTGTGTGTGTGTGTGTGTGTGTGTGTGTGTGTGTATCTGGCGCCTTAGAGGGTTTGAGATTGGTATATCCATTGGAATTGTTTGTGTTTTCCCCACGCCCGAACCCACACCACCATCCCGTCAAATCGCCCCGGATCCCTCCTCTTGCCGAGTCTTATTATTTCTGGTTAGAGAAATAAACATCATTAACTCAGTGAAAAGCGACTCGTGCCACCTTCCTCGTCCCGTTTGCGGTAGAGCGATTAGAACCGCCATCTTTGGGTTATAAAAAATAAACCGCCTCCATCGTTTCGGATCATTCTACGTTGGCGGGACTGTTCAAGTCCCGTGGACGTCACATTGGTGTCAGGGTGTTGGATGTTCGAACCCCTCTAAATTATATTTGGTATCGGGAGAATGAATATACCAGGACTAAAATCTCGCCACGAATTGGAATATAAAATTACTGCAAAAAAGCGCGCGAGCGCGGGAAAATTTTGGCGGGATTTTTCAAATTAAAATTAATTGGCAGCAAACGGGACTTCTGCACCATGGCGGATGTGCAGATGTTTGAGGAGGAAGGCCACGTGTCTGGCAGCGAGTCGGGGGAAGAAGGGAGAGACGGGGGTAGGGTTGGAACCTCCCCCATTCCGAGCGCGGACCGTGCTTCATCGCCCGTAACGGAGCCGGCAGCGCCGGAAACCGGCACGATGACGATCTGGACAATGTTGGAACGTTTAATGAGTGCAATTACAGCACAGGGGGCAAAAATGACGGCACAGGGGGCACAAATGGCAGAAATGACGGCACAAATGGAAAATCAATTCGTGACACAGAGGGCAGACATGACGGCACAGAGGGCAGAAATGACGGCACAGGGGGCAGAAATGACAGATCAATTGGGGGTGATGGGGCAACAGTTGGGTGCACGGATTGATTTAATGAGGGATGAATTGGGGGAAAATATGGAGAAAATGAAAACTGAGATGCAGGAGTGTGTGGATGTTAAATTGGGAGAAATACAAAGTAAATTCGAGGATAGATTGGAGGAAACAAAGGTAGAAATTACATTGGAGGGGGAAAATATACGGAAAAAATTGGAAGATAAAATTGATGCAACGAACATTCGGGTTGATAAAGTGGATGAAAGCCTGGAACGTCATCGTGCCTGTGTGGATGCTCGTATGCAGCTGCAACTTGAAGAGTGGGGAGAGCTGAGGAAGCAAGGGATGAATTTGGCAGAGGAGGTAAAAGGATTGGAGGCTCGTTTGGACGAACAAGATAAAATTATGAGCCAAGATGAAGTCTTGGATAAAGGCCTGGTAGAGCCGTCTTTTGTAAGTAGAGTGTCCGGGTTGGTTGAGGAGCAGCTACAAACTCGCGACGGAGCCTTGGAGGAGGTTGTGTGGGCCCAGAAGATCCTGCGGGAAGAGGTGAATCGGTCCATTCAACGTTTGGAACAGGAGGAAAAATTGACCCATGAGACCCTCACCACAAAACATCTTTGGCCACAGTTGGCTCCGAAATTGGATACGCAGCCACAAGGGTGTTTGATCCCTGGGCTGGATTCGGACAAGGGAGAAACTGGGAAGCGGGCCACTGTAAAAGTGATCCCCCTGGTAAATTTTGACGGGTCAGGGAGCCTTGAAGCTTTTCTGACGCAATTTGAGTGTATTTCCCGACTCAACGGGTGGAATGAGCGGGAACGTACAGGGAATTTGGTGGCAACGTTGTGGGGACCAGCCGCAGATGTGTTAAACGTGATCGCGGAGGGGATGTTGACCAGCTCCCACATTTGCGAGGCGTTGAGCCGTCGGTTTGGGTTCGCAGCGAACTGTGATCTGGTGCGGGCCCAGCTTCTGCACCGCAGATTAAAGCCGGACGAGACAGTGCAGGAGCTGGCACAGGACATTTACCAATCAGTCAGGATCGCGTATATGGACCTTACAGTGGAGGCATGGGACAGACTGGCACTCGAGAAATTTTTAGCTGCTCTTCCTGACCCTGAGGTCCGAGCGCTAGTGGAGCTACAGGATCCACCCACCGTGCACCGAGCGGCCGAGTGCGCAGCCAGGCTGGCCTCGTGGAGTCGGCCGGGTCGGGTGCCCGAGAGGCCATCGGTGACGATCCGACAGGCGGAGATTCGGGATCAGGGAGGGGGGCTGGGAGAAATTGGCATTACCCAAATGCTTCAGAGGATGAATCCTCCTGCTGAACCGCCAGGTCTATCCGAGGTGCCCTTTCATAGGTCGAGTCCGGAAATCACTGTCGGGGGTCGGGGAGACTAGATCGGGCTGAGCATTTCGGGCCATGCTCGGCTGGTGAGATTGTAGCGAAGTGCCCTCCTTTGATGAAAATTGTGAATTGTGGGAAAATTGGCATGGGTTTGTAAGTTCTGCTGGGTTTTAGAGTGACAATAGGGACAGTGGGTAATTGGTAACAAAGCGGGCACGAGTGGCTGTCCAATGGCTGGTGCGTGGATCGGGTGAGGAGAAGTGCTGTGTGAGTTGTTTCAAGTTAAGAAGTGAAATGTATGGTGCACACGTTGATTTTTTTATTGGACATGGTGTGGTAACAGGGAAGGTCATGGTCGGTGAAGTGTTAGAAATGCAGGTGTCACATGTAAGGCCGATGGGGTGGGGGAGTCATGTGGGTTTTGTGTGTGGGGATGATGTGCTTGTCCACAGGGATTGCTGAAGCTCACGGTGAGCGGGAATTGCGACCCCCTTCAAGGAGATTCACCCCTGGTGGCTAATGGTGACAGTGTCTGGAGGCAACTGGGAGAGGGTCTGGTTGGGCGACCAAGGCGGGTAGGACCTTGGCGACCCAGGAAGGCCAGAGGAGCTAGTGAGACCCCTTCCAGTGTGTTGTACGGGGTTAGAGCTGATGGCTACCAGGGGGGTGGGAATCAAAGGGAGCGGGGCGGAGAAACGTCCGGGTTGGACTAAAGCTTACCTGTGGGCATGGTTGCACCTGAGATGCCCCCATCATCTTGTGTTAACCCACCCCACGGCCATGACGGGATTCAGCCTGCATCATTAAAATGGGGACCATGACCTAGAAATGTGATGATGACCATGGTGTGAGTGTTGTGAAGATGTGTGAGTCCCACTCGATCCCGCACAACTTGACATGTGCAGCAAGGGCATGATGTCCGCATAATTTTGGGGGCAAGCAAATTTGAAAATTGGCTCCCCAGGTAACGCTGGGTCTATTAGCATCCACTGGGGGATGCGGTCAAGTGTAAATATCCCATGAATAGTGTCGTCAAGGCTTAGAGTAGGAATGTAAAGTATAAGTGTTGTGTTTTTGTGGAACCTGTTGTTTCCCCTCCCCAGATCACTGGAAGAGTGCTGGGCAAGAGCGATGATCCAGAGGATGGAGTGCAACTTCGCTCAGTGCTCTCATGTGATAAAATAAAATAAAAAATAATTTAAAAAATGAATGATTGTTTAGGCGAGGATAAGGCCATAAGGGGGTAGTACATTAAGCAGGATAGGTAAGTTAGCTGCGACTTGCTGCCCATTGCCCCTCCTACTTTATTTCGTTGGGTTAAATAGGTGTGAGTCAGTAAGTGTTAAGGCTGGTACGGTAGCGCCTGTGATATACCTTGCAGGAGCTGCGGTACCAGAGGAGGGGGCAGTGTTACGTTTGAGGGGGGGGGTATGCATTCAAAGGGTAATTAGGATGTTTAATTAGGTATGCCATGCTGTTCGAGTGTACCAGGATCTCAATGTAATAAGTAGCAATTCAGTGGTGATAAGTTGTCGAGTAAATGTCCATTTCTTCAAGGGGGGAAATTATAATTGTCACGTAATTAGATAGGGATACGGGATAGGGTAAGTGTGTCTGCGTAAACCCCTTTTAGTATTCCCTGGAGGCTTGCCGTGACGGCACAGGACAGTGCTGCGGATGGCTCCGCCCCGTGATCACGATTGGCGGAAGGCGACGGCGGAGGGCCAATAAAACGGCTCGATTGGAAGTGACGAGGACTCGAGGATAAAAAGGCTCTGTTCGGGGAAAAGGGGAGGAGGAAGAAGATCGGGACAGAAAAACCGTTCGGGTGGAGGCTGTTGTGCTGGGAGCGTGCTGTGTTGTTGCGCTGATTCGATCCTGTTTTCATCGTGTCTCGTGGCCTTGCTGTGCCTCGTGCCTCACCTCGGTTGGCTCTGGGGTTCTGCTGGCTCGGAGTACGGGGTCGAACGGCGGGCGGACCTGCCTCCCTCTCCTGCTCGCAATTTGGTGCCAGAACTGGCTCCCTGGCGGCTGTGAGTGGACTTGTGTCGACAGCACCACGGTGTCTCCTGTACCAGACGAGCGCAACGCCAGCTCGTCCAACGCCAATCCAGAGACTGTTGCGTCACCACCACGGGCCAGCCTGACCACCAGGACCAGCTACGTTGTGTGTGTGTGTGTGTGTGTGTGTGTGTGTGTGTGTGTGTGTGTGTGTGTGTGTGTGTGTGTGTGTGTGTGTGTGTGTGTGTGTGTGTGTGTGTGTGTGTGTGTGTGTGTGTGTGTGTGTGTGGCGCCTTGGAGGGTTTGAGATTGGTATATCCATTGGAATTGTTTGTGTTTTCCCCACGCCCGAACCCACACTACCATCCCGTCGAAACGCCCCGGATCCCTCCTCTTGCCGAGTCTTATTATTTCTGGTTAGAGAAATAAACATCATTAACTCAGTGAAAAGCGACTCGTGCCACCTTCCTCGTCCCGTTTGCGGTAGAGCGATTGGAACCGCCATCTTTGGGTTATAAAAAATAAACCGCCTCCATCGTTTCGGCTCATTCTACGTTAGCGGGACTGTTCAAGTCCCGTGGACGTCACAATACACAAGAAAATGTGAAATTTCCAAAGCATTAAGCTTATCTTTTTTTTACTGTTTGGAGAATTATATGGACTGAACAAAAAATGTATTTCCTGAACAAAATGTACTGAACAAAAAAAAAAAAAAAAAAACTTTCCAAAATTAATGAGCTTCGTTGTGCGATATGATTTAATTCGTTCACTGCAAGACCTCACGCCCTGTCCCCCAGAGCGACTGCCTATCCATTGCGTCTGCCAGATCTGTGCCTATATTTTCGGAGGTTTCGCGAGGTGCTCTGCAGGGAATCAAAGCCAATCTGGTGAAAACAAATGTTTTAAAAAAAAGTTATAACATTTCCACGAACCCTGGACCGATGCACCGCATGACGCGTGCACAGCCGATCGGGCAAGATGGCGGATTATCTGCAATGTTTATTTCACAGGCTATTTAACTTTGTGATGTCTCCAGGGTTGTTCTGCATTAACCTGCAACTTTTGTGGACAAAGTCATTATTTGAACGAATTCATTTTATTTCATTGACTGCTGCGTGTGCGGTGAAGAACAGCTTTAAAGTTCAAGGGTTCCTATATGATGTGCAGCGACAGTCTGGCCAACCGTTCCATATCGACCATTTATTTGGATTGCTTGCATGACTGCTTAAGCTACTTGCCGAACGCCTTACAGTCGATAGTGGTACCGTGCTACGTCCTTCTGAGCGAATCGTTCACTCACTGCGGACGCTTTTCCCACCTCGTCATTCAGAGCGAGTGGTTCGTGCTCCGTCGCCCTGAGCGAGTGGTTCGTGCTCCGTCGCCCTGAGCGAGTGGTTCGTGCTCCGTCGCCCTGAGCGAGTGGTTCGTGCTCCGTCGCCCTGAGCGAGTGGTTCGTGCTCCGTCGCCCTGAGCGAGTGCTTCGTGCTCCGTCGCCCTGAGCGAGTGCTTCGTGCTCCGTCACCCTGAGCGAGTGCTTCGTGCTCCGTCGCCCTGAGCGAGTGCTTCGTGCTCCGTCGCCCTGAGCGAATGCTTCGTGCTCCGTCGCCCTGAGCGAGTGCTTCGTGCTCCGTCGCCCTGAGCGAGTGCTTCGTGCTCCGTCGCCCTGAGCGAGTGCTTCGTGCTCCGTCGCCCTGAGCGAGTGCTTCGTGCTCCGTCGCCCTGAGCGAGTGCTTCGTGCTCCGTCGCCCTGAGCGAGTGCTTCGTGCTCAGTCGCCTGAGCGAGTGCTGCGTGCTCCGTCGCCCTGGGCGAGTGCTTCGTGCTCCGTCGCCCTGAGCGAGTGCTTCGTGCTCCGTCGCCTGAGCGAGTGCCGTGCTCCGTCGCCCTGAGCGAGTGCCGTGCTCCGTCGCCCTGAGCGAGTGCTTCGTGCTCCGTCGCCCTGAGCGAGTGCTTCGTGCTCCGTCGCCTGAGCGAGTGCTTCGTGCTCCGTCGCCCTGAGCGAGTGCTTCGTGCTCCGTCGCCCTGAGCGAGTGCTTCGTGCTCCGTCGCCCTGAGCGAGTGCTTCGTGCTCCGTCGCCCTGAGCGAGTGCTTCGTGCTCCGTCGCCCTGAGCGAGTGCTTCGTGCTCCGTCGCCCTGAGCGAGTGCCGTGCTCCGTCGCCCTGAGCGAGTGCTTCGTGCTCCGTCGCCCTGAGCGAGTGCTTCGTGCTCCGTCGCCCTGAGCGAGTGCCGTGCTCCGTCGCCCTGAGCGAGTGCTTCGTGCTCCGTCGCCCTGAGCGAGTGCCGTGCTCCGTCGCCCTGAGCGAGTGCTTCGTGCTCCGTCGCCCTGAGCGAGTGCTTCGTGCTCCGTCGCCCTGAGCGAGTGCTTCGTGCTCCGTCGCCCTGAGCGAGTGCTTCGTGCTCCGTCGCCCTGAGCGAGTGCTTCGTGCTCCGTCGCCCTGAGCGAGTGCTTCGTGCTCCGTCGCCCTGAGCGAGTGCTTCGTGCTCCGTCGCCCTGAGCGAGTGCCGTGCTCCGTCGCCCTGAGCGAGTGCTTCGTGCTCCGTCGCCCTGAGCGAGTGCTTCGTGCTCCGTCGCCCTGAGCGAGTGCTTCGTGCTCCGTCGCCCTGAGCGAGTGCTTCGTGCTCCGTCGCCCTGAGCGAGTGGTCCGTGCTCCGTCGCCCTGAGCGAGTGGTCCGTGCTCCGTCGCCCTGAGCGAGTGCCGTGCTCCGTCGCCCTGAGCGAGTGCTTCGTGCTCCGTCGCCCTGAGCGAGTGCTTCGTGCTCCGTCGCCCTGAGCGAGTGCTTCGTGCTCCGTCGCCCTGAGCGAGTGCTTCGTGCTCCGTCGCCCTGAGCGAGTGCTTCGTGCTCCGTCGCCCTGAGCGAGTGCTTCGTGCTCCGTCGCCCTGAGCGAGTGCTTCGTGCTCCGTCGCCCTGAGCGAGTGCTTCGTGCTCCGTCGCCCTGAGCGAGTGCTTCGTGCTCCGTCGCCCTGAGCGAGTGCGTGGGGCTCCGTCGCCCTGAGCGAGTGCTTCGTGCTCCGTCGCCCTGAGCGAGTGCCGTGCTCCGTCGCCCTGAGCGAGTGCTTCGTGCTCCGTCGCCCTGAGCGAGTGCTTCGTGCTCCGTCGCCCTGAGCGAGTGCTTCGTGCTCCGTCGCCCTGAGCGAGTGCTTCGTGCTCCGTCGCCCTGAGCGAGTGCTTCGTGCTCCGTCGCCCTGAGCGAGTGCTTCGTGCTCCGTCGCCCTGAGCGAGTGCTTCGTGCTCCGTCGCCCTGAGCGAGTGCTTCGTGCTCCGTCGCCCTGAGCGAGTGCTTCGTGCTCCGTCGCCCTGAGCGAGTGCTTCGTGCTCCGTCGCCCTGAGCGAGTGCTTCGTGCTCCGTCGCCCTGAGCGAGTGCTTCGTGCTCCGTCGCCCTGAGCGAGTGCTTCGTGCTCCGTCGCCCTGAGCGAGTGCTTCGTGCCCCGTCGCCCTGAGCGAGTGCTTCGTGCCCCGTCGCCCTGAGCGAGTGCTTCGTGCCCCGTCGCCCTGAGCGAGTGCTTCGTGCCCCGTCGCCCTGAGCGAGTGCTTCGTGCCCCGTCGTCCTGAGCGAGTGCTTCGTGCTCCGTCGCCCTGAGCGAGTGCTTCGTGCTCCGTCGCCCTGAGCGAGTGCTTCGTGCTCCGTCGCCCTGAGCGAGTGCTTCGTGCTCCGTCGCCCTGAGCGAGTGCTTCGTGCTCCGTCGCCCTGAGCGAGTGCTTCGTGCTCCGTCGCCCTGAGCGAGTGCTTCGTGCTCCGTCGCCCTGAGCGAGTGCTTCGTGCTCCGTCGCCCTGAGCGAGTGCTTCGTGCTCCGTCGCCCTGAGCGAGTGCTTCGTGCTCCGTCGCCCTGAGCGAGTGCTTCGTGCTCCGTCGCCCTGAGCGAGTGCTTCGTGCTCCGTCGCCCTGAGCGAGTGCTTCGTGCTTCGTCGCCCTGAGCGAGTGCTTCGTGCTCCGTCGCCCTGAGCGAGTGCTTCGTGCCCCGTCGCCCTGAGCGAGTGCTTCGTGCCCCGTCGCCCTGAGCGAGTGCTTCGTGCCCCGTCGTCCTGAGCGAGTGCTTCGTGCTCCGTCGCCCTGAGCGAGTGGTTCGTGCTCCCGCGCCCTGAGCGAGTGCTTCGTGCTCCGTCGCCCTGAGCGAGTGCTTCGTGCTTCGTCGCCCTGAGCGAGTGCTTCGTGCTCCGTCGCCCTGAGCGAGTGCTTCGTGCTCCGTCGCCCTGAGCGAGTGCTTCGTGCTCCGTCGCCCTGAGCGAGTGCTTCGTGCTCCGTCGCCCTGAGCGAGTGCTTCGTGCTCCGTCGCCCTGAGCGAGTGGTTCGTGCTCCCGCGCCCTGAGCGAGTGCTTCGTGCTCCGTCGCCCTGAGCGAGTGCTTCGTGCTTCGTCGCCCTGAGCGAGTGCTTCGTGCTCCGTCGCCCTGAGCGAGTGCTTCGTGCTCCGTCGCCCTGAGCGAGTGCTTCGTGCTCCGTCGCCCTGAGCGAGTTCTTCGTGCTCCGTCGCCCTGAGCGAGTGCTTCGTGCTCCGTCGCCCTGAGCGAGTGCTTATTGCTCCGTCGCCCTGAGCGAGTGCTTCGTGCTCCGTCGCCCTGAGCGAGTGCTTCGTGCTCCCTCGCCCTGAGCGAGTGCTTCGTGCTCCCTCGCCCTGAGCGAGTGCTTCGTGCTCCGTCGCCCTGAGCGAGTGCTTCGTGCTCCGTCGCCCTGAGCGAGTTCTTCGTGCTCCGTCGCCCTGAGCGAGTGCTTCGTGCTCCGTCGCCCTGAGCGAGTGCTTATTGCTCCGTCGCCCTGAGCGAGTGCTTCGTGCCCCGTCGCCCTGAGCGTGTGCTTCGTGCCCCGTCGCCCTGAGCGAGTGCTTCGTGCCCCGTCGCCCTGAGCGAGTGCTTCGTGCCCCGTCGCCCTGAGCGAGTGCTTCGTGCCCCGTCGCCCTGAGCGAGTGCTTCGTGCCCCGTCGCCCTGAGCGAGTGCTTCGTGCTCCGTCGCCCTGAGCGAGTGCTTCGTGCTCCGTCGCCCTGAGCGAGTTGTTGTGAAATAATACCTGATTTCCGAGCCGTTTACCATATGATATTAACGTGTTTTCTAAATTACCGAGCCAAATGTTTTTTTTCCACCCGTCACACATAGCTGTTTATAAAGATTAATATTTGTGAACTTATCCCTGAAACGTCTATAATCTATATGAATGCAGCATTGTTTTTCGGGTAAAGCTACTCATGGTTTTTGGTTTGTTGCCAATATTAGCTGTGTGTGTGTGTGTGTGTGTGTGTGTGTGTGTGTGTGTGTGTGTGTGTGTGTGTGTGTGTGTGTGTGTGTGTGTGTGTGTGTGTGTGTGTTTCATAAAGCATAACCTCTCTCTCTGTCTTTGTCTCTGGACATATCCGGACGGTGGTTATGTGTGGACGTTCTCTGTCTCGGGATGTTTCCGGGCAGGGTTTGTCTACAGACGTGTCCGGGCGGTGTTTTTCTCCGGCCAACTTGGCTCTGGACGCATCCGGGCGGTGTTTGCCTCCAGACGCGTCCGGTGGTAATTAACACTCCACTGCATGTCTGCCTTCCCTTCCCCTCACCTCACACTGTCTTCCCTTCCCCCACTTCCCCCACCCCTCCTTGATCCCCCACCCCTCCTCGCTCCCCTCCCTGCTCTCTCCCTGTTGTCTCTCTCCCACCCCTCTCTCCCTTTTCCCCCCTCCTATTTTTCTGCCTCCCCCTTTAGTATTCCCGTCAGCGAAGCGCCGGGTGGTATTTGGTAGTATCTGCTATAAATGATGTGTGTGTGTTTTTGTGTGTGTGAGATGCTTTTTGTGTCTATTAATTACTTGTGTCTCTTCATTAATTTATGTTCTGTTGGAATGTACCTTTTGACTCTTTAGACTGCTGAGTCTCCTTTGACCTTTGATGACCCTTTAAGACCCCCAAGACCCTAAAAGAACTCTCTTATTATCAGGGTTCCAAGGCTTCCAGGCTGAGATACCTATTGTTATTGTTCAGACTAGCAAAAATGTCTGAGGCCGTGAAGACAAATGAAAGTTTGGTCCAATGGACCAACGGGCCCCCTGAGTCAATACAAAAAGTCTGGTGTTTGCTTTACGGTTAAGAAGGTTGGCTTAAGATCTTCAGGTCTTGAGTTCAAGTCCCTGTTGTGCCGTTGAAGTTACATCAGACGAGTTGACTCAGCCTGTCATCCTTCCGAGATCGGAAAAATATACCAGCTTACTGGGAACAGGGGCACTACATCAGTGGAACAGCCACGCTTACAGAAAATGATAAAACAGTAGCCATACAGAACATACAGAACTTCATACATTCTGGCTTCATACAGAACAACAACAACAACAACAACAACATATCCATACAAATTTAAATGTCATGATTACATCCTCGTGTTGACATGCCCTGGTTATTATAAACCCAATGCAGAATATTTACTTCAAAACATAGGGTGGGATTGCGCTCAATATTTTATTTCTTTCTTTTATTAAGATCATTGTCGATATGCCAAGGCATAGTTAGGCATCAGCAATAGTTGACCAGTGTGACGTGGTTCCTGGTACCATAATGCTGAAAGGGATTTCCTTTGATATTGTTACGAATTCTGGCCCGCCTTGCGTGCGAACTGCCGCTTTCCACTAATAGTAGCAGCTCGCCCACCGGACGGACAATTCAGTCGTGATCCTCCTTGGAACTACCGCCAGGAGCCAGTCACGGGTGGGGGTTTAACCTCACCACAACCCAGTCTGCATTCTACCCGCGCGAAATAGGGTGAATCGCCGAATGTCGATATACCTAAATACCCGCGCGGGTAACCTACCGAGGGGTTGCACCACGCCGCAGGTCGGCTTAGGACACGAACCGCTGAAGCAGTTCGTTCCGTGCTACAGGGATAACCAAGCGGTGTTATCGCCGACCTCGACGGTTCAGTGATTCTTCTTTACTCGGGTGTTCAAAACCCACTACTCATTCCACGATATAAGATGGCACTTTCAAAGGGGAAAAAAGACACGACGAACGAGATACATTCAAACAAAGCACATTTATTTATACAGCATGTATGTACAGCCAAGGCAGTCATGCAATATACAGAAAAAGCATGGAAACAAAAGCAATACCAACGAATATGCTTATAGTGTACAGTCACTTAAACAGGTTCGACTTACAGACACGGCGCCACATCATTCACACAGAACAAAATAAATGATCCCCTCATAGGCAAGGGGGTAGACGGGGTTCGTAAACCTTTATGGCCGTGGGCCGTGGATGACCGAATGGGCCCACGAGACCGACGCTGGTTACCTACACCCTTGTGGTGTGACGGTCGGCGAGCTCTCTCTGGCACTCTCCTCTCGTGTGCGCAGGCTTGCGCGCCTGAGCTGGCAGAGCGGCGCCTCCCCTCCGTGTCCCAAGAAAAGAAGAAGCCCGAGCTCACGAACTAGCTGTGAGTTCGACGAGCAGCCACCACGAACTGAACTGAACATGAGCTGCGCGAACCGCCAAGAGAAGAGAGCTCCACCCTGACCACCAAGAGAGAGCGAGAGAGACCGCGTGCGGTCCGCCTTATATAGTGCGGGGCTCCGCCCTTCGCTCCTCCCCGTTTTAGGCTCCGCCTCCCTTCGAGAAGCTTCTCGAAAAGGGGCGTGCCCTCACTCCGACTGCCTCACGCCCCGTGTCCACCAATCGCGAGCGAGCTCCTCGCCGCTTCTCGTGCCAGCCTTGGCGGCACAAAAACGGCAGGAAAACTCGCGTGTCATCCCAGTTCTTTTCACTGGGCATTCACTCGACATTTTCGGATGGTTTTTGCGGTGGAAAGGGTCGTAGCGTGCTCTGTCGGGCCAAAATAACGATAGCGAAAGAAAAACGGCTATCTCAAAGGGTCGCAGCACGGAGGAACCACACACGAAGGACTGTTATCTCAAAGGTGTGGTGTACTGATAGAAGATGCTTAGCAGGCAGACACGAGCGGGGGAACAGTCGAGCCGGGATGTGTTGCACAAGCGCGAGCGCGGGCGTACTTTGCCCGCAGCCCTCCTTTATTCCGTACTCAGCACACTCACAAGCCGGGCGACTACCGCATCACTACAACGCCTCAGGCGGCGCGCACTCCTTATATTCCTGGCAGACACGATGACCACGACGACCCCTCCTCCCATCATCATGCCCCGCCCTGCATGCCCGCAGGCTATACCACACTCCTCCCTCCTAAAAGTATGATTATTAAATGATCACCATCATAATAAGCATAAACAGCACGAAGTACTACGGTCTAACAGTAGACAAGGTACAAAAAAGAAAACAGCGAAGTATAAAAGCACATCACATCATACAACGTGTGAAGCGAGCTACTGGAGAAGCACAGCAGCACTACACAGCGAAAACGCCCCCAGGCGGCTCATGCTTACATGGCCCTTGGCGAGGTCGCGGCGACCTCCCGACCTCCCCCGGCACCATCAAACGCCTCCGGCCCATAAGGCGGCACCTCTTCCCCAGCCAGACCTGAAACAGATAAACCTTTCGAGGCCGGACCCCCGCTGTCTGGAACCCGCGGTGCCACCGCCAGACCCGACCGACCTTGGTGGGGGCGCTGAACAGCGCCCTTGGCTGGAAGCAACAAACACTCCCCAACACCCCACGCACAATAATCAGTTGAGACTCCACCGCATGGCCAAAACGGCCTTGAGCGAACCCAGAGAGCCGCGCCCCAGGCGCCAGGCACGTCTGACCTTGCTGAAAGCAGAGGTGGGGGTAACGCCGACCAGCGCACGAGTCCCGGCTCCGAGTCGATCTCCGAGACCCCCACGGCCGTTAGACGGTCGCAACTCCATTCAAAGCATACTCCAACCATAGGCTCGTCATAAATCAATAGGAATAACATTTGAACCATTGCAAACTCATTTTTTCCGTACAGCGCATTCTTTTGATAAAATCCCAGCACCTGACAAAACAACTACCCGTGGCCTGGGGCAACTGGAGGCCAATAAACCCTCTTTATTCGCCCCCACCTCTCCCAAAGCCCCCACATCACATTGATCATAATACAAATCCCATCGATTGATCTCCACCAAACCCACTCTCACACGGGAACTGCTGGCATTTATTTCAACAACGTTAAACCGCATCACTCGAGCAATGAAAAACAAATATGCAATGAACAGCAACCCACAACCCACATCACGAGTCCGCCTCTTGGTTGTTGCCTCGATGTTGTGACTCGCGACTTCCTTTAACGCCATGGGCTCACCGCAACCCGTTGAAGCTGCTCGAACAACACCGCACCTCACACCATGCACGCAGCCGACGCGCGAGAGCCCATCGCGAGAGCTGGCACGGCTCCTGCTGCTCCCGAACCGCACACCGCCGTTGCAGGCAGCAACGAACGGCCGCTCCCGTTGCATCGACGCGGCTCCCGCCGCCAGAACCTCGCCTTTGGTACTCTACGAAAGCATCGAAGAGAGCACCGGCACACCTGGAGGTACGAACTGGAGATCCAGCCCAAGGTGCGCCAGCCAGTCCCGACCCAAAAGGACGGGCCCCTCCCCTCGCACCACAAACACCGTGAGTAGGGCGCTTCGCCCCCGGTAAAGCACCGAGACGTCGGGCGCTGCAAGCGGAGCAACCGATTCACCGGTGTACGCGCGCGATGCGCGGGCAGCACGAGTGGACTCAATTCGACACCCGATCAGTGCCCCGATCAATTCGACATTCACTGGCATCGGTCCTGTCACCGTAGGACCAACTGAAACCAGGCTCAACATGGGCAGCATCTCCCGCTCCGGGTCGCTGGAATCTCCGTGCTCAGGCTGCAAAACTCGACCCGGGGCGTTACCGTGCACGCCATGCACTGAACACCATACCGGCGGTAGGTCTTGACCCGGGACGGAAGGATCGCTTCGCACACCGCCATCTATGACTGTAACGATGGGCGATGACCCTCGGCCCACACACCGTAGACGACCTCGAGTGCTCAGACCGCCGTCCGAGTGATTGCATTGCAACGCTCGCCCACGACCCGCGCCGCAGACCGTGCGCGTGGCCGTGCGTGCCTGGCACATCGCGCTGACCCCCGGACCATCTGCTGTGCCCCGACCATCGAGACCGCGGACATTCTTCAGAGCTCGCGCGACGTCCCACGCCGCGTTCGAGCCGAACCGCGTGTCCTCGTTCTTTAGCCGTGGCTCTGCAGAAATCATTCCCCCGATCTGACGTGCCTCAATAAAACGAACACTGAGCGCGGCCGTTGCCCACTCGACGTGGCCGAAGTCGATTCCGACGAAGGCAGGCACGCGTTCATGCGCCGTGCACCGACCTTCTGCCATGCTCGTGCTGGCGAGACCCTTGGCTCCGTAGCCTGGAAGCGCACGGGTTATTCGCTGCCGCCCTGCACACGCCGATCCGAAGATCCTCGTCAGCCAACTGTGGTGTCGTGGATAGAAGATGCTTAGCAGGCAGACACGAGCGGGGGAACAGTCGAGCCGGGCTGTGTTGCACAAGCGCGAGCGCGGGCGTACTTTGCCCGCAGCCCTCCTTTATTCCGTACTCAGCACACTCACAAGCCGGGCGACTACCGCATCACTACAACGACTCAGGCGGCGCGCACTCCTTATATTCCTGGCAGACACGATGACCACGACGACCCCTCCTCCCATCATCATGCCCCGCCCTGCATGCCCGCAGGCTATACCACAAAAGGAACACGAATAATTCCCTTTAAACAACGGTGGGGACCTATCTGCACATAAACTTAGCGTCATAACTGAGCTGGGGACCTTTATGGTGTATTGCAAATTTCCACAGCCGTAACAATATAATACCTCAAGGAGGTGTAGCCATCTCACTGAGGGGTTGTGTCCTTAAATTGTATGTTTACAATAGCAAAGTAACCAGAAATGCATGTTCGCAGATGGTCTTCCCCCTCTCGACGTGCTGGGCTCTATGGGTTGATAATGTAATGATGTTCTTGCTCCTATGATACGACAGTAGTACGGTGTGACCTAACCTGTAGAGGACTGTCGTGAATGGCAGCAGTAGCAGCACCTGCCTTGGGCTGTTTGCGTGTAGCCAGAGGTTTATCCCTTCCATTACAATCTTCCCAGCAATCTCTTCAGATTTGTTTGTGAACCAAGGACAGGATGTTGTGTTGCAGATGCGTCGGACAGGGTCCATTCACCAATAGTTGATGTGGCATGGGGTTCCTGATACTGTAACAGTGAAGGAGTTTGTGTTTGGCATGCTTTTATGTCAGGCAATAATGTCGTGATCATCAGTTGAAAGGATGGCCTCGACTAGAGGTATGCACGGGTTTAAATCCTGACCCAGGATTTTTCTGGATTCGTTTAAATCCTGACAAAAAAAGTTTAAATCCTGACCCAAATCATCGGCTGGGTGATTCATCAATGTGTGTGCCGTCCCTCTGATGGACGTTAAACAGGCTGTTAAATGGGCACTGTCTGCCGGCATTGGTTGTTGGACGTTAAAGATCCCACGGAATCCTTCACGAAGAGTCGGCGAGCTATCACCAGCACTGTGAACAAATTACAAATTCCTGCCTTGACCGGCAGACGGCCCTGCAACAATGGCACAGCCCACAATGGTAAAACCGGTAATACACCAACCAGGAATATGACTTCTCAACTTGCAGCACTTGTTGATGGCTATCATGCAAAATAATTTTTAAAAAAATTCAGAATTTTGAATAATATATATTTTTTGTTCATGAGAACAATTAAAGTTTTTAAAACCCAACATTGGTTTTGTACAGTTACACTTTCAACATCCAAGCTTAGTTTCAAATCGAAAATTAATTTCAAAGGGCCTGAATGTTATTTCCATGTAAATTTGTGTGATCCAATATGTGCGTCATAAGTTGAGGAGCTGAACCTGTGAGTTGTGTTAAAACCTTCAGGTTGTTTCTAAATGATCACACCACACATCATGAGATCCCGTCTTTTGTGCAGGGCATGATGGACTTGATGGCCCCTTCAACCTGCTGTGGAGTTCTCGCTGCTTTGGGTGGAGGTTTCCTCCTGGGCTGGTTCCTGCGTGGCCGTTTGAGTTCAGCGGTGCCCCGTGGATTATTAAGGTACAAACTGTTCCACGCATACCAATGAGTCAAAAGCGATACATTGAAAATCCTCTGGGACGAATGGCATAAGCTGAATTAGCAAATATGGAAATGAGCTGAAGGGTTAGGTGAGGAGTCTGCCAGAACATACAAATTTGAGGGGAGGTTGCCGTCTATGCCGGTGACAAGTTGTCATTTGTTGCAGAGCACAATGTCTTGTTTGATCTTGCAGTTGGAGAGAGAGCAATGGTATTGGCAGAAGCAGATGATTTGTTAGTCTGGATCATTTCCTCGGATTCACTTTTATAGCTTTATCTCCAAGCCACCAAACATTAATGCTTCACGGTACTAATACTTTTTTTTTGCATCGATTGAAATTTGTCACTTTTAATAAATTGCAACTTTAATTTGTTTATTCAATGAAAGCTTTTGTGTTCAATTTTATGCTGTTAAAGTGTTGGGATTGTTTGGCGGGTTCTGCTTCCTATTTTTGTATTCACTTCTTATCCGCATCAGTTTTGACTTTAAACTGCTTACCTGATTCTGAGCAAAACACAAAGGGCATCTTTCAGAATGTATGCCTTGCTGGCTACTGGATACCTCATCAGCATTCACTTGTGCATGCTTGGCCTTTTTTTGTGCCGAATGGCGGATCCCCTGGAGGTTCTGGTATCAGACTGGCTAAGCAGGTGAACAGTTCTATGCCCCAGCCTCAGCACTTTCAGTGTTTCTAAACACATCTGCAGTTTGCACAGAGACTACCATCCTCTAATCGGCAAACCCATGATGAATGGTTTGTAATCCGAAGTTAACTACCCAATGAAAGAAAGGCACTTTTAACCTTGTGTTTTATTCTTGAGGCAAGAAGAGTTGATGCCTTAAAGGAAAAATATATAAATTCATAAACCTTTGTTTCTGCTTGCAAGGCCAAAATAAATTACTGTAAGTTAAGTAGGTCAGTAAGAGTTTTAATTTTACTTCTGCGCCGGAAGGTGGGCGGAGGTTATATTTTCACGCCGTCTGTCTGTCTGTCTGTGAACAGGATATCTCAAAAAGTTGTGGACGGATTCAAACAAAATTTGGTGGACAACTTGGGTGTGTGACAAGGACGAAATTATTTGACTTTGGTGAAGATTTGGATCTGGATGCAGATACAAGAATTTTGAAGTGATTCTTCACCATTGAGAGATCGGGCCATGTCGAAGACTACTCCTCAATTCCTCTTCCATACCTGCCAACTCTACCGATTTGCGCGGTAGCCTACCGATCTTTTTTATAGCTTCCAACGCCTACCGATTTTATTAGTCACACATACCGCATTTGGAAATTCCATCCACTGGGACCATACTCTGTGCAGAGCGTTGGTGCTGCCGAAGCAGTCTCCTTGGCTATTGGGTACAATCCTGGACGGGTCGCCACTCCGACACAGGATACCAGCATGCTGGCACTCATTTTGCCGACCTCGGAAGGATGACAGGCAGTCAACCCCACCTGGTATTAATTCAACAGCCGAGTGGGATTTGAACTCAGGATACTCGGATCCTAAGCCCACCACCCTAACCATTAAGCCAACACCAGGCATATTTGGAAATTGTTATTGGAAAAAAAAAATTAGTTGTGTTTTTTTCAGTTTTGCGTTCGTTTCTCACTGCCAAGATCAAGATCGTATCACACGCGGCCACTTCTACATTGTACAAAACTCATGCCTGATCTTGATTTCTTATCTCGTCAGCGATTGGTTATTGCTTCCAAACTAAGCATGACCAATCAAATGGGACGACAGGAAACAGTGGGCATTCATTTCCAGACAACGCTCCATTTTCCATTCATGATCAAAGACTGCAGTTAACAGAGAGGACTCATCGCTTCAGTGCACGACAACAATGCAAACACCAGAAAAGAAAAAACCACCCCCATGCTGGGTCAACGAGTTTAAGCCAAGTTGGACAACAGAGTTCAAGTGTATCAAGGCTTCGCATGAGGTAAACTGTAAATATGTTATGAAATCAGAGTGGCCAGTCATTTCATTCATAAAGATGTATCAGTGAGTTTATGTAAACTCTTGTGTACATGTATGGGCACATACATGTGGAGCTTGGACAGTGAGTAATTTATGGAAACGTGACTGATGATCAGGATGTCTTAGAAAAATAAAGATTGGTGAGTAGATCAACCATGTTAAGTTTTCTCTTTTTCACTCAAAAAATATGTTGATATATTTCAGCTAACTGGTCTCAAAATGCAGGAGATTGCAACATTTTGCTTCATTTTTTTTGAAAAATTTATGGGGGGGGTGGGGCCGGGGGGGGCATGCCCCCGGACCCCACTAGGGACGCGTGCGACACCAGCCTACTGCTTTTCCTTCAAAAAAGGTTGGCAGGTATGCTCTTCTACAGTTGAACCTTTATTTAATGCATATGCATATGGAGAATCAGAGGAAATTCAATAACACAAGCAAGCAAAACACTATCCTCTGATCCTAAAAGTACATGGATCTTGAGTACCTTTTATAATCAGGAAAGGTGGGGAGCGTGAGGTCATGTAATGATATCTGGTCATTTTCGAGACAGGGTACTGCTGAGGCTGAAGTTTTGGGGTTTGGGGAAATGATCACTCGTAGCCTTTTTCGCAGTGGCCATTCCAGAGATCAGCTTGAATTCAAAGGGCTGGAGAACAATTCATGATCTGAAGTTGATAAGAATTCAAGCAGATATCTGGACATTACCTAAATACACATTCCATTGAAGCTCGACTCCAGCTTCCAGCCAGACTTTCAGACACCAATATATAATTATTTATATATGAGAATCCCTTAATATGAATAAGCTAAATAGAATAATCGATAATTCTATTCTACTGAATAAAGATTAAAGATTATTTGAAAGGCCATTCTGTTTTGGGGAAGAGGGGTGTTTTACTTGGCAGACTGATAACCTTCCAATACAGTCAAGAAATATATGGCCGTTTAAAATGCAAATGGATATTATAATATATATATATATATATATATATATATATATATATATATATATATATATATATGTATATATATATATTTTCAAAATAGATACAATGTTCGAGCACATACAGTTGATGTAATAATCATGTTGTATTTGAATACATTTTCCCATTAAAGGGTTATGACAATACATTGTGCTATATGCTAAAAGCTTTACTTTTCAACTTCATTATTAATAATGCTTAATTGGCTACATTTTCCTTTTATCATCACAATTAAAACTATTATGCTAATTTTGGAGAAATTTGCATCTCGAGCCAAAAACGATATATGGTATGATATCTCAAAAAGTTGTAGACAGATTGAGACCAGGTTTTATGGACATGTTGGGTGTTTGACAAGGAAGAATTGATTCAATTTTGGTGAAGATGTGGATCAGGATTCAGATCCAATAACTTTTTATGTAATTCTTCACCATTGAGAGATGGGGCCTAAAATGATACATAGCACAATATCTCAAAGTTGTGGACGGATTCGGACGAAACTTGGTGGATGAGTGGGTAGGTGACAAGACCAAGCCGATGAGATCTTGGTTAAGGTCTGGAGGCAGATCCGGCCTATCAGTGGGATACAAAACGTAAACTGTTCAGCCTGGCAGGGGTTTGAGCTCAACCGAGTGCTGTTGTAGTTGAATTTCTTTGTGCCATCTGAAGTTCAACTGTTGAAAATAAAATAAAATAAAAAAGAAGTGTAGCCTCACATTGACTTTCCAAACTTCATCTTACTTTCATGTGCTACTCTCTAGGAATAATGCTTTTGTGGAATAAATCCCCCCCTCCCCCCCCCCCCCCGTTCACCTTCCACACATTAATCTAAAGCAAATTATTTCATATGAGAACAGATTATACGTTTTACAATTGATGTCGTCATGCTTAAAGATCCTATCCTGGAATACAAAACGTAAACTGTTCAGCCTGGTGGAGGTATGCGCACCACCAAGTGATGGTCGAGTTCCAAACTGTGGTGTTTTGTTATCCAGAAGCTTGTAGAAAAGGTTAGATTACACAAAGGGGGAATTTTTTAATTTAATGGGTAAGTTCAAAGTTCATTATCGTTCGTTGGTTACCAAAAAGGTTGATCTATTGATGCTCTTGTGAAAAATGAAATTATGTTTTTTAACCATCCTATTCTTATATTGCAATCATCTTTGTACAGGGGGAGAAGGACAAGGCGAGAGCAAGGCTAGTGGGAAAGGAAGTTTAAACGGGGATAGAAAAGTCGTCAAATCACCTCTGCCTCACACGTTGCTCGCCTTGACATTGTATAAACACAGGACTTCAGCATCATTGGAATCTCCCACAATGAAGCTGAGTCTATGTTCCTCTCACTTTCCCATAGCAGACACGTCGGTGGTCTCTCCGTCTCTTTCCGTCTCATCTCTGGTCTTGCTTACCGTTGCATATCACGAAAGAGATGAAAGTATCATGACTTACCGTTCACAGAAGACTTCGATAGCAGGATTACAAAAGCTACACCATAAGATGTAAACCTCTCATCGGCACCAAAAGTAGAAAGGCCAGATTAGAATTTGCCAAGAACTGTCATGGCCTAAAACATTGGCACCCTTGTACTTTTTTCAAATAACTCACAATTTTCTCTAAAAATAAATTGAAATTGACAAAAGTATTTGGGCTCCACAATTTTTTTTATTTCATTGTTGATATTATAGAACCTTTGTGTTTGATTCAGAACTTAATCTATTCTTTTAAATCAGAAACTAAAAAGAAATGGCAGACAAAATTATTGACACCCGAGACTTAAAGGTCCCATGACACCCAAAAGTACTGAAATTGCATATATATATATATATATATATATATATATATATATATATATATATATATGTATGTATATATATATATATGTATGTATATATATATATGTATGTATATATATATATGTATGTATATATATATATATATATGTATGTATATATATATATGTATGTATATATATATATGTATATATATATATATATATGTATGTATATATATATATATATGTATGTATATATATATATATATATATGTATGTATATATATATATGTATGTATGTATATATATATATGTATGTATATATATATATGTATGTATGTATATATATATGTATGTATATATATATGTATGTATATATATATATATATATATATATATATATATGTATGTATATATATATGTATGTATATATATATGTATGTATATATATATGTATGTATATATATATATATGTATGTATATATATGTATGTATATATATGTATGTATGTATATATATATATATGTATGTATGTATATATATGTATGTATGTATATATATATATATGTATGTATGTATATATATATATATATATATATATATATATATATATATATGTATGTATATATATATATGTATGTATATGTATATATATATATATATATATATATATATATATATATATATATATATATGTATATATATATATATATATATATGTATATATATATATGTCCTAAAGGAGTTTTCCATCGTGATTTTAGATCTGAAAATGTTTTTTCACAATACTCGTTCTGTAAAATGTGAAATTAAAAAAAACAAACCTTCGGGAATGCCCCAAAAAATTCTCCTGAAAGGGGCGTAACCCACATGACGTCAACTGCAGGATGACAAAGGCTGCATGTAAATTACTCGGGTTGTTTGTCTATGTGATTCTATTGGCTTTCTGTGTGTTTCCACATTCGATTGATCGACTCAATCGCTTCGTTCATTTCTGCTTTTAAAAAATCAAACATTTGGTTTTGAATAATGGATGACATGGACTTTGATTTGTCTGGTAGCGACAGTGAGTGTGAGAGAAATGAAGGATTTTGGTTTGAATCAGATGGAGAATTGTCGGATAACGTAGTCGCGGGAGGTGAAGTTCAGGCAGTTGGAAATGAAATACGGCCTTACCAGTTCGAGCCCAAAGCAGGACAAGCAGAGGAAAATGGCGATGAAATTCCCGGAGTTCATGATGATCGGGAGGACATCGAAGGAAGACTTGGCAATAACAACTGGTTAGACTAAATCCTATTCGTAATTCTATAATGTAAATTCGACTTGCATACTGCTCGATATCAGAAATATTTTAGTGAGGTGACGTGACCAGCGCAGCGCAGCGGACATGTTGCTCACATTCACAAGCAAGGCCAGCCCATGTCATCGGCCGTGTCTCTCGGCGCATAAAACGAAGCAATTTCGCCATCCGGATACGATGAAAACTTGTGTGCATAACACACCTTGTGACACAATTGTCTCGAGTAGTCCGATAAATCTGACATTCTGTTGCATTTTTATTTATTTTATTCCTACTGTCGTTATGTAGCGCCAGTATAAAACAATGAAGAAAAGAGAATAATAACAGAAAGCTACAGCATGTTAGATTTATCGGACTAGTCGGACGGACGACGGATTTATCGGACTAGTCTAGACTCTGGAGTTGACAAGTAACTTGTATTAGCATGCACACAATGTACAAGTCAATGCGTAAGAGTCCCGAGGCTATGAGGCCATGTAATAGGACAGATAAATTTGTCTTTCATAGTTGTGCCAACATATTTTTCCCTGTTCATTTATTACAGCATTTTGGCTAATTGTTAATGAATAGCAAGCCAATGGAAGCAGTACCTTCACTTTAGAATAAACCCATGTATGTCCAGTGCAGCCATACCTGGCTTGCATGTATGGGGAATCATACCTGTCCCAGCAGGCTGGTTTCAACGAACAATTCAATCAGCTGCAAAATGTGGGTGCAGGTTTTTCACATTGTTTGATTTTAAAATTATCTCCTTGCGCCTTGAAATGATGCAATATTAATCTTTAGTATTTTACTTGTATGTCCCTTTAAATTTCTTTTTTAATGGAAACGTTCAACAGTCACATTTAATATTTTGTGGACATGGTATAGCCCTTGATTGTGCATACACGTATTGGATTTGTACACGACTACGACAAGGTAGTAAAGGGATAAATAATTACCTCGTGCTTGTTGTGCAAACATGGCTCAGAAGCAGAATTTATTTTCCGCGAAACAATCACAGGAATTAAGACGATCAGTGAGATAGCAGACACATGTGCACAATGCATTTGTACGTACTTTATATGGCACGTGACATCTCGAGTCAATCCACTCTGTGCGAGTTTCTGCAGATGACGTCAACGCTGCGGTTCGCTGAAGTCAACTTTTTTAAGGGGCGTGGCATAGCAAGTTGTGAAAAGCACCAGAAATGTTCGAAATATTGGTCGAATTATCCCATTTTTGATTTTAAAAAAGAAACATGGGTGATTTCTTCACTAGGAAGGTCAAGTTAATATATAAATAACCAGAAAGTTTTGAGTGTCATGGGACCTTTAATATTTGGCATCACAGCCTTTGGACAAAATAACTGCAGTCAAGCACTTCCTGTAGCAATGAATGAGATTCCTCCACCTCTCCACTGGCAGTTTCTCCCACTCTTCTTGTGCAAACTGCTCCAGTTCTCCCAGATTTTAAGGGTACCTTCTCCCAACTGCTGTTTTCAGATCACCACAGAGGTGTTCAATGGGATTTAGATCTGGACTCACTCCTGGCCACTTCAGAACAGTCCAGGGTTTTGTCTTGAACCATTCCTCGGTGCTTTTTGAAGTGTGTTTGGGGTCATTGTCCTGCTGCAAGACCCATGACCTTTGACAGAGACCCAGCTTTCTGACACTGGGTTGAACATTGCGCTCCCAAATGCCTTGGTAATCTCCTGATTTCATGATGCCATGCACACATTCAAGGTACCCAGTGCTCGAGGCAGCACAGCAACCCCCAAAACATCACTGACCCTCCTCCATATTTGATTGTCGGGAAGGTGTTTTCTTTGAAGGCTTCATTTTGTTTTCTGTAAACAGAGATGATGTGCTTTACCGAAAAGCTCCAATTTGGTCTCATCTGTCCACAGGATATTCTCCCAGAAGGATTTTGGCTTGTTCAGGTGTGTTTTGGCAAACTCCAATCAGGCTTTCTTGTGTCTCTCTCAGCAGTGAGGTCTTTCTGGGTCTCCTACCCCCTTTTATCGAGTTGGCGACCGATGGTGCGAGTTGAAACTGTCGTACCTTGTGTCTGAAGGTCAGCTTGAATCTGTTTGACAGTTGATCACGGCACTTTCTCCACCATTCGAACAATCTGTCGCTGCAATCTTCGATCAAGTTTTCTCTCGTGGCCACATCCAGGGAGGTTGGTTACAGTGCCACGGGCCTTAAACTTCCTGATAACATTGCGTACGGTGTACACAGGAACATCAAGGTCTCTGGAGATGTACTTGTAGCCTTGAGATTGTCTATGCTTGGCTATAATCTTGTGTCTGACCACCACAGACAATTCTCTGGTTTTCTTTCTTTTCTCCATGCTCACTGTGGTATACACAGGACCACAAAACATCAGAATGACTCATTTTCTCTCTTCAAACTGGTTGAATGAGTGATTTTTATTTTGCAGGCACCTGCAACTCACCACAGGTGAGTTCAATTCCAAAGTAAAGGAGAATCACCTGCTTGAAATCTAATTATTTCTAACAACTTCTAAAAGGTGCCAACAATAATATCCAGGCCATTTTTGGATTTCTGTGAGGAATATGCAAAGATTTAGTAATTTTTGGGGCTTTTTTTGTTTTGTTCCACTGCAAACCAAAGAAATATATATATATATGTGGATACCAAAATATGTTTTTAATTTCAACCATTTTCTGGAAGAAATGGTGAATTATTTGAAAAAAGTGCAAGAGCGCCAATGTTTTTGGCCACAACAGTACAGAGGTGAGCCAGTGGAGTTCTGGAACAAAGTTTTTATGGACAGACGAGACCAAGATAAGCCTTTACCATCCATCCATTGGGACCATACTCTGTGCAGAGCATCGGTGTTGCCATTGCAGTCTCCTGGGCTATTGGGCACAATCCTGGACGGCTCTCCACTCCAACACAGGATACTCGAATGGCTCCATCATCCCAGCAAGTTAGTACTCATTTTGCCGACCTCAGAAGGATGACAGGTTGAGTCAACCCCACCTGGTATTAATTCAATGGTAAGCAGGATTTGAACTTTGGACCATAGGATCCCAAGCCCACCACTCTAACCATTTAGCCAACACCAGGCATTTAACCTTTACCAAAGTGTGGAGAAAGGAAAGAACTGCACATGATCCAAACCATACTACCTCATCTGTGAAGCATTGTGGAGGTCGTGTCATGGCTTGGGTTCGCATGCCTGCCTCTGCAACTGGCTCACTCATCTTTATTAATGATGTAACTTATGATGGCTGCAGCAGAATGAATTCCGAAGTGTACAGAAACATTTTGTCTGCCTATGTACAAGAAAATGCCTCCAAACTCATTGGGCAGCACTTCACCATGCAGCAAGACAATGACCCAAAAACACCCTGCCAACACAACCAAGGCTGCAGTAAAGGCTGAGCAAAGCATCTCAAAGGAAGATACCAAGAGTTTGGTGAGGTCAATGGGTCAGAGAATCGATGCAGTTATTGCATGCAAGGGATATGCAACCAAACACTATTATACGACTTTAATTCACTTTCAGTCAATCCGTTCCAATACTTATGCTTACCTAATATTGGGAGAAAGAACATAAAACAGAGCTTTTGTTCTGCAATGGTAAAACATATACCGTATGCATAAAAATACCAACAAATAAAAGCTGACCTTCTGTACTATTGCCTCGTATTCCGATTTTGATCTCGAATCCAAATTTCTTGAGTATATAGCAATTATAACAAATTTGACTTCACTGTTCCAATACTTATGGAGGGCATCGTACGTCATGGCCTTATCAGTCACCACATCTGAACCCAATCGAGCATTTATGGGAAATTCTGGAACGACGCCTGATGCAGCCTTTTTCCACCTCCATCAAACAGGTGTGAGTTGATTGACTTTCTCGTGAAGGAATGGCATGCGCATCCCTCCTGCAGAATTCCAAACGCTGGTGCACTCTATGCCAGGGCACATGCAGGCCGTACTTGGCAGTACTCATGTGTTGGCCTAATGCCCTGATGTGACTTTACATTGGTGTTTCCAATTTATTTTGTCCACAACCTGTATCACGAGCATGCCTCACTTCCTTGTTAAAAGTACATCTTTGTAAGTTTAAAAAAAGTATGTTGGTATTAAAAGTAAATGAAAAGAGAACAATTTTTTAAACAATTGTTGTAATCTTCAGGCCTGGTGGCGTGGTTATGGGTACAACGGACATGGAGTCGACCAGCGTGGCAAGAGAAGGTGGTGAAGAGAAGCTGGTGCTTGTGGTTCGTTCGGACCTGGGAATGGGAAAGGGTAAGGTTGCAGCACAATGCGCTCATGCCGCTGTCTCAGCCTATAAGCGGGTGGCGCGAAGCAACGAAGAGGGCCTCCGACGCTGGGAGTACGGCGGACAATCCAAAGTGGTCCTGCGGGCCCCAGACGAGGATGCCTTGTCCCAGCTTCTTGCTCACGCCCGGTCCCTGAGCCTGCCAGTGAGCCTAGTGCAAGATGCGGGACGTACGCAGATTGCGCCTGGCTCCCGTACGGTGCTGGGCATTGGACCAGGTGCAGCTGACATTGTCGATAAAGTGACGGGTCACTTGAAACTATATTAAGTTTTTTTTCAATCTTTGATGAGAAATAAAACAAGAATACACGACCAAGAGTTTTTGTTTTGTTTTGTTTATCAAATTAATTTTATTCTATCTGAAGATGAAGGTATACATTTATCTAAGTGTGAAAAGGTAAAATGTTTGCTGGTAAAACCAAAGGTCCAGAAATTTGAGGTCAATGTTTGCATCCACCGTTGCGATGCGCATGATTGTCACAACTTTTGTTGTGAGTTTTTCTTAAAACAACAGACTATTTTACAGTCTCATCTATTTCTTTTTCCACCATTTCAAAAAACAATATTTGAAGAAGAGGCACTCGTGTTGATGAAGTGGGGTGCGGGGGGAGGGGGGGGGAATGCTGGCTTGTAGACACTTTTGTATTGCCCTCATCTCTCTGCATCCCCAACATTGATGTCATCTCATATTTTTTTGTTTACTCTTTACTCTTTTATTGCTAAAATCTAGAAATCCTATAAGGATCTTTGTATAGCTTGTATAAGGCCTATTAATTTAATTCCAAGATGAGTAGTTCTGGGGCAAAGCACTTTGAAGACACTTTATCTGTAATTAACAGTTTTCTAAGAAAACACCCAGAAATCAAGTTTTCTGTTCCAAAACCCAGTTTAAATCTGTTTCGAAGACAATTTTATTTTGTTTTGCAGTTTACAAAAGATGAATTAAAAATGGTTGACAGGATGGCATTGAGGTATGAAAACTCGGCTGAAGCCATCACGCCTGGTTTGAATCCCGACCCAGCTTATAAACTCTCGGTCCGATGTTTTACCGGCATGGTGATTCAATCAATGCGTGTGCCCTCAGATGGACGTTAAACGGGAATCCCATCTACCAGCATTCGTTGTTGGACATTAAAGATCCCATGATGTCCTTTGCGAAAAGTAGGAGAGCTATCGCCGGTACCATGACCAAATTCCAAATTCCTGCCTTAATTAGTTAAAAGTCAGGCCTGGCTAGCCGGTTCATGAAGACTCGGGCTAAGCCTCCCGTGGCTGACCTCACAAGAAAGGTAAGATAATGGTGCCCGTTGAAGAAGAAAGGATGAATTTAAACGAATTTTTTTAAAAAACAAATACACTATTCTCCTTTATGGCACATTGAGCATTTTCAAAATTTTATTATCTGCATAATTAAGAATTTATATTTCTGGAAAAGATTTTAAAGTAAAAAAAAAAATTCAATCCAATATGGCTGCCAAATCACGTGACAGATGACGTCATAATTTTTTTTAAAGTTCACATCATTTATTTATTCAGCTGGCTCAGCAAGCGTTAGCAAACTGCTTGATAACTGAACACACATCATACTTTTTAATTTTTCTATTGTATTTAAATTTAAGTATATACTTGAAGAACGTGCAGGGTGGCCCCAATGTATTGTCACCCCTTGTAAAAATTGACATTGCCTTTTATCATATCAGCTGCTGACAACACTGAAGGTTCTACAAGTTATACCACAGAAATTTGCAGTAGTCTTTTACTTTATTACACATGTTACAGCATATGACACAAGCCTTAAGTGTCCAGTGGATCCGTTTGTGCTCAATCATTGTCATTACAGAGAATCGTTTTGCGCAGCATGTTCTCTGGGACATTTTCCAGAGCATTTTGTGGGGTGATGCGATGAAAAGCAAGTCTTACTGCTTGTTTAAGGGCATGAGTGGTTTCGTTGTGCTGCTGTGCAGCAATGTCTTTTATGAAGCCCCAAAAGGAATTATCACATGTTGACATGATTGGGCTTCGACATGGCCAGTCAAGTGGAGCAGGCAGCATCGGTGACCCACGACCCACCCAAGGTTCCCTGAAAACCTCACTAAGGTATTCCCTAACAGCGATTGCATATTGTGCCGATGCCTCGTCCTGCTGCATCCACTCATTGTCCTTGATACCAAGGCTTTCCAGTTGTGGCACAAAGCAGTTTTGCAACGTGTCCAGATAAGTGTGCTGATTAACTGGATTATCAGGGAAATACAGTCTAAAGTCGTTTGCTATCCATCACAGCCCATATTATGACATGTGGAGGATGATGTTACACTTCCTTTTAAAAATGTGGGTTCTTCTTGACCAGAAACGAATTAACACTCTGCACACAAAGGCAAGATGACAATTTTTACAAGGGGTCACAAGACCTTGTGGCCACCCTGTAGAAGCATTGGAGACAGAGGGTACAGGGATAATGGCAGGACTTATAGCTGGTTGTAGGTTGTTTGAGTTTGATAAGTGATTGTATACACCTGTAGTGATTGTGATGTCTGGAAGAGGGTCTCATCAAGGGATAGTGTGTGGTTGATGTGCATTCCTCATCCTAAAACTGCAACACCCTCATGATATCCCTGAGCATGCCACACTTTTCTCATCCTCACTCTTACTGGATACCCCATCCTCCCCCCCTCAATTAAATTAAGTCGTTAGGTTGACGGTGTTGGTGTGGCACAGGCATGATGGGCCAGATGGCCTCCTGTGGCAAATTTCCTTCTTGTTATTTGTTGTCGTTCAGTCATGAGTGCGAATCTGTTCCTGTCATCTTTCCCATGCCAACGATTCGTTTGAGAACTTCGGGTAGGGTAGTCCTTTTGTTTGGTTAATCACGTTAAAGCCACTAATCACATTAAAGTCCATTGCTTTTCAATAAATTTTTTTCTTGTTGAAATCTTTCTCTTATAGGTACCTTTTCCTTCATTAAGAATTTCTGAAGCCATCTTTCATTCCCTTTGTTAATTGATGGTTGTATGCAACATTGTTTTATTCATTTACTAGTAAACGTGCCCGTCTTCGATGGGCGTCACTGGCAACATAGGGTAAAAGACAGACAGCATGAATGTATTTTAAACAATATATTATATCATTTTTATCCATTGATTATCATTCAGGTTTTCCCCTTCGACTGTCCCGCAGTAGCTCCACTTCGATGACATTACCACGTAGTTTAGTGACTTCACAACGTGTACCATTCGTGAGTTCCGGAGGATCCATGGAGCGCATTAAAATTACAGGGCACCCTACTTTAAAGTAATCCAAAAGGCCGGATCAGTTTCGTCTACATATTCATATCTTGTAGATTTTAGCTGGCCGGATCAGTTTAGTCTACATATTCTTATGTTGTAGAATTTAGCTGATTCTGAAACTGTTAACAGCATGTCGATCGGATGGTTCTTTGATTTTTCCATGGTAGTAAACAGAAGTACGACTTAAGCCTGTACGCCACTATGCGGAGACCCGAGATTTTTATGTGCACGTGCTCAATCCCGCACCCACCCGGAAAAGACCCAAGTACACTGTCAGTACTCACCTCCACACTAAAACGATGATCATGATTTTGGGTTTAACCGTAACTAAAAGGGCGATAATTTGTTGGCAGTTGGTCCAGCTGGGCAGCGGGTATCGGTCGATGAAAATTTCAAAACGGCAACCATGTATAAAAAAAGCAAAGAAATACTTTGTACTTAGTCAGAAAGTCATGGTTTTCTCCCCAAATGGAGCGCGATTCTATGAGCCGAACTCATCCTAGTGCTCCTCTAAAAAATGGGAAACATTTTTATTTCTTTTTTGTGCAATAATTCCTCCCATTTTGCAAATGGAGAACATGAACAGTTTAACTACCATAATCATCAAAACGAATTTTGAGGGGCCTCTTGAGGAAGACAATAATATCATATATATATATATATATATATATATATATATATATATATATATATATATATATATATATATATATATATATATATGTATATATGTCAAAGCTTGTTTCATTTCATGCAGTAACAAAAATCTGATGGTGGAACAAAAAAAGGGGCGTGCCGAAATATTAATATAATATAGGTTTCACTACCATAATCATCAAAATGAATTTTGAGGGGCCTCTTAAGGAAGACAATAATATCATTACTATATATATGTCAAAGCTTGTTTCATTTCATGCAGAAACAAAAATCTGATGGTGGAACAAAAAAAAGGGGCGTGCCAAAATATTAATATAATATAATATAATATAATATAGGTTTAACTACCATAATCATCAAAACGAATTTTGAGGGGCCTCTTAAGGAAGACAATAATATTACTATATATGTCAAAGCTTGTTTCATTTCAAGCAGTAACAAAATCTGATGGTGGAACAAAAAAAGGGGCGTGCCGAAATATTAATCTACTATCTATAATTCCAGCAATCTCTGTGTGTGTGTCTGTGACCGCTGTTTCTCGACAACCGCTGGTCCGATCTAATTGAAACCTGCCAGATATATTGCTGGGGACCTGAGGATGTGCCTTTTCAAGGTTTGATATTAATCAGACAAGTGCTTCCCAAGTTATGGCCATTTATTTACCAAACCAATGACAATGCAAGTTGTTGCGTGGGCGTGGCCGATGGGGAAGGGAAGCTCAGCCACGTTCCCCATTACGGGTTACAACGTAAGGACTTCCGAAGAGTGATGACTTCGTGTATTCTAAATTTCTCGATTTCTTATGCGCATTTATAGATAAACACAATGCCGCAAGTTATGATCGTTTTCATATGAGACGGTGCATAAATTTTGGTAACATCAGAGTGCTGGTCTGCTCCGAACCAGGAAGTAATTTTTTTTCTCTCTTCTCTTTTTGTTTTTCCTTGCGATGACATTGCGAAAAGGCAAAATACGTTGGTGCTAATTGAATAATTGGCCATTAAAACCTAAATTGCGAGTCATCCTAACTGTGATATGCGAACTTCCGCGCCACCCACGTACGGGCACGCGAGAGCGAAGAAACGGCCAGTGTGGTTGTTGTTTGTTGCTCGCGGTTTGAATATTTATTTATTTTTCTTTTTTTTTACAGGCAGCCGCGTTCCCCATTACGGGTTACAACGTACGGGCTTCCGGATAATAATTTCTCGATTTATGCGCATTTATAGATAAACACAATGCCCCAAGTTATGATCGTTTTCATATTAGACGGTGCATAAATTTTGGTAACATCAGAGTGCTGGTTTGCTCTGAAGCAGGAAGTAAATTATTTTTTTGCACGTTTTTTTTTTTCGTGTATTCTAATAATTTCTCGATTACTTATGCGCATTTATAGATAAACACAATGCCCCAAATTATGATCGTTTTCATATTAGACGGTGCATATATTTGGGTAACATCAGAGTGCTGGTACGCTCCAAAGCAGGAAGTAAATTATTTTTTGCACGTTTTTTTTCTCCTCTTTCCTCTTCTCTTTGTGTTTTTTCCTTGCGATAAAAGGCAAAATCAATGCAAGCGATAATTTGTGGATTGCATGTGAACATTCCATATGGGCACGCACTACTTCCGCATAGTGATGACTTACTGTATTCTAATAATTTCTCGATTTCTTATGCGCATTTATCGATAAACACAATGTCCCAATCCAGTCGTCGTTTACGAGAGCGAAGGAACGGCCTGTGTGGTTGTTGTTTCTGGCACGCGGTTTGAAAGTTTTTTTTTTTTTGCATGTACGGCCACGCACGTACGGGCACGTAAGAGCGAAGGAACGGCCTGTGTAGTTGTTTCTGGCATGCGGTTTGAAAGTTTTTTTTTTTTGTTTCGTTTGCACCTATGGGCACGCACTAGTATAGGTTTAACTACCATAATCATCAAAACGAATTTTTAGGGGCCTCTTAAGGAAGACAATAATATCATTACTATATATGTCAAAGCTTGTTTCATTTCATGCAGTCACAAAAATCTGATGGTGGAACAAAAAAAGGGGCGTGCCAAAATATTAATATAATATATATATATATATATATATATATATATATATATATATATATATATATATATATATATATATATATATATATATATATATATATATATATATATATATATATATATATATATATATATATATATATATATATATATATATGTGTTGAAAGTGTGTGTCTGTGTTTCTCTGTGACCTATGCACGCGAAAAGTTCTGGACTGATCCTCACCAAACTTCACATGCTGACAGAACATGTACCCGGGAGTGTCCTGATGTAAAAAAAATTGTACTTCGGGTTTACGAATTATGACGTCATCACTTGATTTCGTAACGTTAATTTTTCAAGTTCAGCCGATTGACATGGGGCCAACGCCATATACAATATATCTAACATATGATTTTAAGTTTTTGTTTGCCTGTTTGTTTGTTTGTTTGTCTGCACGCGCTAATCTCCTGAAAAGTGAAAGATAGGAGCTAACCACTAAAACAAAAAATGTCGGGATGGGCCCCGGGAAGGGGCTGAATCCCAATTCACTGAAACAAACGATCTGTAGAGAGCAACATCGGCTGCCAACATCGGCTGCCAACATCGGCTGCCAGCAGCCCCTGCCCAAACTCTCATCTGTGTTTGGTGAGGACCCGAAGGGCAAAGATAGTCAATCATTGACCTCTTTGGTGTAAAGCCTGACTGCCCAGGGTGCTGGTGCTCAAGCAAATGGTGGCGAACCCGATCAATAATTATCCGAGCAAAGACCTTACCCAGCACGTTGCCCCAACCTCAGAGACCGGTAATTGTTGCAGTCCTGGCGATCACCCTTCCCTTTCCAGAGAGGGACAGCAAGGCCCCTCTTCCAGTCAGTTGGGATGATGCCTGTGTTCCAGGCACAGCACCGAATTGCATGCAATGACACAAGCACAGCATTTCCACCAGCCTTGACAAGTTCAACATGGATGCCACAGTTCCCAGGAGCTTCACCTCATTTCAGCCGGTTCACCGCTGCCTATGTTTCCACAAACAAAGGTGGACCACAGTTTATTGGAGGGTCAGCAATAGTAACACTCCTGACATCCAAATAAAAAGCTGGCGGATCAGCCTGGTACAGCCCCTCAAAGTAACCGGGCCAGCGGGCCTTCACTTCGGGCTTCTCTGTCAAGAGCCCACCACCCTCCGCTCTCACTGCAATACACCGAGGGACAGGCTTGGAGTAACACAATGCGTGAATTCTCCTGAAAGCAGGACGAGAATCACTTGACCACAGGTGATGCTCTACCCCCTCACAAATTACTCACACATCGGCCTCCTTGTCCAGCCTCAGTGCATGGACAGTTTTACGCCTCTACTCCCTCAGCAGCTCAGCTATGCCACTAAACCTGGCCCCACGACCCTGGTCAATGGTATCCAGTGACCTTGAGACAAAATTCTTCTTCGCCCTATGGTGCGTTCCAAGACATCCACCGGCAACATCAAGGATGGTGGTCTTGAAGGCACTCCACAACTCTTCAGGACCCCCAAAAGCACCTAGACCCCCAAAATCCCCACTCATCCTGTTCACAAGCTCCTCAGAGCTACCCTCTCATCCTTGAGCTTGCCAACATCCAGCCTCGGTTGGGATGATACCATTCTCCTGGATTTAAGCTGAAACTTCAGAGTTGCTACAGCAAGCCTGTGTCAGTATTGAGGAACTAAGCTCTCCGGTATATCCTGCAGTTCTGAATCATCCTCGAGTGACCATCAACGAGCACATGGTCCATATCCTCTACCACACCACCAGCATTGGAATACCAAGTCCAGCGATGAGCCTGTGGGCACAGAAACAATGAACCAGCCACCCCAAATCCATGACTTCTTGCAAAATTTTCAGTGTTGGTTGGGGAATATCGAGATTCAGACAAAATTGTGGCTCGTCGGAAATAGATCATGCTCGAAAGCAAAGCAAGTTTCAAAGACCCCATGTCTTTTTTTATTAAGACTGTGCAGGGTAATCAAAATAAAGCCAGACATCACACACACACACACACACACACACACACACACACACACACACACACACACACACACACACACACACACACACACACACACACACACACACACAATGTTTAATGAACTCTAGTTCCTATTCTTTTTCCCTTCCCAGAATGGGTGCATCTGCTCATCTTAGCGCAAGTCACAAGACTGATTATATCGCTCTTGGATTAATTGTGATATGCCAAATGCAACACTACAATGAAGTGGAATTCCATTGCTGTCGCCAGCACACATCTTATTTAAATCGTACCATCTACAAATGTGACGAGCTTACCTTTGAACACAAATATTTAGTCATCTCAAAAGTTGTGTATGTTTTGGTGAATATAATAATAATAACATACAATGAATACTGGCAGAGGTGAAAGTAGTACCTACCCCCCCTGAAATTCAATAGACGTTGGCTCTGCAGATAGAGTAGGCAAATGTGTGCCCTATGGAAAGATGGCACCATGGTATATGAGCACTCAGGCACATAGAGATGATGGCACAGCCTCATTGATGTTGCTCAATGTCAATTGTACTGATGTATCAATTTCTTTCTTCAGATGAGCTTACAGGAAGTAATCACGTGTTGTGAGGTCAGGAGAAAACAGAGGGTGTGGAGGAATCTTCCAACCCCATTTTTTCCAGTGAGGAATGCTTTATTATGGCTCCCAGAGGGAGGTATGAAGGGTTTAATCATGGTGTCCATTGCCGTCCCACGTTTTGGAAGGAAGAGAGGCAGAATTTCATGTGCTCCCAATTAACCAAGTTGGGTATACCAGGAGCCATCAGCGATCTCCGATCACAGACCCCAAGCTGGGTTTGTAACGAGTTGGTTTTGTTGAGAGGGGAAATCCCCCCCCCCATATAAAAAAACACCAACAATTCTGAGTATACTTTTCCAGCAGTACCTTTGTGTAATATGCACCTGTCAGTGAGCCTGAGGCAGAGGAGTGAATCACAAGGCTACAGTGGAACATTATGTTTTGTTGAAGTAGTGTTCTCCGATTGCAACGGTGATTATCTTCCTTCGTCACTTTGATGACAGTTATCCTGCACGTTGCCTCTTCAACTGTGGATCGTATAAATGCATCCATGTTTCATCCAACATCCGTATGCCACTCCAGAAACATCCTCAATTTGCTGTGCATTACTTAATCTGCAGTTTTGGCAATGAGTGACCAGATGATCATTTAATCAAATACCATCCTCTTTCTCAACCTTTTTTGTCAGTGTGGAATATGGTTGCAGGGGGAATACCTACTTTCTGTGTAGACCTAATACAGGGAATGCTTCCCTTCTGCTCCAGAATGGGGTCAATTTTCTAAATGTTTTGGTCAGCCTTCGTGTAGCCTCATCAACATGAGCCTGGATGGCATTTGGCATCAAGGGGAATGGTCCCACAAATAAAACTCCATCGTAAGCTTCTGTGGGCATTTTTCCAGCTGAACACAATTTTATAACAATATCCCCCTTCTGCCATGCGGCGGGGGATAAAAATTGTGTTTATAAGCAAAAAAACTAGAACGGCACTCGGTGGAGTGCATACCTCCACCATGCAATGCCTGATTCACGAGAACATACCTGGCCCAATAAAAAATTTGAAATATCATGCCAAATATAGTTTTTTGGCCCAATCTTAATCGTGAAGAATCACTTCGAAAATTAAAGTTCTTGTATTCAGATTCATATCTTCATCAAAATTGAATCAATTTGTCCTCTTCACCACCCAACCTGTACACCAAGTTTCGTCTGAATCCACCCACAACTTGAGATATTGTGCGACATATCGGTTTGCCCTCATCTCTCAATGGTGAAGAATCACTGAACTTATAGTATCCGGATCTAAATCTTCACCGAAATATAATCAGCTCAGCCTTGAAGCATGCCCAACCTCTCCACAACTTTGAGATATCCTGCACACAAACAGACAGAGGGGTGAAAACAACCTCCTTCCACCTTCAGTGGAAGAGGTAATAATGGAAGACAATGCCGGCGGTCCTTTCTTCAAATGTTGTATTTTTTCCAAAGCAAGGTTTCAAGATCAAATGTGCCACATGGGGCTATTAATCAATTTTCTAATTGCCTTTCTTGAGCTTTAACCTTCACTCCTTTGAGTACCCTCGAACAGTCAAAAACCTTTTGCTGCACCTACAGTGACCTCTTAAAACTTTTTTTGAGGGGAGCTCAGTGAATGTGTGTGTGTGTGTGTGTGTGTGTGTGTGTGTGTGTGTGTGTGTGTGTGTGTGTGTGTAATATATATATATATATATATATATTACACATAAAAAGTGGGGAGAACAAGTATTTGATACACTGCCGATTTTGCAGGTTTTCCCACTTACAAAGCATGTCTTCTTCTTCTTTCGGCTGCTCCCTTTTAGGGGTCGCCACAGCGGATCATCCGTATGATCCGCATACTGATTTGGCACATGTTTTACGCCGGATGCCCTTCCTGCCGCAACCCTGGTCGCCTCTTACAACACAGGGATATGGTACACCTATTTTAACCGGGGTATACACCGGTCCAGTATACTGGTACTCATTTCGCCGACCTCGGAAGGATGACAGGCTGAGTCAACCCCCTGGTGTATTAATTCAGTGACCCAACGGGGCTTGAACTCAGGACCTTTTGGATCCCAAGCCACTGCCCTAACCACTGCGCCAACACCAGGATCCACTTACAAAGCATGTAGAGGTCTGTAATTTTTTATCATAGGTTCACTTCAACTGTGAAAGACAGAATCTAAAACAAAAATCCTGAAAATCACATTGTATGATTTTGAAATAATTAATTTGCATTTTATTGCACGAAATAAGTATTTGATACATCAGAAAAACAGAACTTAAGATTTGGTACAGACCTTTGTTTGCAATTACAGAGATCAGACATTTCCTGTAGTTCTTAACCAGGTTTGCACAGTGCAGCAGGGATTTTGGCCCACTCCTCCATATCCTTCAGGTTTCAGGGCTGTCGCTGGGCAACACAGACTTTCAGCTCCCTCCAAAGATTTTCTATTGGGTTCAGGTCTGGAGACTGGTGAGGCCACTCCAGGACCTTGAGATGCTTCTTACGGAGCCACTCCTTAGTTGCCCTGGCTGTGTGTTTCGGGTCGTTGTCATGCTGGAAGACCCAGCCAAGCCCCATCTTCAATGCTCTTGTTGAGGGAAGGAGGTTGTTGGCCAAGATCTCGCAATACATGGCCCCATCCATCCTCCCCTCAATACGGTGCAGTTGTCCTGTCCCCTTTGCAGAAAAGCATCCCCAAAGAATGATGTTTCCACCTCCATGCTTCACGGTTGGGATGGTGTTCTTGGGGTTGAACTCATCCTTCTTCTTCCTCCAAACATGGCGAGTGGAGTTTAAACCAAAAGCTCTATTTTGTTCTCATCAGACCACATGACCTTCTCCCATTCCTCCTCTGGATCATCCAGATGGTCATTGGCAAACTTCAGACGGGCCTGGACTTGAGCTGGCTTGAGTAGAGGGACCTTGCGTGCGCTGCAGGATTTTAATCCATGACGGCGTAGTGTGTTACTTATGGTTTTCTTTGATACTGTGGTCCCAGCTCTCTTCAGGTCATTGACCAGGTCCTGCCGTGTAGTTCTGGGCTGATCCCTCACCTTTCTCATGATCATTGAAGCTCCACGAGGTGAGATCTTGCATGGAGCCCCAGACCGAGGGAGATTAACTTATCTTGAACTTCTTCCATTTTCTAATAATTGCACCAACAGTTGTTGCCTTCTCACCAAGCTGCTTGCCTATTGTCCTGTCGCCCATCCCAGCCTTGTGCAAGTCTACAATTTTGTCCCTGATGTCCTTAGACAGTTCTCTGGTCTTGCCCATTGTGGAGAGGTTGGAGTCTGATCGAGTGTGGACAGCTGTCTTTTATGCAGATAACGAGTTCAAACAGGTGCAGTTAATACAGGTAATGAGTGGAGAATGGGAGGGCTTCTTAAAGACAAAACTAACAGGTCTGTGAGAGCCAGAATTCTTACTGGTTGGGAGGTGATCAAATACTTATTTTATGCAATAAAATGCAAATTAATTATTTTAAAATCATACAATGTGATTTTCAGGATTTTTGTTTTAGATTCCGTCTTTCACAGTTGAAGTGTACCTATGATAAAAATTACAGACCTCTACATACTTTGTAAGTGGGAAAACGTGCAAAATCGGCAGTGTATCAAATACTTGTTCTCCCCACTGTATATCTCATGCTATCTGTTTCTATCTCACCCTGAAACACAAACGCTCCTGAGAGAAAGAGCAAATAAATAAATTTGCTTCAAATTAATCCTACCCTTCAGGGAAATTATTTATTCACACAAAAAAAATTTTTTTTTTTGAACCCGATTGGTGTATAGGCAACGGCAATAGATCACTGCATTGAGTGCTCCAGAATTTTTTTTTTTTTTTGCTTTGCTGTTAAATACTGTATATAACCTTATTTTTGAGCATTTTCAATTAGTGCAAGAATAAAAATCTTTTTATATCATGGTATTTTACTATGAGTTTCTGTTAGTGCAACATGATGCACCATTTGAAATCAATCGCTGCCTTTTTTATTTCATTTCATGTTGAATCTTCATTTGCCACAGATGTTAGTTCCACTCTTGAAGTTTCACCAAAACACTCAAAGGACACCGCATGAACCTGTTATACATTTAATATCACAAAAGGGGTACAACATTGGACTCCATCTGTTGGAATTCAAGTGTTCTATACAACAAAGATATCAAATATTCATAAATACTTCAGACAACACATCAACCAATTACAAACTGTACAGTCTGTGCAGCATTTCGCCGTTTTCATATCACTACGTCGAGATAATCGAAAACGTACTGGCTGAATAAAATAAAATAAAAATGCTGCATACGCATGGATATTTGGTGCTTCTTGCTTTACAAATGTCTTAACCACAGTTCGAGGCTGAAACAACGAACGTTTTTTTCACCGTAAACACCACTGAATATTTTCACAAACTACCTTCCCACAAACGGCATTGAAATTCAGCTCTGTGCCAAGAATCTTGTTCTCACTGCAGTAGAAACTAAGAGCATGAAGCATTTATTTACATCTATCAAAAATGTCCACTTTAATAGCACAACGAATCAAAAATAATTAGGAAAAGCAAAACAAAAACCAACAGGCCACAATAACATGGGATTAAAATGATCCGCCTCAATCTGGCTTTTGCCAAATGCTTAAGTGTACTACAATACAGCACTGGTGGCTCAACGTTTCTACCTATTCATCACAAATGGTCAAAAGGAATTAAAAATCAACATGTGACTATTTCAAAAACATGTTCCCTAGTTGGGGGCATGGGGTGGTTGTCTGGGGTACAATTATACATACCGAACCTAGCTTTGTCTTGGTACAAGATGTGGATGAACGGAGCTATGGAAGCCATTGGCCTTGGCTGGTGGGGATAAAACATGTGAGCTGCACATTGTTATAATCATAACTATCAACACACCTTCAAGGACATTTACATTTAACTGAAATGTGTGCAGTCAGCATTCTTACAGGGCCATATACTTAACACGGGAGATGCCAGAGCAAAAAACTGTCTTGAAGTACTCAGAAGGGAATGGCTGCCAAAGAAAAGAGTTGAGATCGGACCTTAAATAAATTAGTTGGATCGTCAAAGCTGTGGCCCTAAGTAAAATGGGAAGGACATCGATATAAATCAGGGGTAACCAGCTTAGCAGCAGTAACAGCTCTCGATCCAGAAAAAGCTGTCAGATTTGCTTCCGTTTGCCTTGTGGACATTTTCTTAGCAGTTCTTCATCATTTCTTCACTATGCCTGTAGTTAATATCAGCCTAGATTACTCCTCCCAGCCATTATCCTTGATCATGTGAGCCACCTCAATGATGTATTTGCCTTCCTTGTACTTCTGGCTGCTTTCAAATGCGTGTTCCTGTTGGAAAGGTGAGAAATACCCCTTGAGCAACCCTGGTTGCGACGAATTACCAGGGTGTCGTAAAATGCCAAGTGCCCAATTGGTAAACGCATACTACCTCGCACAGTCAGGGCAATTTGTGGTTCGCCTTGTACAAAACAGACCTACAGGCAACTCACATATTTCCAGCCAAGTGTGGTTTTGCAGTTCTCACAGTAGATGTCTGCAACAGCATGCAGACCTGTAAGCAGAACCCTCTCCTCTGCAGGTCCACACCCCACATTCACCCTACACACACACACACACACACACACACACAACACCATCCCTGGATACTGCAACGAGCACAGCTATGACAATCAGAGTAGGGTAACACCATGGGAAGGAAGGTTTTTCATCAGTGTTGACAAATACCGAAGTTGCATTAAAAAAAAAAAAATAATAATAATAATAATAATAATAATAATAATAATAAAAAAGGCCAACGTTGGCAACACCAAGGAGATCTCAAAAATAATTTGCATTTCTATTTGCTTCAAAACATTGCAGAGTTTTGTGGAAAAAGAATAAGCCTGGAGTAGAAATATGGTTGAATTTGAAAGACTACCTCTCCATATTTTCTGCATCACTGCAGGTGTTTGACCAAGGTTGTAGTACACAGCAATAAATGGCACAATTACGCAGTCATTAAAAAAAAAAAGATCGAAGGCTCACTCGTAAGTGGATCACGTATCCAGTCATGTTCGTGTTAATGGGGCCACGCAACTGGTCAATGTGTTGTGCCATCGGTGCCATGTGCCAGATCGCTAAGCGGAGCCAGTGAGGTGCACGGCAGTCTGGTTACGGCTGGTCGGCCCGAGAACCAATCAGTCCTTTAATGGACTTAGCCCAATTGCAATAATGATCACTGCAGTTCTAATTTACCCAGAGACCAGGTATATTTAATATTCAATGGCACACGGAGGACGGGAATACAAGAAATAAGCAATAATTACAAATGACGCAACCAACAAACCCATTACCCACTCTCCAACATATACGACCATGAAACGATGAACGATCGGAAGAGTTAATTATCTTATGCCTTATTGGGCCAAATCATTCCACTCCAGATAGACAATACCGAGCTGTGCCACAGGACAGCTTGGAACCAAAGCAAGTAGCAGGTCTGATGAGTCCTAGCAGCAGCTGCAGTCAGTCCACCTGGGAGGAGGTGGAGAGGGAGAGATGTGGCTGGCATGGTGGGGGGCATGCATTTCCTTCACAGCCCTGCAGATTTACGCAGCCTTCGCTTCAGAGGCTCCCGGGTATCTCCTGGCTTCTGCTAGGCGTATGCTTTTTATAACCTTCGGCACCCACCTTATGCCGTGACGTGCCCCTCCCACTCACAATTGCACCGAAGCCCAGTCTGGGGGTGGGGCGACCCTTCCCCGACGGTTCAGGTACTGCGGCAGTGGCTATGGTTCTGGAACCACTTCTCCCACCTAAACTGCTGCTTCGTAGCCGAACAGACACACTTGAAAGAACATAAAAGACAGATTCCAGAGGGGAGAACATTAAATAAAGGCTCAAAGGGATGGCAGTATTTAAACACATACATTAGGGAGACATAAAGCAACACATATCCAATATCACGATTAATTACCTCACACTTACTCCATTACATGAACTACAGAGATAACTAAACTATGCTGTGCAATAAATCGATGCAGGTTATTATTCATCCAGTCAAAACAGTAAAAGTTTATAATTGAAAAAAGCTGGACTTGGTCAGAAAAGCCGACGTTTCGGCAAGAATCCACTCTCCTTGGTCACGGCAGATGTTGAAGTGAAGTAGCTTGAGAATCGCCACGTGTCCTTGGCCATTGAGTAAAGCAAGTTGGACAGGATCCAATACTCAACAAGAACAAGATCCAGAAGGACAGGAAACGTGACTGTGTATGGCGTCAGTTGCGGTGACCCATCATGCACAGAGACCTCGGAGAAACTCGGCAAACCTTTAGGCCCATATAAACCAACATAGTCATCCAACTAATAAAGAGGCTTTGAACTCTGCTGTATATACGCACTTGAACATGCATGGTCACAGCTTTGATACGTCAAGTTGTCATCTTAGACAGAGGAAAAAAAAGTGGTTTGCGAGGTGTGTAAAGGAATCCATTTGGGAAAGAGTTGAATCACCCGAACAAAAACGGTGGTTTGCAATTGCATCTGTCACGTACGTGGAACAAAATTATAACATCTCTTCCACACAATGTGCAACTGCCATGTGACGCCTGAAATGGTCGAAAGACCAACTCACCTTACAATGGTGGATCCAGGAGGGGGTTCACTGGGTGCAGGTGAACCCCCCCCCCCCCCGTCCCCGTCCCAGTCCCCGTCCTTCCACCCTAAGAACTATGTCACATGATCGTCGTGCGAGATATCACTGGACAATCGACAATCGCATACCTTTTCCCTTCACTCGGCAATTAATCTGAGCCACGATACTTTTCTCTGCTGGTTCTGTATTGATCGCTGCGACTCAGTGTTTAGTTTTGGCTCCGAAGAGAAAGGCAACATTTTCGGGATAGTGTCCCACATCAAAGCCCAGTACAAACCTCAACTATTTTCACCGGGTAATTCAAAGTTTCAGTGGCTACATCATCCATTATTATAATTAATGATCTGATTATCCACAATGGCGAGTTTAGGCTTAGTGCTCGGGGTCATTTCCCCGCATTTTGCGCTTGTCCGTTCGATATTTTCATCGATTTGTATTTGAAACATTTTGTGTATTAACATTGTTGTTGTAAAGATCCATCACAAAGATTCCAAAATCTTCAGCTTTTCTTTAGAATCAGTTAGTGACAAGCCTGAGGCCTTTTCGTCAAGTAGCTTGATATTCCCAAATTTTCCTGTGGAGAAAGTCAATTTCTGGTTGGACACTGCAAGCTCAGGATAGATTAACCGGTTTTTCCTCGATGATTACATCGACTTTAATAAGGCTTGGTGGTATCATTCACAATATGAGAACATCTTAACCTTAAGTGAACACCCCCCCCCACCTAAAAAAAAATTATGGATCCACCCCTGCCTTACCACTGGCCAATGCCATGTGGTTATTCTCAAACTACTACTTTTCTTCAACATCAGCCATGACCAACGCGAGTGGATTCTCGCCAAAACATTGGCTTTACCAACCAGCTCGTCCAGCTTTTTCAATAATAAACTTTTCCTGTTATGCGATGCAATGTTAGTCTTGAGAAGTCATTTCCACAATATTTTCCTCACAATCAACAAAAATTGTTATGCACACACCACTCAAGGTTTTCATAAGTACATGTCCAAACAAATCCATATATATTTATAAATATATCTATCTATATCTCAATCTATAATTTATTTGTCTGAAGTACTGCAGAATAAATAATAATAATAAAAATAATCACGGGATATGTCGACTGTGCAGAGCAGTGCTTGCCCCTCGACTACAAAGGACCAAATGCCAAAGACTTAAGCAAAGGTTCATGATTTATAATCTATCATCTTTGAAACATCAACCAGTGGCATCTAGCCCTACTGGATTCCAGCAAGGCACAAAGTGATAAACTTCAAAGTTGCTGCCTTGGACAGGCTGTGTGGTACAGCACACACGACATTGCAATCTTACTCAGCTGTATAATCCACATTATGCAATACAATACTTACACAGAATTGAAGAGATATGCCCGTCCTTGGCTTCCTTGAAATGACTGCAAAAAGAAACAATGATGAAAGTATCAATTAATGTCCTGAGAAGCAAAAATCAAGTTACAGGCCTGGGTGTCTTCTACGACATGCATAAAATATTTGATCTGTCCCAATGATCCTAAAAAAAAAAGTTAACCTTGCATACCTCCCCCTGGTTGTTCCCTCCTTCTTACGTAATTGATTTATTCAGGCATGATCTCTGGCAATTACATAATTATAGTTCTTTGTTGGGAAACACTGGTCATTTCAAGCACTTGTGCAGAAGGCAGTAATAGATTTTCAAGACCTGCAACTTTTTTCAAGGAGGCAGGGTTAAATACTCAGAATAAAGTTTCAGTTAAGGAGAGTTTGCAACATACCTGCAACAATGGCAATATGGACAAATCGAAATGAAAGCGAGGCAACACACATATAGTATATTGAAGCATGCATCGTAAGGGAGGGGTACCCTTCCTTTTGTATTCATGTTCCTGTATAATAATGTCATGTCTTATAGGCATTTTCTGAATCACATATGGATTGTAGATGTCATATAACCAAAGGGATCAACTTTTGGTTGGAGGGCCACCTTTTCCATGAATGCAGTTCCCCTTTTTTGTTTTCAAGTTCAAGGCTCATGGAAGAGCAAGTACACTGAATGGATGAGGATGCAACATAACAAAAGGAACAGTAGAGGAGGGAGGGTGCAGAGGGGGAAACACCAACAGCAGTGGTTGAAGGACGCAATAAAAGGAGTCTTGGACTAATAATGGGAGTGGGGAGGAACCGTGGGGTGGATAAGATGGATACAAAAGCAAACTCTCAAGGAGGAAATACTGGATGTTTGGAAGGAGGTTGGCATTAACAGGGGTAGAAAAGATCATGATTTTGGATGGGGGATGAGCTAAGATGGTGAACAGCTGTCTTGAAGGTTTGGAGGGAAGAATGAGATAGAAAAGAATGTGGAAGTTGATTCCACAGGTGGGAGGGAAAAAAAAAATCTGAGGAACAAGTAAGTTGAGGTGAGCAGAGATTCTGGATTTTGAGAGTTTCACCAGAAGGGCGGTTACTCTTTCATCAGGTGATGCCAGACCCTTCTCTTTATCATTACTAATATCTTTATCTCTTTACTAATACACCCACTCCCGACAGGAGTGGGAGGAAGGGTTATGATATTTTCCTCTCTGGGGTATATAGATTATAGTAGAGCTCGGCTTAGGTCTGTTATTCCGTGGGGACACGAGAAACATATAATGCCTCAAGATCATTGGGTTTCCTCCCTTTCAGTTTAGTGTTAAACAGCAGTAGCGACTGTTTAAAAGTCAGGTCAGGTATGGGAGCATGCGCCGAAGCAGCACATCGCTGTGTTCACTTTCTGCCGGTACTCCAGGGGCCTCTGTCTGGCCATCCCCCAGGCAGATGCCTGACCCATCCCCATCTCCTTGAGATGCCGATCAACCTGCTGCAACCAGGAAGCACGTGGTCGGCCCATTGGCCTCCTCCACTCATGAGACTGCCTCGCTGAGAGAATCTGGTGAGCAGGATCAGCGTCAGGAACACGAGCCACATATGTCCATACAGCCGCAGCTGACACTCACGGACTATGCAGGTAACAAATCTCATTTGAGTCTCTCTCAGCAACTGCTCGTTGGACACAAAGTCCGACCAGCTATAGCCAAGGATTCTCCGAAGAGACCCGGTACCAAAGAAATGAAGTCTCTGTCTCAGATCCCTGGTCAGAGTCCAAGTCTCACATCCATAGAGCAAGACTGGAAGCACCAAGGACCTGAAGACTCAGACTTTCGTCCTCCCGCACAGGTACCGGCAGCGCCACACCCCAGGATCCAGTGAATCCATGACTCCCCAGGTCTGACCCAGACATTGAAAAGGTGATCGTACATGTTTGTGGTGTATAATTATTATTATTTTGTTACTTCTGGTAGGGGTGCCCCAGGAAACACCAGGATAAGCTATTTTTACATGTCAGCACAAGCCTAGTGTTGGCTTCGTGGTTGAGGTGGCTGGCTTGGGGCCTCAGGGTCCGGAGTTCAAGCCCATTGGCTGTTGAATTAACACAGCATGGAGTTGACTCAGCTAGTCATCCTTGAGGTTGGTAAAATAAGTACCACTGTATACAAGTACTAGTGTAAATAAGTACCAGGGCAATAACCATTTGGGGTAACCTGTCGGAGTGGCGACCCGTCCAGTACTGTACTCCTTGCCAATGAAACTGCCCTGGAAGCCCTATGCGCCTTTACGGCACAAAAGGAATGGTATTATTACACATTAAGAGTGTTTGTCCAAGGAGGAACCACCTCCCCCACCCCTGAATTATTGTTTTGTAATAACATGAATATTATGCCTTTATCATTATTGTGGTTAATACTTTTGTTATTAAAAGTGGCCTGGGGATGGGGGTTCTGAACATGAACAATTAGCAATCTGAACATGGCTACACGCCTTTACCCTTTGAGAACCCCAGTGTCCGTTTTACCAGCCACTTTAGTCAGGTTCACTATGTTAAAGTGGCTGTCACACCTTGACGTTTTAGCCAGCGTATGGCAAGGTATCAAAATGTATGTAAAATGCTGGCGTACACTGAACTATTGATGTTTTTTTTAATTTTTGGTCGTATTCATAACGTGTTGGACGTATGCAAAAAGTATTAGTAACGTACACAGAACGTTTCAATCACATATAGATAACTTATACCAACGAATGCTGAGCGTGTTGTCGGCGTTCACAACCTATGCCCAACGACAGTCTAACTTATGCATAGCGCGTGACAGCGTATCACCGACGATCACGTGGCATAGGCTATTCATAGGCTGCGGCTCGACGATTCAAATCATAACCGCACTAGACATCGAAGTGTCAAGCCGCTGTCACACCCTGATGTTTTAGCCAGTGTATGCCGACGTATGAAAAATTTGCCGAACCAAACTGGCACATGTCGAATACATTATGGGTAAGTTTTGTATATGTTGAGAGCACGCTGGCATACGTCATACGCCGAGTAGGTCGAGAAATTTTCAGCATGTTGAAAATTTCTCAACGTACTCGGCGTATGACACACGTTCCGCATACGCTGGCCATAAGTTGTAGGCACTTTACTTGTAAGGTACTCATAAGTCTAAACACGTCAAGGTAATGGTTTGCGTCAGTGTTCCAGACTCCCTGGTTTTTTTGTTTTTTTTTCTTCGGTACGACGGTCACGTCGACACACGTTACTTGTAAGTTACTCAAGTTCAAACACGTCGAGGTTATGGTTAGCGTCAGTGTTCCAGACTCCCTGGTTTTTTGTTTTCTTCGGTATGACGGTCATGTTGACACTTCGATTTCTAGTGCGGTCATGATTTAAATCGTTGAGCGGCAGCCTTTCAATTATATTATATTATAACTATTCGTCGGCATACGTCGTAAAATTTCAAGCATGCAAAAATTTGAGGACAACCACAAAGTACAACGATGAAAGCCAGCATACTACGATGTATGGCAGTGTTTTTCAGCGTGCTCTTAATGTATACAAAACTTACCCATAACGTATTCGACGTGTGCCAGCGTTTTAGAAAAAAAATTCATAAGTCGGCATACGCTGGCTAAATCGTCAAGGTGTGACAGCGCCTTAAGAGCCAAACTTTTGTTCAATATCGATAGAGATTTGTAACTATTCCCATTTTTGGAAAGCCCTTCGTCCACTAAACACAAAAACCAATGTTCCATTTGAATGGGATACTTTTTCAGCCGCAGTCTTGGATTTCAAAATGGCCGCCATTTAGTTACTGTTTTAATTAACTCAAAAACTAAGCAAGATACGAAAATTATTTCAATGGCTATACCCACATTTTTGGGGTGGAAGAAAATGATGGTGCAAGTAGAAATCGATTTTGATGGCAGCCATCAAAAACATCTTTTGTTTGTTATTGTATCAATTATTGTATTAAAATTGGAACACAATTCTTAGCGATAAGAACGTAACATTTGAAGCTTAGGAAATTGATGCATGTATTGACATCAAATTTAAATTTTGCAAGAACTCAAAATGCAGGTTATCTTATTATCCACGATGGTCACCATTCAAAATCTATTTTGGTCTACAACTTACTTGCAGCTTAAGAATTGTGAGCCAAGTATCCTCGGGGGCATCTCCACATTTTCATTCTGGGAAAGTGATGGTGCAGCTATTTGAAAAAGTTTTGGTGTTGGCTTACTGCAACCTATGATATTTGCCCACCAGTAGTTATTTCTGTATCACTTACAGCTATTTTGTATCATTTACAGTATTTCTGTATCACTTACAGTGACAATGTCTGATGTCGTTATAGTCTTTTCCAGACAGGTTTTTGCCTCTGACCGATTCCACCTTTTCCTTCTTATCCTCCTGACCACAAGCATCAGCTTGAGCATCTGCTGTCTCCAAGCAACAATCACGTAAATGAGGATATTATTTGAAGAATTCATCCAGAGCGAGAACATACAACGCCATGTATGAATAGATGTGAGCTCGAAGTGCATGTTTCTAGTGGGTGCACTTCAATATCTGTCTTGTTGTGGCTGAGCCATATAGGTCAGCCTCAGTCCAAGCATCATCAATGCCAGAGTTCTCCATGGATACGCCAATAGCCCTCAATGCAGCCATCACAACATGCAGTTCCCCAAGCCTTGGAACAACTTTGTCCTTCAGATCAGGTCTGGCATCTAACAGCTGCACGACTTTTTCATACAAAGCTAGATCAAAAGTTATTATTGTGGGATGAGAAACTCCAACAGCCATGTGTCTTAACTGATTGACCTGCACAATTACAGTCAGCAGTGTTGACCAGTCATGGGCAACTTACGGAAGCAGAGGCAATGCACCAACATGTATTTGAGATTGGCTTAAAAAAAATCAATGAGTTGAGTCCTGCCCAGCCAGTTATCTTACACCCATCTGCTCCATCTCTTGCCCTTGCAATAAATGATGCAAATACCAATCCAAGCTGTGTCAATTGGTATTTTTCTGGGATGCCAGTCTTGCTTACAGTGAAGTCAGTGTCCCTCTTGACTGGCTGTGGCTTGGGCTTACTATACTCCAACACTGAAACATGATATGGTGATACAGTCAGGCTCTTCGATTCTACAATGTCAAGTGGTGGAGCTAAAGGCTATCCATCTGCAGTCACTCTTTGGTACACGGCAATGATGGTGCCATGTGTTATACCCTTACCATCTGGGGTATCTTCATCAAAGTCTGCATTGTCTGCAGCAAAGAACGGAAAATCTCCCTTCTTCATAAATGGTGGGACATAGAGTCCTCCAGTCAGCTTGCCGTTTTCCACAACTGCATTAGCAATTGCAGTCTATAATTGAAGAACATGACTGTATTGGATACAAAAGCCTTGAGCACTGAGTAACTCAATCAGTGATTTGTTTTGTGTGCCATGATGTGCAGTAAGTACCAGCCCTTTAACCTGAGCATTTTCTCTAGAGTATGGAGCCCGAAGTGCCGTGGAAGAATCCTTTGGCTTGTATTTCACCTGTCATGTTGATGTGTACCCATACATCATGTTTTGGCACACTGTAAGTGCGGATCGATCAACGATGCGGGATCTCTTTTCCGTCTGTAGCTTGGAAACTGGTCCAACCATTACCCAGCGAATCATTGAATACAGTTCAGCAGGGACATCACTGTCAGAGCTGGTGACCTGCATATTATCCAAAGAGCCACCCGATGTTTTTGTTGCAAAACCAGTGATAGCCTTTCATATCACAACTGCTGCCTTGTATATGAGATTCATATTACTCATTTCGTCCTCCTCACTTTCAAGTGCTGATTGCACTAATATTTTATTACAAGCCTGTGGGGAGTAGAGCATAGATGATTTCCTCCTATTTTTTTGAAGAAGAGAAGCTGCAGTCGGCAATACAGACAGGATTTTCTCTTTCAAACACTGTCGACGATATGTTGGTGAATGGTTCTTTAAGGCATCGGGACTACCCAGCATATTTATGTTGATAGTTTCAATATCCTCCCGAGAGAGGTATTCCTTGTGTCTGGTTTGAATGTCAATTAGATGGATCAACTCAATCAAGCATGCCTATTGCAAAGGGGGATCTTTTTCTGTGTCCCCAACTTTGAGTTCACCCCGTAAAACATGTTTAGTCCAGCAGGGTTTATGATACTTGATGTCCATTGCATGGGTATCAATTAGGTGAGATACAACAGTTTATTCTAGTTATGAGCAGTTGGTCATTGGACTTTTCTATAGCATCTAAAGAGTCTTTCCAGCATCGTCAGTGCTGACAGAAAACAGCTGCTGATCATTATCCGTCTGATAGAAAAAGCAGAGATTCTTGTCCAAAGGAAGCGTGGTTGATTGTGGAAATGGCACAGGAGACTCGGACGTAGATGGTTCATCTACTTCAGTCATTGTTCTTTTCTGCCCTCGCATTTTAACGGCCATTGTCCCAGTTGAAAGTTCATGGAAGCTGCGCTCCCTTGCTCGTTGTATATGACATTTGTTGGTTGCTTCAGAATAGCAACTGCGATGCCACATAGCCTCCTTTACGTGCAGTGTCTCTGGCGTGCATGATTCAAGTCTGATGAATTCGGACGTACTCTCCATCCCGTAAGCTGGCACGTTCTCGAACACTGTCTATTAGACGCTGATATGAATCATGCCTGGGATGCAGAACAAGAGTTCCTTTTGCTGCATCGTGACTCTGGCACATGATGCAAAGCTGCCAGTCAATGGGTGTGGATCCCTTACTAAGAATTGGCCGGTCAGTCATTATGGGCTACAACCTGAAAATACAGTAAACAAATTTCTGATTAGATTAATGTAATGTTCGCATTCTTTTGATCTATTGAAAATTGTTCTTGTCACACCATCATTTTCTTAACCCCTGTATGTAGCTAACACTGGTTGAAAAATCACCATATCAACAGCGTATTGCTGAGCTATAGGTGAAAATTATAGTCATATGATTGTTTTTTCAGTGGTGGCCATCTTGGAATCCAATATTGCACCTTATCAAAGATGGCTGCCATCACAGCCTATTTTTTCTTGCACTAACATTTTCCTCAACCAGATTTCACCCAAGGTGGAAAACCCCCTTGGGGAGGGGTATGGGGCAAATGAAGCCCCTACAACCTCCATCGTGTGACCCTTAGTCGTCCTGTCAAGTTTGGTTGAGATTGGATAAGTCACGACCGTATGTATCATGGTCAAAAGGACAGAGACACCAAATTGCATATTTTAGTACGATTCCCTGAAGTTCCAAATCGCCCTGGGGTCCAAATACACCAACTACCCCAGGGAACACAAAACTCGAATGCAGCAAGGAATGTTGGGGTGGGAGAGGTCTGCTTCAGCCCACTGTTTTAAACATGTGGAGCAGCAAGAGGGTGGAGTTTATTTTTTAACAGTTTCTGGGAAGTGGAGCCAACCGAGTCATGGGACTTCAGACTGGAATCAGTGTGACCACTCATTTTCATGAATGCCAAGGTGAGCCGATGAAAAAAGCCAAGAATTCACAAGGTTTCGGAAAAGCGATGACAATAGAAAACCTATACGCCAAGAAAACCTATAGAAAACCAAGACGCCAAGGTGAACAACGAATAGCCAAGATCTTGTGAAAAAAGCCAAGGAGTGGTCACACTGACTGGAATGACTAAGTGGTTACTTTGTTTCATTTACCTAAACATCACTGTTTGAGCTCGAGTCATAGTGCTACACTCATCCGACGAATCAGAAGTTCAGTGGGTGCAAGATGCCAACTCCCCGTAAAACAGGGTTACGCAAGAGCCCTGTGCAAGATACATGAGGCAGACGCAAGTTTCTCAATGAGATGGATTTTTTTTGTACACACTGTCGAGGCTTGTATGATAGCTAACACACAGAACGTACAACAAGGGGAACAAGAGACAAGAGTGGCGGGAGAGGAAAGGAAAAAAACAGTGGGGAACAGAGAGACATGAGATCTGTGGAAGGGAGAGGGATGGGGCAAGGTACACAGGGTAAACAAGATGGACACTACAGGGACTTTCAGGAAGGAAAGCAGGGAATTTGAAGGAGGTGGGCTTGGGTGGATTATCGGGGGTAGAAAAGATCAAGGTTTTGGATGGGGGATGATAAGAGATGGTGGTGAACAGCTGTTTTGAAGACCTGGAGGGAAGAGTTGGATTGAAGAGTGTGTGGGAGTTTGTTCCAAAGGTGGGGAAAAAGAGGAATGAAAGAGTGAAGGTGAGCAGCGATTCGTGATTTTGGTAGTTTTCCCAGAAGGGGGTTGCTGGTGGACCTTCAGCACACTGCGGAAATATGGGGGGGGGGGGAATATCTCAGACAGGGCAGGGGGGGGGTGAGGCCGTAGAAGACAGAAAGACCACAGACCTGCCTGGGGTGAGACAGCAAGAAACCAAAAGATAGCCTCATCGCGGGAGACACCAATGATCTTAAATGCCTTGGTTTGCCACAGCGTGAAGCCGAGAAAGGTGAGAGGCGAGAGCACCAGCCCAGAGGGGACTCCATCATGCTGCAGATGAAAGCTTTATATGTGGTCAGGAGCTCAGGTGTGCCAAAGAAGGACTTTGCATGACGGAGGATGCCTAGTTGGTGACTGGCTCTGGAGGCCAGCTTGGAAATATAGCTTTCCCAGGAAAAATCATGGCAGATAGTGAGACACAGAAGCTTGAATGAAAGGACTTCAAGAGAATTGTTGAGAAAGTAGATGTGGTTGGGGGGGGGGTGGGGGGTTGTTTCCAGACAGTCCTTTCAGAGAGACATGTTCACGTGTTGAACGAGCTTGCAATTTTATTTAGATCTGCAGAGTGAAGAGGCTGTTGCTTGTCGATATGAGAGATGACAGATGGTACGGCAGAGGGTGGAGTTATCAGCAAAGAGATAAAGCGGATTTCTTTTTCATTATTAGCCCCCATTGGACTTATCCAAAATGGGGGCTTATGGATTTTGGTCTCGATTTTCATATCTGTGCATGGGTCTGCAACCATATCTCAGACATGTTTTAAAGAGCAGGTTGTGGGTCACCAAACATGTTCTGAAAATTTATCAATATGATTATATGTGCATTAAATAGTTCGATGCAAACTATTGTAGTTGCCTAACTATTGGGCAAATTAATGAAATTTAACTCTGAAGTTGTTATTTATCGAGGCTGTTGAAAAAAAACAGCCGCGTGCCATATATGGATGGTGACGTCACGTTCTCCAAAACAAAGTGGACGCTCACTCACTCGTTTAAGAAGTGTCCAGTTCAGCGGGCCGTTCTTTCGCTTTTTTTGAGCTTGCAACTGTCTCTGTTATCCTTTTTTATTTTGAATTATTGTAGAACAAAGTTATTTGGATATTTGTACATCATGCCTCGTACGTGTGTAGTCATGTTTTGCGAAAATGGCTGGAAAACTGGTAATCGCTCCCACCGATTCCCAAAGGAATCAAACATTCGCCGGCAGTGGATAAGATTTGTACAAACAAAACGGGCGAATTTTCCTCCAAAGAAAATGGGTATAGAGGACCCTTTGGATATACTTGTCATTTGTGGTGACCATTTCACAGCCGAGGATTACAAAGGCATAAACACGTCTGATCACCACTCTGTGAATACGAGTTGTTGGTTGACAAGTTCTCCAGATATTGCTTTGTTACAGAATCACTTGAGTTTAAGTGAGAAAAACCTAGAAATGTGTTCTTAAAGAGTACATGGAAAAACACATAAATAAACTTTCTGAAAAACAGGCATGAAAAAAATTTCTCAACAAATCAACTTATTGATGAAATTACTTTTTTACAGCATCAGCAAATTGGGCTATTTCATTTCAATTGTAAAAAAATTGATCAATTTTCCACTTTTTTTTTCTAAATTTGGTAGAATATTTCCCAATGAGGCTAAACATGTTTTGGTATTTATATACCACAACAGTCTTTTGAAAGTTGGGGTTTGTTATAACTGTTCACTTTCGCTGGGGTCAAGCTCAGCTGTCAGAAAGACTTCAATGCCAAGGCTACGGTGTCCAATATATTTGGGTCCCTTATTGATTCATTCTATTTCTGATTCTTGAGTGACTGGAGGGTTAAAAAATTATTATATCAAGTCACAGACGAATCAAACTTTACATTATTTTATGCATCAAACAAGAAAATGAAAATCCACAAACCTATCTGTGTGGTGGAGTCTGTCAGTATGAACTACCGGGCAGTCAGTCCTGCCACTTGTACACGAAATAAGCCGTTTTCTGGCACTTGCAAGTGGCTCAAATTTATATGGCTCAGGGCCAGAAACTCCATAGAATAAATTTCCATCATCCTCAGACTCATCCTCGGCAATATCGGAATGAAAACACTCAATTTCATCACCGCCGAAATCACTCTCTGATTCGCATCTCGCCATTTTTCACACGCTGTTTCCGAATGTTCATGAAGTTTTCGGAGAACGTGACGCCATAGCATCTTCGGTAAATTCCGGTCTGTTTTTCGATCACTAACAAAAGTTTTGACTTAAAATTTAATTTTAGCATATTTTGTTTCAAATGTAAGAAAATAATTGCCCAACGATTATTGTGATAACAACCTTCGAATCACGCGAAGTCATCAGCGACGCAAAACCTGCTCTTTAACAGATTGTATTCGTACTTGGCACAAAGACAACACCTGATGGTGTCATAATGCTCATAATTTTGTTTCACGATGTGATCAAAGATGGCCAACTGGCAGCCATTTTGGTTGTTTAAAAAAGGTATCAAACACGGCCTCAACCATTTCTCAGACATGCATTTGCCAATCTTGTCCAAACTTGGCACACAGATAATGAATGATGGCATACATACACATATCAGGGTTTTGTTTTTCCAAGATCAGGTCAAAGAGGGCCGACTGGTGGTCATTTTTACTGAAATGTCCCCAACCATTTCTCAGGCATGAATGGTCCAAATTTGATCAAACTTCACACATGCACAGTAAATAACAGAATACACATGCAACTCACTTTGTTTTGCGATCTGATCAAAGATGGCCGAATGGTGGCCATTTTAGTTGTACAGAAATATGGGCTAGCCCTTTAACTCAGTACAGCAAAATTACTAAAACAATGGGGGCAATGACATCTTTTTTCCTTGTTTTACTGAAATTCACAAACCCTCTTTTTCTGTCTATGAAAGGTAATATTATATGGTAATAAGTTATAAAAATAAGAAAGGTAATAAGTCTTGTAACAGAATTCGGAGCTCATCCAGGATTTCGATTTTTTTATTTTAAAAAAAAATAAATCAATTGTGAAACGTGAAACTTTAGAGAAAGCATTATTGTTGTATGCTATTCTGTAAGAAACAAAAAAACAAAACAAAAAGTGCGATATTTGTTCTATAGTACAGCAAATTAGTCATGTATCTTTTGATTACAGAATTCCTTGCTTGTGAATCTGATAGCTCTGGGTTGTTCAGGTCAGGTATGTGCCGGAGCAGCGTGTCGCTGCATCCGCTTTCCGCCGGTACTCCAGGGGCCTCTGTCTGGCCCATCCCCATCTCCTTCAGATGCCGATTGAAAATGATAATGATAGTGGAGGGAAGTGAGGGTTAAACCTTGTGGCATTGCAGTGAAGTGAAGACCAACCTTTTACTTTAGTGAATGGGAAGACGAGATGCTCCTGCGGATTCTTGAGAAATTGGTGGCAATTAAAAAATAAAAATTACATCTGGTGGTGGTGGTCGTATGGCAGCTGAGCTTCCGGGGTAGTTTTCATTTCTTGAAGCGCGACTGTCGCTGATGCAGTGCCCCTCTACCAGTACACACACACTGGAACTGGTACTCATTTCGCCGACCTCGGAAGGACGACAGGTTGAGTCAACCCCCTGGTGTATTAATTCAGTGGTTGACGGGGCTTGAACTCAGGACCCTAGAATCCCAAGCTGCCACCCTAACCACTGAGCAAACACCAGGCTAAAATTACATCTGATACAAGGGAAGAATCAGATGGAAGGATCTTGTGAATTGTATGTTCCTTTAGATGCTGAAGAGGGAAGAGACATGACCACCTAACATATGCAATGAACCAAAATATGTTGGAGCTGAAGAAAATGACATCATAAGAAAGATGGAATGGGATATATATATATATATATATATATATATATATATATATATATATATATATATATATATATATACACAGTAGACTAGGCGCAAGTCGGCAGCGTGTAATTAGTCACTTCGCCTAAGTCGGCAGCGTCAAAAAGTCCCGAATTTATCTCATGTTAAATCCCTTTGAATAAAGGGTCATCCCTCTGTAAGTCGTCACTTCGTCTAAGTCGTCAGATGTTGTCCATTCCCGCGTAATGGAAACTCAAGTAAATTACCACTCCTAACTTGTCACACGGAACTGCTGCCTCGTGAGAATCCCGATTTCATGGAATCGTGATGCTCGCTCATTGGTTAACACCGCCAGTGATAGGCTATTTATAACTGTGTACACACGCTGATCGCACTGCAAGCAGGACAATGGCGACTAAGCGTAAGCTTACAACTAAAACCTACCAAGAAAAATACGACATTATCCAGTTTTGCGAGGCAAATCCACTGATGACGAAAACAGCCATAGCTGAGAAGTTCGACATCAAACGGCAGACATTGAACAATATCTTGAAGAATAAGGGCAAGATATTTGGACAAGTGGAGAAGATCACGAGGCCGGTAGTAAGTGTGAAACGCGTGAAATGTGTGTCCTTTGAAGATGTCGATGACGTGCTCATCATCTGTCGACTCAGCCAAATATTCGGTTGGACGGTGAAATGTTGCAGCTGAAGACACGTAAATTCGCTGCGGACCTCGGGCATAATGATGCCGAGACCTTGCCGATGCACTGGATAGACTGATTCAAAGTGAGGTGGGGAATCGGCAAGGTCAAGAAGTGCGGCGAATCAGGCAGCGTGGATTCGGCAGTGGTGCACGACTGGAAGGATGGCAAATTGAAAGACATCTTGGAAAGGTATCAGCCTCGGGACGTGTACAATGCCAATGAGACTGGGCTTTTCTGGCAGATGCTGCCAGAAAAGTCTCTGGGGTTCGTTGGTCAATCCCATCATGGTGATAAGCAGGCGAAGTTGTTGTCTTACAGTTGTTCATGATATTTACTTTTGATAAAGTGATTCATGAATTCCATCTTTGCTTGATCACTTTCCAACTCACCAATGAACCCCCACCTATGCCCCGAGGATTGTGTTTTCCTTTTGGTACAATAGCCGGCTCTCACACATACGTATCCAGGCCATGCGCGACTTCATCCTTCACCCCACAGTCATCATGAATGTTCGCATACGCGCAAGTTGTCACATTTCTAAGTCGTCACTTTTTTCTCGGTCCCGATGGTGACGACTTACGCCTAGTCTACTGTATATATATATATATATATATATATATATATATATATATATATATATATATATTTTTAAGTTGTTACGAGGGAGAGTCAAAAATATCTGCAATAAATCTTCATATAAACAATATAAGTACAATTGAGCATGTATAGGAGCATCATGTTTGCATATAGTCCCCCCTCCTTTTCAACACACTGTACATTGGTCCACAAGCTTCTGTATACCCTCAGCAAAAAAAATAATAATAATTTGGCTGAGTGATGAACCATACACACACCACTCCCTTCACTTGTGAGTCATTGGCAAAGTGGTGGCCTCTTAGAATGTCTGAGTGGGCAAAACAGGTGAAAGGCCAGGACTGTATGGAGGATGTGCTCCACAGGACGACAGGACCTAAAAGTTCAATTGCCTGAGGGTTTCCACAGTATGCACGGCAGTGTGTGGACGGGCATTGGCATGCAACAATGAAACACATTTTGACAGTAGCCCTTGGCATTTCCATCAAATAGGTGGTTTCAACTAGTCCCAGAGCATGTCACAATAATGGACACTGTTTACCGTTGTGCCACCCATCTTGATAGTGCTCCAAAATTGTTTGAACATCACTTTTCCGGATGATGGTTGACTAATGAACTTATTTTTGACTGGTGATGTCGGATGCTTCCACTCCATACTCTGGCGTTTGCTCTCTGGCTCGTAATGGTGGATCCATGTCTCGTCTCCAGTGACAATGCGTCTCAAAAACAAAAGCATTCCCTTCATGATGAAAGCGGTTCAAATCGCTTTGGCAGATTGTCACACGGTTGTGCTTGTGCTCTGAGAGTTGTTTTGGAACCCATTTTGCAGAAACTTTATGAAAGCCAAGTCAGTTGTTTATGATTTCATGTGCAGATCCATGACTGATGTTCAGATGTTGTGCCACTTCATCAATATAATCAATCGTCGGTTATCCAGAATCATGGCATGGACTTTGTTCAATGTTTTCTTTTGTTGTGGACATGGATGGGCATCCAGATCAATCATTATCACACTCGTGCGACCGTTTTGAACATGGCAATCCAATCTTACACACTCCGCTGCAGTAAAGCACTGTTCCCATATTGTGCTGAAAGCCTGCGATGGATTTCTGTGCCAGTACACCTTCAGCACACAAAAAAGAAAAACCCCAAAAATAAAAAAAACGTATCATTGCACGCTGCTCTTTGGTGCAAACGGATAGCGGAGTGGTCATGTTCACTCCCTTTCGACAATGACTACCAACAGCCCAAGGTTAACAGTTTCACAATGGCGCAGACAGTTTGTGCTTGTACCTGCAAGCACAATAAGCAATGCATTCAACACAACAGTTTTTAACAAATCATTGTGGATACTTTGACTCACCTTCGTACTATTAAGATTAGAAGATAGAACCAGAGAAAAGGAGTTGGTTGAAAAGCATGGTCTTAAAGGATAGCGAGATTTTTTTTTGTGGCTCACTCTTGGCCGATTTCCCAGGTTTTATTTAAATGAGTAACGAGAACAGCACTCTGCGACGTTTCGATGTTGACAGATATGCCTCCGCCCACATTACATTTTGTATCAAGTTTGATTTAAATCTCTTCAGCTGTTAAGTATCACATTATTTACCTGACAACCTCCGACATACCAAAAGCAAAAAAAAAAAAAATCTGAAAACCCACTCCGTGGGAGTACCTTCGGTGCAGCTGCCCTTCACAGGGCAGCTCACAGGATGACAGGATTAGGGCAAAGCCTTCATGACCCCCAATCTTTGATGATAGGAGGGAAACCATGAGGTAACCTTCCAGGGTCAGATTGGGGTAGCGCGTGTCAGGGTGGTGCTGAGGCATCATACACCAGATGGTGGTCTCCTTGGGTTAACCTGATGCGGTCCTTTCAGGTGGGTGCCAGGAATGTCCCATCCCTAAGAGAGGATGATCCCCTGTCTGATATCTGAGCTCAAGCATTTGGACATCGGTATTGCAGCACTCTGAGGATGGGAGACTAGATAGTGACGAGATCATGGCAGGTGGTGACACCGACGATTGGTCTGGTCGCTCTGATGGTTACCATGCCCAAGGAGTTACTGTAGCCATGTCAATAAGCTGACTCCAATGATGGAGGCAACACCGGTCAACGAGCGTATAAGACAAAGGATTCGTCACTCCTTGGGTGTCGCCACTTCCCTGGTCTCTGTATATGCTCCAACGGAGGTGAATGATCTCACTGAAGGACACATTCTGTGCCATGCTCGAGTCTGTGGTTGATCAGTGCCCCAGGAGAGATGCTCTTCTAGTCTTGGGGGGATTTCACTGCATCATTTGGAACTGATAGGGATGGGAATGAGACATGTATTATTGGTCCCCATGGGTCTGGAACTGTGAACCAGAATAGCACCAAATTCCTTGAATTTGCAAGAAGTTGTGATGGAGGTGCTGGCTCAGAGGGTAAAGGAGGGTTTACCGTGGGAGCTGCTGCATGCAGATGATCTGGTGTTGATTGCAGAGAGTATAGATGGACTGAAGGAGAAGATGAACAAGTGGAAGGAATGTATGGAGGCAAAAGGTTTGAAGGTGAATATCGGAAAGACGAAGGTGATGGCAAGTGGTAAAGCATGTGGTGAGGTGGAAAGGACTGGGAAGTGGCCGTGTGAACTCCATTCAGTGTACAATGTATGCTGAATGGGTTCATCGAAAATGTAGTGGGGTGAGAGGGTCATCAACAGTGTGGCAGCTACATTCAAGTGTAAGGTGTGCATCGAGGGAGCTGCAGATGAAGGAATTGTTGAGTTGGATCTTGGAGATGGTGTGAAGCTGGAAGGTGTGAAAACATTTTGCGATCTTGGAGACATACTGAATGGAGAAGGTGGATCAGACTCTTAGACGGTTGCTGGAGTGAGATGTGCATGGAAGAAGTTTCGGAAACTGAGTGGCGTGCTGACGAAGAGGGGAGTGTCGTTGAAGCTGAAGGGAAAGGTGTATGCTACATGTGTGAGGAGTACGATGATTTATAGGAGTGAGACATGGGTACTGAATATGGAGCAGCAACAAAGGCTGGAAAGGGTGGAAATGCGAATGGTTCGGTGGATGTGTGGAGTATCGTTGAGAGAAAGGAAGACAAATGATAACCTGCGGAAGATGATGGGAATAGAGTCTGTGATGGATGTTGTGAAGAGAAACAGGTCGAGATGGTTGGGTCATGTGTTGAGGAAGGATGAAAGTGACTGGGTGAGAGGAGTGTTGGAAATGAGTGTAGTCGAAAGTAGAGGACGGGGAAGACCGAGAAAAACTTGGCTAAAGGTGGTGGAAGAGGAAATGAGGGCAAGGGGATTAAGAAGGGGAGATGCAGAAAATAGGGTAAAGTGGAGAAGATTGTCATGGGGCCCACAAGGCAAACCCCTGCTTTAGTGGGGAAAAAATGGCCTTTAAATGTGTATGTGTATGTGTATGTGTATGTGTATGTGTATGTGTATGTGTATGTGTATGTGTATGTGTATGTGTATGTGTATGTGTATGTGTATGTGTATGTGTATGTGTATGTGTATGTGTATGTGTATGTGTATGTGTATGTGTATGTGTATGTGTGTGTGTGTGTGTGTTGCAAGAAGACATGGACTTAGGGTGTCTAGTTCATGGTTTCAGCACCCACAGGCTCATCGCTGTACTTGGTATTCCAACGCTGGTGGTATGGCGAAGGAGATTGATCATGTGTTTGTTGATGGTTGCTGGAGGATAATCCAGAACTGAAGGGTCTTCCGGAGTGATCAGTTCAGTCCACAGGTTGTTGCAGCAACTCTGAAGTTGCAGCTTAAATCCAGGAGAATGGTACCATCCCAGCTTAGGCTGGATGTTGGCAAGCTCAAGAATGAGAGGGTTGCCGAGGAGCTTGCGAACAAGCTGAGTGGAGGTTTGGGGGATCCTGAAGAGTTGTGGAGTGCCTTCAAGACCACCGTCCTTGATGTTGTCGGCAGATGTTTTGGAACTCACCAGAGGGCAAAGAAGAGTTTTGTCTCTCAAGGGACACTGGATACCATTGACCAGAGTCGCAGGGCCAGGCTGAATGGCAGAACTGAGCTCGAACACCTACTTTGCTGTTCAGGGAGCTGAGGCATAAAACTGTACATGCACGAAAGGTGGAAAAGAAGGCCGATGTGCAAATAATCTGTGAGGGAGGTAGAGTATCAGCTGTGGTCAAGTGATTCTAATCCTACTTACAGGGGAATTCGCACATTGCGTTCCTCCAAGGCCATCCCTTGGTGTAATGCAGTGAGAGCAGAGTAGTGGGCTCTTGACAGAGGAGTTTGAAATGAAGGCCCGCTGAGCCGGTTACTTTGAGCGGCTGTACCAGGCTGATCCACGAGCTGTCGAGTTGGATGTCAAGGGTGTTACTATCCCTATTGCTGACCCGCCAATCAACTTCAGTCCACCTTCGTTTGTGGAAACACAGACTGCGGTGAACCGCCTTTAACGGGGTAAAGCTCCTGGGATCTGTGGCATCCATGCTGAACTTCAAGGCTGGTGGAAATGCTGGACTCGTGTCGTTGCATGAAGATCTGCACTCTGCCTGGAACACAGGCATCACCCCAAATGATTGGAAGAGGGGCCTTGTTGTCCCTCTCTGGAAAGGGAAGGGATATCGCCAAGACTGCAATAACTAACAAGGGGTGACGCTGCTCTCAGTGCCAGGCAAGGTGTTTGCTCGGATAATTCTTGATAGGATTCGCCACCATCTGCTTGAGCACCAGCATCCAGAGCAGTCAGGCTTTACACCAAAGAGGTCAACGATTGACCATATCCTTGCTCTTCGGGTCCTCACCGAATGCAGATGAGAGTTTCGGCAGGGGCTGCTTGCAGCCTATATTGATCTCTGCAAAGTGTTTGATTCAGTGAATCGGGATGCACTCTGGAAGATTCTTGTTCTTCATGGAGTGCCACCAAAACCGATCAATCTGGTGTCTGAACTATACTCTGGTACTGAGAGGAGATGCCGGCGACAGGACCAGATGAGAGGATACGCCGGCGACATGACCAGATGAGGGGGGGGGGGTTGCTCCGAATCCCGCGAATTTCTCTTCGGAGCCGGAGGGATTCGAATCCCACTCCCGACACCAATTTGTTGTGGGCCGGGTATCAGCGACGAGCACGACCGCGAGGTGGGGCAGTAGGGTCGACTCGACCGAACACTCCGAAAGGTACGGGTCCCTTACAGGACCGTGAAGAGAGTCAATAAATAAACCACGTGGGACAGAGTTATCTGCCAAACTTCAAAATACTGAGAGGCCCACGTGGCGAACCACCTTTGATTCACACCCTCAACGGGATGAGCCGTATGCGTGCTCGACCCGTGTGTAACCTGAGCGGATGGTTATTGAGGTCCCGTCGGTCCAAATGTACAATTTGCCGCTTCCCAAATTTCCCAACACGCACCGTGTTAAACCAATGAAGAAAACACAGAAACGAGCTGATACATTCAACAAATGGATATTTATTTACAATAGGTGGGGAAGGAACACATAGAGGGCAGAGTTAAACCGACTATAAAGAAATGCAGTATGTACAAGGCAAAAAGCACTTAACAGTTGCAACTTATAGACGGGCCCACACACAGACGCACACCCAAGAGAAACGGACCCAAATGGTCTTTATTGACGTCTTCCAGCTCGAGGAAAGGGAGCTGGAGACCAGAGCCTGCGCTTGGACCTGTCCACCGCGTGTGGTCTTCGACGATCCGGCTCGACGGGACTCGAACCCGCAACACGATGCCACTCCAAGCACCAGGGACGGAGGAAAAGCGTTGGACGCCAAGTGGATGAGACGAGAGACGACCCGAGCACTGTCGATCTCCGGCACCTCAAACCCGATCGCTGCCAAGCCGACCAGACGAGTCGATCTCTGGCACCTCGAACCCGATCGCTGCCAAGCCGACCAGACCAGACGAGTTGATCTCCGGCACCTTGAGCCCGGTCGCCCAACCCTAACGCTGTTTCCAAGGCCCTGGCGTTCTTTATATTGCATTTCTCCTGCGGGCTGGGGTGTCATGGGAAGGATCGCCGTCTGAGACGTCTCGCCTCCCATTTGTGTGGGGTTCATGGGAAAGTCGGTGTCTGAGACGTCTTGCCTCTCATTGGTCGCGGGGAACATTCCATCTCTCTGGGGCGGAGTCGGAGCTCCGGTGGCAGAGGAAACTCCGCCCATGTACGTGCTGACACGCACGTGTTTAATGGTGCCGATGGATAATGGTGGTACGAGAAACGAAGTAGGATATTGTTGTTGTAGTAATTGATGTAACAAAAGGTCCAACTATAAAATAATTCACAGCGCACGTACAATTATTCACCCATTAAACAAAGGGGAAGGAACCCTGACTAGAAACAGACATCACTATAACTGTTCTATAGGGACCCTGGCTGTTGTGCGATGGCTTCCAGATTCGTAACTATATTGCCACGATTCGATGAATACTAGTACCAGAACAATTAAAAAAAAAAAATTAATTAAAATAATGAAAAGGAACCTGGATACATTAGTGGGAATCATACTATACTGCATTAAATAATGCAATTTCCTGTATGTGCATGTGAAAAATCAGGAAGAGTTGCAGAGGAAAATTAAACAGGCTGGCTGGATCTCCACCAAATTTGTCATAGGTGTTGATAGTACCCAGGGTAACCCACCCCAACATACCGAAAAGCAATGGTAGAGCCTGATAGAAATGAAAGGAAATCTGGAATACATCTGGGTGAGATTTCAGCATTGCTTGAATGTTGTGCCATGTTTAATGATTGTTAATGTCCTGTACCTCAGCACCTTTGCTGCTTGCCTTACCTCAGGTGGATTTGGTTTGTGGTATAGCCTTGTTGGAGAGAGTGGGGGAATATGGTAGAGGCAGGTGAGCCTATGCCAAGTCAAGAGTTTTTAATTAGTATTTTACAAAATAGAGGCTCATGGGAGAGCTAGAAAAAAGTGAACCACAACAAACTGAGGAAAGGGGGGGGGGGAAGGGGGAACCAACAGCATGCCAGAGGGATAACAGAGGTACACAGATACAATGAGATCAAAGGGGGGGAGGTGGACACTGACTGAACAAGATGGATAGTCCACACATTTCTGCCACCATTCACATTTACACAAAAAATTAGCTAAAGCACTTGCCAAAACTGACAGCTTTTGTTTGAACCAAGTAGGCAAAGATGTGATGGTGCTCAAATCACCTGTATATTGTTTTGTCACAGAATATGCTGTTCTAAAAACCTAAAGCAAGCATACTGGGAGACAGAAGACAAAATTTACAAAGAGCAAGGAGCACTGCTCCCAATTTGTACATTATGCAATTGCATGACAGGCATGGAAAGCTCCGACTTGGGACCTTGTGCAAGATTTACACCCTGCCACCAAAGCAATCAATTGTCCATTTACAATAAAATAAATCAAAATATAAAAAAAAAACAAATGACAAAAAATACAGTTTGAGCTAATGTCAATGGATTTAGCTGCAGAGGCATAAAGAAGAAAGTCATAATTGGTCAAAATAAATCCCCAAATCATGCTTAATCACAATCATTCAGCATGGTTGTATGGATGAGCTTCGGTAATGGAGTAAGTGGTCTCGGCAGGAAAGATGACAGGCTGGATGTCAATCCTCAATGCATCTATGGCCATTATGGGCCGCACAGCATGGTATTCTGATTGACCGTGACGCATCTGTCTACGAAAAAAATAACATAAAAAAAAAGTTGTCTGTGGACGAATTCTCATGCAAGCCAATGCAGCAAAGCATATTTTCCTTTCCTCCTTTTGGATCATAAATGCTGGTGTGATATTTGTGCCTTACTGAGATATTCAAATCGCTTCATCAACGTATTATTGTGGGAATAGCCACAAGGGAGAAACGGGAGCAAGATTATACTGGTTGTCATGCATAAATGTGTGGTTTGTGTAAAATGACACTGGGACACGTGCCAAAGTGTGTTCAGAAGCTGATAAATGGTCCCCCTCCCGTAATATGTCGAATGCCCTCCCACATTCCTGCTCCTATTAATCCTATATATATATATCGTTCCCCTCGTAATCTGTCTGCATCTGCTTTTATAGTGTGTAGCTAAACCAGCAAGCCCACTCCCTCCCCCAGCTTCATGGACCTCGGCCAATGAGCATGCAGCTACACGGTCAGAAGGTTTAAAAAAAATTTTTAAATCATCATCATCATCATCATAATAGTTGAGAAAGGAGGGAATAAACAGAAGTTGACATGGAGTGAACAATTCAGTTCATTCTGTGGATTGAAGAGAACCAAACAGTCGTGTTGAGTCCAGCGAAGCCCAGCGAGTCAGGGATAGAAAGGCACGAGTTGTACAGCAGGAAGAAAGACAATAAACCTTGAGGATGACAGTCCAAGCATTGGACCACAAGCCCAGATGGGATACAACCTGTCATCTCTCTCCCGCCAAGACCACTGCCACTCTACCCAAGCATTGCATGGGAACAAGGTTCTTTCTGTTCTGTGAGCTATCCCTGCATTTGATGCATGTGTGATTAGTCCATAAGATATTTCACGCAAGCTATCGAGATCGTAGAAAATCAACATTAGATAACTTATTGCTGTCAGTGCAAGTTGCTTCTTGTTCCTTCCCAATCATTCCCAAATAAATCCTGGTTCCCCCCCTCACTGGCATGTCAGCGTGTGGGTCAAATCGGGAATGACAATTAATGACATGGGTCAGACCACGGAGGTTTTGAAACAGCAGATCGCCTTGGGTGATTGCTTGGCCTCATTCTTTTTGATGGGCAAAGTAGCTGCAGGTGACAGATCTCGGAGTTTCAGTACGCCGTAAACCGAAGTAAATATCTGTTCAGCTTTACCGGTGAATGGCTTTCGAGGACCACCCATCGTTAAATTGGTGAGGGTCCAAGTGGAAGATTTGACCATGTGTCCACTGTTAGTATTTCTTTGCTTTCTTTCCTCAGAGTCTATCCTCAAATTGGCACAGGTTTCCATTCACTGTTTTTTGGGTCAAATGTGGCAACAACACTAAAGTCTTTACAAATATGATGCAAGATGAAACTTGACGTCCAAAGATGGTCTCCCATTTCAATTTCATAGTCCCACTGTGAAGGCACAACCTCACCATTAGTTGCAGAAATGACAGAATATTGGCATGCACGCACGGTAAGGAGCTTCAGACATTTTTTGTCGATTCAGCTTCAGAAATCTTGTCGATAGACATTTTTTGTTCCCACACAACAGTAAGGTGCAGAAATCCACCTTCTCGCAATCCAAAAGGTTGCTTGTTCATACTCGGCAGTATGAATCATAAACTGAAGTCCAAACAATGACAGCTGTCCTTGGCAAATTCCATCACTTTTTTTTTTTGCAGGATCTGATTCTTTGCAAAAGGCTCCCAATTTAATTGGAAAGCATGCTACTTGCACCACATTCAGATTCCTGGGCTATTTTTTCAGCTATTTCGAAATGACACAAACAAATCAGCTATTTGGCCTGCCCACCCCCATACACACAAACTTGCTGCTACTTTGTTAGTTTACTCGACCTTCCCCTTTCATATCAGGCAAAGAAACAGCAATAACTAGATCTAACAGATTCAATGTAGTGGAAACAGTCATAGTATTTTTAAACTTGAGCAGTACAATGGAAAGTACAAGAACAATAGCAATGACTAAAAATACTTAACCTCCATTGAAAAACAAATTTGTCAGACTTGCCATTTGATGTTTAACACTTGAAAAACTTTTTGGCACCCCCAAAAGAAAATGGTTTCCAGGTGTTCAAGAAAGATTTGGAGTAAAAGGCAAAATGCATGACAAGTCACTGACATGCTTCCTCTGGACCAATCTGCCATTCAAGTGCAGCAGAAATTGATGTCTTCCTCTTCCGTTTGAATTCCACATCTATTAAAAGGGTGTTGAAAAAAAAAGTCGCCTAAAAAGTAATGCCTCAGATTATTTTTCTCCAAAACTGGTAAAGATATTCAATTTGGGGAGGAAGATAAACAATAAAAACATAAAAAGCACAGTCCATACATTCGTTCTTCCCACAACTAGGGGCAGTTTTGTGTTTCGGGCACTTTCGCTCAGTGTTACATCAGTCAAGAGGGCAGCACGACATTGTCAGTGCTGTGAAGCATGAAGCACTGCTGTCGACCGATTGGAGATGAGAGTTGTGTGCATTGTGAGAGGAAGGGACAGCCAATGGAGTACTGCCACCAAGGATCACCAGCCCAGAGTTGGCTGTAAGGGAACATTTTCCTTTTGATAATGTAAAGGCTGCTGTGAATAATTTGTCAAGTCAGTAGGACACAGTTCTGTCATGATGGAGTCACAAAATCTACTACTTGAACATTGGTAAAAATGTGTGGACCATGTTTTGAAATATGCACCATGTTAGTATTTGTCTGTTACATTCAAATATCTTTACCTGTTTTGGACAAAAACAAAAAGAATAGGATTACTTTTCAACACCCCTTCTCGTGGTGCACAAGTAAATATGGTCCCCCTTCCAACACAGCTCAATAGATGGCACTTCTTCCAAGGCTGTGTGCATAGGTTGCACAAGGAAGGGGAAATAAGAGAATGCCGCTTCCTTGCCTCAGGGTTATCAATCCATGCAAGTTCTTGATATATAAATCAGTTCTGGCTACACGAGGTTTTCCTCACGATAATACGATACCTAAACTATAGGATAGGCGGTCAAATTTATCTTCTCAGATTTCTTCGAAAATACTGACAATGATGTACACAAAGCGACAATATGTGACAGAACAACTTAACTGTATCAAGTGGCCCAAATTATTGAAACAAAACTACAGCAGCAACATCAAAAAAAATCCTTTTTTTTGTATACAAAGTCAAGGCTCATGGAGGAGCTAGATTTGGAATGGATCAAGACAAGAGAACAAAAGGAAGAGTACAAAGAGATGGAGTGGGGAGGGGGGGCACCAATATCAGGGTCAAGGGACACTTGAAGTAAGGCATGGGGGTAGAATAAGAGCAAGGGGAGGACGGATACACGATGTACAGTACAAGGTGGATACAGAAACTCAGGAAGGAGAAAAAAAAAACTGGAAACTTCAAAAGCAGTGGGTTTGCAAGTGGTCATTAATGGGGGTGGAAAACATCATGGTTTTGGATGGGGGAGGGGTGATCTGAGATGGTGGTGAACAACTGTTTTGAAGACCTGGATGGAATGATGAGATCAAGAGAATGTGGACATTGATTCTGCAGGCAGGAAAGAAGAAGAAAAAAAAAAGACAAATGAGTGGAAGTAAGCAAGAAATTCTGGATTTTGGGAGTTTCACCAGAAGGGGGTGGGGTACAGTACAGAGAGTGCAAGACAAGAAAGGAGGCGGAAGAAGACCACCGACTTCTCTGTGATGTGAAAGATAGGCCCATAGACTCAGTTTCATCACACGAGATTCCAATAATCTTAAAGGCCTTCATTTCCACAGCATCAAGATAGCAAGATGTGAGGCAGGGGAGCCAGCCCAGAGAAAGCAGCACTCAACTGCCCTGGTAGGTGAAGGGATGGAGGGGGAGCATACCCCAGAGAAAGACTTAATTAATGAGGCACTAACCAAGTTTTAGAGACAATCCTTTAACAACAAAAAAAAATATTAATTTTACTCTGGGAATTCCTTGCATAAACAAGCCATTTATAGTAGTCAGACCCCAGCATTCGTAGGGGGGGGGGATATGTTCTTGAGGGGGGGGGAAATGCCGAATGCTGGGGCATCTTTACTACAATTCACCATCTGTCCGTCTGTCTGTCTGTCTGTTCCCATGTACCGCAAAAACGGCTGAACCGATCGCAACCATTTTTTGGGTGTGTAATCCTGGGACCCCTTGTAGTAAAATAGGCATAAATACAGGGTGGCCTGAAAGTCACTTTACCCCTTCCCAGTGAAGCAATGTTCTTGAACTCTTTTAATATAAGTGTTATTGTACAGTACTTACAATAATTAATTTGTCATTGTATCTGTATGTGCTCCATCATTCTTCTGAGTCAGTGTTTCTGCATACAATCGTGGGCGAGGGCAGAAGGGAAGGGATGGAGGGAAGTGCGAGAAATTTATCAGGGGTAAAATAACTTTCGGGCTACCCTGTATAATAACATGATCCCCTTGACGGCTCCCGTCAGGAGCGGGTGCTTCTAGTTTCAATGGGGAAATAAGGGATAGGCTCCTGGCAGTTCATGATTCATAAGGGAATTTTTTTTTTTTAATTTAACAGGAATGCAGAAAATTGGCTTCATCAAAAATACTGGGGGGGAAGAAGGGGAATAAAAATAAAAATAATAAAAACAAACAACTTCCAATTTTTATAAGACGCAACTTTTGATGCGATGACGATTAGGAGGTAGAATCCAGTGAGGAGGATGCAGGTGAGGGTGTTGACGAGTCATGCACCAAAGGGGAAGCAGGTGAGGGTGCTGAAGGGGACACAGGTGAGGGCAAGTAGGTCAAGGTAGCGGCATGAGAATGAGGCCCGGACACGCTGCACACAAGTAGCCGTGCAATGGTTGTGGGTAGCGTGACAATTATTTGTACGGTTGTAGTTTATGCACGGATGATGGGTAATGATTATAGAAGTGTTCTTCACATGGGTCTGGTGGGGGATGGTTTGCCCCAAGTCACCCGACATCACTAGATATACGTGGTCACTTTATAGATACCACTACCTCAACCCACACTTGCGCTGCTGACAGCATCAGTCCTATCATATCCATCACCTCAGCCTTCAACTCCCCCTGCCTTGTACACATGCTTTGCGTCATGCATAAAGAAATGTATTGTAGAGTTGCATGGCTAAGAGTGAAGCGTAAAAATGTTATCTTAGAAGTTATTAGTCGAATGGATGCTGGTGAATGTGCGGTTGATGTTGCCAGGTTAAGTTTTCCTCAGACTAAGGTGCATACCATCTATAAAAAATGCCAACGTTTATTGCAAGTTATGGGTGGCTCGACCGCTTCTAGCAGAGTTACTCTTGATTTTTACTTAAATACGTCCAATTGGTTTTCTTTTTTAAAATTAATTCTGCCATCGAAGGTGGAAGAGGTGATGTTTTCACCCCTTTCTGTGTTTGTTTGTGTGCAGGATCTCAAAAAAGTTGTGGAGGGATTCAGACGAAACTTGGTGTGTGCAACAATAATCTCTCTTCTCTGCAAACTGATAAAAATCAAGCAATGTTCCAATATTTGGAAAAAGTCTGCCTTTCCAAAAGCTTCTGAAAAACCCCTCCCATCTACTCCCTTGTAGTTCAACAACGCAGTTTTTTGTCTCATCCTCAACCACGATCTGAATCTCTTGGTCTGTTGCTCCCACATTGCAGAGCGGTTGATCTTGCACCCTTTGCACTTAGTCACACCAATGAAAAACCCAAAATCCAGGCTCAATGATCACCTAATTTGTCCCTCCATTTCAACCTGTGGAACCAACCTCATTCTTCCCTCCCAGACTTAAAGATGGCTGTTCACCTCCTCCTCAGGTTTTCCCTCCATCCATACCATCAACTACAAGGCAATCCCTTCCAGTTAGAGTTTTCTCTCCTCTTCCACCACTGTTTGACAGTTCAATTGCTCTTGAATCCTCAGTTTTCCCTTCCCATTCTTTCAGCCACTCAACCACTGTTGCAGGTCTTCCACAAAACTAGACAGTATACAAATATATCTGTACTTCAGTTATCGCACAGCAAGAAGAAAATATTAGAACAAAGTTTCCAATTATATTGTTGAACAGCATAAAACAATTCAGAAATGCCCTGTAACCATCACTTAACTGAACACAGTCTCAACTTAATGGTCCAGTCACACCACATCTCCTGAACCACACTACAATAGTTGCCTTTTGTTTGTCAATCCAAAACATTTTAAAGAAGCAATTTCAAATTATTGCCACCTTCAGTAGACCATCATGCCAAGCCAGCCGGTTGGTGAAAGACTCAGGCCAAATTTTTTTTTCTTCTTCTCCAGACCACAGGTGGGAATAATTTAGGCCATTGTAGTTGTAGGAGGATAATGAGTTTAACAAAATAAGTCCAAATGTGGCTATATATGTCAACCTGAAGTCAAATCCAGGATTCTCTTATGCATATCTCTACAAGATGTGTGGCAGCTCTTACCCTTAGAGCCTTAGATCATGGAAGAAAAAAAATGGCCATCTTCCTTTCTCCCAAAGTAAAATGAAGTTGATGATAATTACGAGCAATAATTTTACTCCGCACATGTGAAGCGAAAAGCAGGGTTAAGCAATTAGTTTCTGTTTATAAACATCAGTTTATCCATCCATCCATTGGGACCATACGTTGTGCAAAGTGTTGGTGCAGCCAAAGCTCCTTGGCTATTGGGTACAATCCTGGATGTGTCACCACTCCAACAGTGTACCAGCAAGTTGGCACTCATTTTGCTGACCTCACAAGGATGACAGGCAGTCAACCCCACCTGGTATTAATTCAACAGCGAGCAGGATTTGAACTCAGGATCCTGGATCCCAAACCCACCACCCCAACCATTAAGCGAACACCAGGCATCTCAGTTTATGAGAGGAACAACTTAATTTCAATTGAAGGCGAATAGGAAAACAGCACTTTGGATTTGAATTTGTCCCGATTATCTCGCTCCTCTCTGTGCATGTACAATCTAAACTTCATCCATTTGCTTGTCAAACAATAAATAAATAAAAATTCATTCCAAACAGGAAACTTGGTTTTTTAAAAGGATGTTATAAAGGACACAAACAGGCAAGATTTTAATTCGTGACATGTGAAATAAGGTGGCGTAAAAGACACTGCATCAATGGCAGTCGACTTCCAATTTTTTTTTTCCTACCTTTAAAATCTTTAATTCCAAAGTCATGCCCTGAGGGCAGAATAACTGAGAATCAACATTCACATCATCTCATGCCCCAAAGGCAGAATGGTTTAAGATTCTGCATTCTGACAAATGTGGCAGCACAGCTTTGCCTCAGGTTCAAACAAAAACATAGCTCGTTCTCAGAAACACAAAGCAAGAGTTTAAAAGATTCTTCCCATGCCCTTTTTCTCAAGACTGCATGGGGTAAGGTGTTCTTGGTTTTCCTTTGCATTTGAAAGCCCAATAAAAACACTTGGTGATGCAAGGTAAAGTAGGTACATGTTAACCACAACCTTTTATGGAAAAATGAAAATGGAATTATTGTAATAAAATGGTGATAACGTAAGGTCAAAGTCAATCACAAAAACATTTGGAAACAAGCCTGCAGTTGGACTTGGCACTGTTATTGTAAACACAAGCTCACTGCATAAATCGAGCGCCAAGCCCCACATCCCCCAATGATCACCTTGAAATTCCAGTACTGAAGTTAAGAGGAATAATCATTAGAGGTCAGTGCTACAAAATGCAAATCGACCAACGTTCGCGACCACTGTCAGTCAAAATATCTCTTCTTCTTCTTTCGGCTGCTTCCGTTAGGGGTCGCCACAGCGGATCATCTGTATGATCCGCATAGTGATTTGGCACATGTTTTACGCCGGATGCCCTTCCTGACGCAACCCTGGTCGCTGTCAGTCAAAATATATATATTTTTAATCATTTTAAGGGATTTACATACATACCCTTGACACTCACTCATTTCACCCCCAAAAAAACATTACTAAAACAAAAGACAGATAATTATTGATTAACAATACTTTTCAAAATAATTTAAAACTCAACCTGTTCCCACCTTTGATATTAACTCATCATGGTTAGCAAGGTGTGCCCGGCAATGTACACAGCTGTACTTGCGATGGCAGTTGGTCAGGTAGGCCTGAAAAGTTTTGGACTTGCTCAGCTTGACCATGGCGTTCCGTTTGCACTCCTACCCGTCGCCCGCCGGACTCTCGTCCCGAGCTCGGGCCCGTCTCGTATCCAGCTTATCGCACACACTTGCACGCTGCACTGCTGAAAATTCTAAAACGGTCACACAGGGAGAGAGGCACAGGGCCAGTGAAGTAAAGGTTACATGATACTGTTGCTAGGGCATGGCACTCCTTCTTTGGTTCTTGCTACCAGCTGGCTGAGGTAACAAAAACAGCAGTCATCAATAGCAACCAGATAAACCTTCAAAAGACGTTTATTTAATCAACGAGGTGCCCAATGAGCCTGCATAATCTTTCACCAATTATGACTGCAGGATGAGATGAGAAACTATTAGTGCTGTTTTCATCTTTTAAAAACATGTACATTCAACTTATTACATTTCATAAAGGGAGTCTTAATAATTAAAAATAAATAAATAATGATGATGATTAAAGACAAACTATTTTCAATGAGATCAAAATAAATTTATGAAGGGAGCTACAAACATGATAGGATAAAACAACTTGCTGGTTCGATGATCTTCCAAGAGCCTCAAATAATGCATCAAGGAGCAAAATACTGCCTTTCAGCTTTATATAATAAAAGTGTGTTGAGGTCACAGAAGAGCTTTAAAAAAAAAAAACATTACCCAGCTTTTATGTACTCCAATGCTCACAATGTCTAACAGGCAGACATCAAACAACCCATTTCACAGAATGGACAAATTGTATTGTTTAGGATTGGAACCTGGGAGCAAAGAATCGAGACAATTGCTCAGACCATAAAAATAAATAAATAAATGAAACTGTCATTAATGGAACTCCTCCTCCTGCTTCACGTGGAACATCAGAACAATAATCATCTGATTTATGGAAAATAAAATAAAAATTCCAAACCACTTGTGCCAAAATGATTCCAAAGTCAACCTTTTAACATTGTATATCACGAAAGGGAGAAGTGCATTAGTGGTTGCTATCTCCATATACAGGTTTCAGAATGTGGAATGGAGCCCTCCCAGATCTCAAAGGGTGTGTGTGTGTGTGTGTGTGTGTGTGTGTGTGTGTGTGTGTGTGTGTGTGTGTGTGTGTGTGTGTGTGTGTGTGTGTGTGTGTGTGTGTGTGTGTGTGTGTGTGTGTGTGTGTGTGTGTGTGTGTGTGTGTGTGTGTGTGTGTGTGTGTGTGTGTGTGTGTGTGTGTGTTTCATCAAGATAGACATCCAATAGGTTTGTGAAGTGCAACATGCTGTATTTTGATGAAGCTGTAAGCGAAGCGACAGCTCGGCAGTAATAATAACTCCCTTACAAGGAACTTCAATGCAGGAAAAGGGAAAGTAGGCCCATCAAGGTTGCTCGTCTGTGCTCGATTGGTCGTCATCAGGTTCGAACCGCCGACCTCTTAGACTCGGAGCAGAGGATGTAACCATTAGGCGATCAAGTGGCACAATTTGACACCGCAAAATGAAGTTGAAGGTTCTTCCATCGACATCAATAATGGACCTCAACCTATTAACATCAGTAATGGGCCATAAAGGTTTGGTCTAGATTCAAACAAGGTTCACATTTATAGCCGTCTTACTGAATGCCTGGTGTTGGCTTAATGGTTAGGGTGGCGGGCTTTGGATCCTCGGGTCCTGAGTTCAAATCCCGCTCAGCTGTTGAATCAATACCAGGTGGGGTTGACTGCCAGTCATCCTTCCGAGGTCGGCAAAATTAGAACCAGCTTGCTGGTATACTGTGTTGGAGTGGTGACCCATCCAGGATTGTACCCAATAGCCAAGGAGACTGCTTCGGCAGCACCAATGCTCAGCACAAAGGATGGTCCCAGTCCTCCTCCTCCAGCTGCACACCAAAAGGCGGTTCAAAATCCTCACAACTCCATGTTTTACCCTCGATGACTGCACGTTGGTGTCTTGCAGGGATCACCGAATTGACCATTTCGTTCCGACGTTTCAGGGTGATCGGTCGACTTGATGGGCTTGAAGACGCGTCGAACGGATAAAACCGCGATCGTTTAAACAAGGCAGAGAGACGACAGCTAAACAAGCTTCACAGACATCCGAAGCAGATACGAACATTAAATCACTCGGTTGTCTGAACTATAAAGGAACTGCTTCGAAAGCGCTCCTCGGTGCACTGTGCGTGAACGCGAGCATATGGCGGGTCACGAATCAATCAGAGGGGCTTTAAGTGCGATGGCTGTGGGGAAAAAACAAACAAACAAACAAAAAAAAAACCGTGAGGTAAATCAACAATCAAAACAAAGCGATGGATTGGCCGGGACGAGGAGGATACAAAATTAATAAATAAATAAAATGTGTGACGAACAGATGGTAGGTGCACAACTTCCTTACCTTCCTGCGTCTCTGGAAAACTGGTACACTAGAAGCCGTCCAGCAAACCTGTAACTGTCCAAGTTCCGCAAATACCGCGATCTCGCGGAAAGACAGAAACGCGCAAGACCGAGACAGTTCCTGCGTCACGAGACGCGCCTGTGTTTTTGTTGACAGACTCGTGAGCCACGTGATGGCGATTGACCAATTACCTTCCAGATTGAACGATAAGCGTCCAATACCGACGAGCGGTTTGGGCGGAGCTATGCAAATTAGTCCGCTCTGTTGTTGTAATGCTCTGCTCGGACTCGTAACGGCCCAGCAACAAGAGATAACAAAAGACGACGGCCTACGATATTTACATTTTAATACTTCAAAGAAACGTGACAGTTTTCTGACGAAGGCACGCACCACGCACGAAATGGAGCCGTGTAAAAAACAATTGGAAACGTTTGATCGAATTTTTTTTTAATTGTTATTTTTAAAGAGAACATACAGTTCATTTAAACAGAGAAAGAAAAAAAAGTCAGTGCATCGGCAGTCAGCGCATGTTGTAGCTGAGGTAAAGCGAGTCACGATCAAGGCGTTTGGCAAGCTCGACATGTATTCATCAAAAAGGAGGCGGAAATGCTGCTGCAGTCACGCCGATCGGCCTCATCACACCTGCTTCCTGCACGTTTCTCGGAGAGTGAAAAGACACGTGACCACTTCAGGGGGTCTCGTCAAAACCAGCACAATGCGTCCTAACATACGGACCCTGAGGTAAAACGAGTCGGCAACGGAAGAACGAACGATTTAATAATAAATTCATCGCAAGGTAAATGAAATATCGTTGATCGTGAGTGGTGGTTTCACAATTAAATGCACAACATACACAAGCCTTATTACCCCTCGCCAGAGGAGAGGGTATTGCATTTGGGTCCGTCTGAAATTTTCACCACAGCTACGACTACTCATCTATACTAATAGAAGTGTGTGTGTGTGTGTGTGTGTGTGTGTGTGTGTGTGTGTGTGTGTGTGTGTGTGTGTGTGTGTGTGTCACCTCCATAACTCCAAAACCATAACACCGAGCAGCCTGAAACTTTGCATGCATACTAAGAAAACTCCAAGGAAGTCCAAAAGTGAAAATTGGGTGTTTGGTTTAATTGAAACACCCCTTTTGAAGATGATTAACGTCCTTATTTAATTATATCTTTCATCAGGCGATCTTTGGCCACCTCACTCTCTCTGGGGTCTTAAGGCGTTTCCTTGGTAACTAAATAAGAACAGAGTTCAATTTGTTCGACCACTTTATTAGCGTGGAACGACAATAATCAAACAAGTATTGAACAGGTTGAAACACCCACAACATCCCTGGCTCCGGGTCAGGCTGCGCATGCGCACTGGCCCAGGGGACCGTCGATATGTGGAATTACCGTAAAGTACAATGTTCTCTATCTCCCTCCGAGTCTTTATTATGTTAATAGATAAAGGCTGAGAAAATATTAAGTTTAATGAATGAACAAAAGTTTATATCGCCCATCGTGTGACTATTCCATGGAGTAGTCCTTGTGCCAGGCAGGCACGCTGGTCGCTCTGGTGGATCGGCGTTGACCTATCGCTGGTGCTGGTGGTGTCACATCGGGCCCCAGTGGGGATGGGGCTCGGGGTTTCAGGGGCCGATGGTGGCGTCTGAAGGATCGCGCGCCTCGGTGTGCCTCGTCCTGGTGCTGCTGGCGTGTCTAAACGGGTGTCGTCTTGCGCCGGGGTGTGCATACTGGCATCAGTGCCGGCGTGGGCCCCGTTGGCGTCGCAGATGTCACGGGTTCGCTGTCGAGGTCAGGCAGTTGCGGTGTTACAACGGGTGCAGGTACAGTGATGCGGGTTGCTAGATCATCATAGATAGACCGGGGTGGCAGCTGGTCATTGCGAACTGGGCTAAACTTGCGCAGGAATTTCCTGTTCCGAAGTGTGACTCTGCCCGAGCCATCGATCTTGATCACGTATTGGTCGTGTTGGCGTACCTCACGATACTGCCTGTCTTGTCCCATTTTTTTGGGTGGAATCCTGTCTGGTTCTGTACGCGGACTTGGTCCCCTACAGCAAGTGGCGGAAGGCGTTTGGTGTGTTCTGCCCAGGTGTCGGCTGTGCGGATATGACGTTTGCGGAGGGCCTCCTCCCTCGCTTTCAGGGTCTCATGCCAAGTGTCGTGCGGTCTGTACTTCCCGGGGATAATTGGGATGAAATCGCGTATCGGGCGGCCGAAGACACACATTGCCGGGGAGATCTTCGTGTCAGGGTCAGGCGTGTTACGATATTGTAGTATCGCTCTTTGCACAGCGTCAGTGTCAAGTTCTCCCTGCGGGCTGGTGTTGTCCGTGATAAGTCGTTTCATTGTCTTAACTCCAATCTCCGCGCGACAGTTGCTGTGAGGGAAGGCCACCGATGACAAGCGGTGGTGTACGCCCCATCTGTGCAGGAATGACCTGGTCTCGGTGGAGGTGAACTCCGGTCCCCCATCCGACGCGAGCTCTTCTGGTGTCCCGTACGTCACGAAGGCGCCACGTAAGTGGTTTATGAGTCCGGCGGCGCCACCCGTCGACTTTGAGATGATCGACGGCCAGTTCGAGTATCTGTCCACTGTCACAAGGTAGTGTGCACCCCTGTGTACAAAGAAGTCCGAGCACACTGCCTGAAAGGGGTAAACGACCGGAATAGGTGGAGTTGGTGGCGCTCCAGGCTGTGATGGTGCCATCCGGTGGCAGTGTTCGCAGTTTTTCCGAGTGGCGCTGATGTCGGCCGACATGCCTGGCCAGAATACAGAGGATTCTGCGCGGGCGGTCATCATTGATACGCCCTGGTGGGCAGCGTGTAGGGCGCTCAGCACATCGCCGCGGAGTGAGGGTGGTATGACTACTCGGTCCTTGTATAGGATCACTCCATCTGTCGATGTAATGTTCTCGCGGTACTGGTGATGATCGCGACTGTCTCTGGCATCTCGATTTTTGAGTCGGGATGCCGTTCATTGTCATTCCCTCCAATATGTGCATATCGCCATCGCTGCTGGTGGCTTCCCTGACGCGATCCCATGTTACTGATCGCAATGATTCGAGGCCCGCGGCACACCATGCCAGGTTGTCCTCTACGTCATCGTCATACTCCGGCTCAGTTTGGGCGTAGGAGGGACAGGACGTCGGTGTGCGTGCTTGGTTGGAGGTGGGTCGCTATGGTGGCATTGTCATCTGGAAGGTTCATGAGTGGAGTGTCGCGTGGTGCCAGCTGGCCTGCGCGACATGGCATCTGCCGCCTTGTTCTTCATGCCCGGGATATGTATGATGCGGAAGCCATAACGCAGGGTCTTCTCCTTGAGGTTCCTGAGGCGGGGTTGGGTATGTCGTCAAGTGCTCTGTCCGAAAGGAGTTTCAGCAGTGGTTTGTGGTCTACCGCAACGATCAGGTTCTCGCAGCCCAGTACGAAGTAGCGCTTTGTCCAAGGCGTCCGCGACTGCGAGAGCCTCGCCCTCTATGGGCGCGTATCTGGATTCTGCCGCGTGTGTAAATCTGCTGCCGACCAGGGTTATTTTCCATCCATCAGTGCAGCAGAATGGTCTAACTGGCACGCATCGGCAGTGCTTTTGGAGCAACCAGAATCCGATTCCCTCCTTCGACCAGTCCGTGGCGATGCATGTTGGCTTAGTTTTGTCAAATATGCGGACACCGTGTTCGATTTCTTGTACGATCACGTCTTTCGACTCGCGGAATATGTCCTCTAACTCCATGGACCACTGGAAGCGTTCTCCACTTTTCAGGAGCTTCCGGAATGGCTGCATTCGTTCGGCCATACTAAAGGCGTATGCCACCTGGTTGACAAGCCCGAACCACGATCTGACGTCGGTGATGTTACGCGGTTGGGGGAAATCGTGGATTGCTTCCAGGTAGCGGCTGCACGGTCGCACGTCGGTCATGGTGATGGTGAAGCCCGCGAAGTCCACCGTGGGTGCGCTGAAGACAAACTTCTCCGGGTTGAGGATGATTCCATTCCGGCCGCATATATCCAGCCATTGGACCGCCTGGAAGTAGCTGCCCTCAATCGTGTCTGACCATAGGAGCGTGTCATCTACGCACTTGGTCTTGTTACCAATGTCCGCGACGATCTCATCGTATCGTCGTGAGTAACCGTCCCCGATGCCATATACCCTTGTGGGGCAGATAGGTACCGGTAGCGCCCCATGGGAGTGATGAAGGTCGTCTTGTGGCGGTCGTCCCCGTGTAGGCGGACGCTATGGTAACCGTTCCATGCGTCGAATACTGTCTTGCACTTCCCGTTAAGTACGCGTCTCGCCTGGTGGAACGGGGATTGGGTGTGGTGGGTCTCGCGGAACGCATGCTTGTTCAAGGCCTGAAAGGCGACGGTGCGTCGCGACTTGCCATTCTTTTTCGCGCAAATTACCATGCTGTGACACCATGTCACCGGCGTGCCAGCACGGGTACTTCCTCCAACACGCCGAGCCGAACGTCCTGGTCGAGGCCTGCTTTTACCTCATCTTGCCAATGTATGGCCACGGAGATGGGAGTGTGATGGGCAACCGTGTCGCGTTCTCACTGAGCATAAGACGTAGTGGCGGGCCGGTCATTCTCGGTAGTGGCTGGTGTGGGCACGTGTTGAATGTGCTCTGAGCATACATCCTGAGTAAATGTGACTGTAGTGCCTCTCTGTTGGCCTCGGTCGCTGGCATGGGGAGTGCGGTCGGCTTGGTCGGCGGCTCCGCGCGTCGTGGGCAGTCGCACAATTCGAGGTTGTCAGATTCACCTCTCCGAGTGTCGGGAATCTGTCCGAGATCATTCCCAGGTCCATGCAGGCCGCGCGGAGAGGAAGATGCGGTCTGAAGAGTCCGTCACATACGCGATTTGGCGCGTCTCCAATCTCCGAGCGTCGTCACTGTTACCGGCGAATCTGACTACCACGGCTCCGAGGATACGAATTCCTCTGTTGTTTGCGGCCTTCATGGTCATGGATACAGGTATGAGGTCCTCGGTACTCAGGCCCATTTGTTGGACGACTTTAATGCCGATCAGGCAGCTCTGGGACCCGTGTCTGCCATAGCGGGTAGGGTTACCGCGCGGGTGTGTTTCAGGAGGTTAAAACCCAGCGCTTTGTAATCCTCGCGCTTGTTGGTGAGAGTGAGGTTGACGTATGGCTGCGGGTCGGATATGCGTTTCATCCACTTATCGCACATATCATCGTACAGGTGGTGAGCGAGGGGAAGCGTGCGCATTTCGTCCTCTGTGCTGGCCATGGTGACCGTGCATAGCTCGACGAAGGCTGCCGTCTGCTCGTCGTACATCCCGTCGGTCTCCTTAGATGGGGGTCTTGCCGATCGGCCGCCCAGTCACGCCTTGTCGAGGTGATTCTGGCGGTCACACTTCCGGAACTTTTTACTGTATCCGGGGCACTCGGCGCGTCTGGCGCGCCATTGAGGCGTTTTGCCGTGGCCCACCTCGCCGCAGTAGATGCATACTCCTTCGGGCTTGGCCTTCCGTTTTTCCGGCCTGGCTCCTACTCTGGCGCGGACATCCTGTCGCTTTCCCCGCCGATACGAACTACTGATCGCGTCCGTGCTCTGAGTGTCAAGCAGGCGCGATGCCGAGCGTTTTCCAGACTCTTTGGCCTCGATATACTCTATCATGTCCTTTAATGGCATGTCCTGGTTCTTCTCACCGAGTAGGTCAAGTTGTATTGCTTGGTCCGCGATGCCACGGGCAACCACGTTGCGCAATATCTCTTCGGTGAAGTCGTTGACCTGATCGCACCCCGCCTTGGTGCACTTCATTTCATACTTGCACGTGTCCGCCTGCCCCTTGATGCGGGCGTGGAACGACCGGACGGGCTCCTCGTCTCCCTGCCGCATGTTAGACAGGGCCACTCGAGCTACCATCGTGTTCTCCGTCCGGACGGCGAGCGCCTTCATGGCGGCGAGGACGTCTTCTTCATCGCTGCCCACGAGGCTCCGACCCGCCGCGCGAGTGAGGTCCTTTCTCAGCTCCTCCTCACAGCACTCCAGTAGCTGCGCGACTATGTCGGGTCCGACAAGCTTAGTACCTGTTTTGTATTCGCCCCAGCGGGTTATGAAGTACGACCAGGCCTCGCCCGTTCCGGCCAGTGCTATGGAGGGACGCTTGAGTTTCTCCATCTTGGCATTCGAGCTCGCCGCCCTGGGGCGGCGACGATGCACAGTGGCGTGTATACTCAACATGGCCGCCACCACTGCCGCCTCTGCGTGTGTAGCCATATAGTCACAACCCTCGATCGGGCACTCTGCTTCCACCGGCGCCATAGGAACAGTTATTCTGGAGTAAACGTTCTATTTTCGGTGATGCACACGTGTGTACAGTGTCCTGGGGCGAAGATTGGGTACAGAACCCGAGAAATCCAAACTCACTGTCGACGTTCTCGTGATCCGTTTTCACCCAGTCGCGTCCTCCTCAGCACCGACGATCCTTACTCGACTGCATCAAGCTGTTTGATTATAAATAAGAACAGAGTTCAATTTGTTCGACCACTTTATTAGCGTGGAACGACAATAATCAAACAAGTATTGAACAGGTTGAAACACCCACAACATCCCTGGCTCCGGGTCAGGCTGCGCATGCGCACTGGCCCAGGGGACCGTCGATATGTGGAATTACCGTAAAGTACAATGTTCTCTAGTAACCTCGCTGGGGTCTGAAGCCGCCATGTTTTTTGGCCTGCTCAACCTTGCCTCGACTTGGAACAGGCCGCAACGATTTCTTGATAAAGTTTTTTTTTTCCACTTTCCTCATTCATATTATCGAATGCCTGTTCATAGCTACGAATCGCTTTTATAAGTATTATAGTTTTCAAATTAGGAGTTTGGAGCGATTTTGTGCGTTGTATGATATGATTTTTCACGATCCACTCTCACGGAATAATTATAGTATGTCATCAAAATATTATTTTGGTTTTGAGGATCGGATATCGTCCGGACCAAATAAGTGTCGAAATCTGTTGTGAAACCTTGTAATTTAAAGAAATAACGAGTCATAACTAAGCCGATATACCTATCTTTTTAAAAAGAGCTTGGTCTCAGCATGAGTCCGTCCTTCCTTCCCTCCGTCCATCTGTCCGTTCATCCAGCCGTGTGACTATATGTCTATTATTTAGGTAATATTGGAATGTACCTTTCGGCCCTTTAGACTGCTGAGACCTCTTCGACCTTTGAAGACCTTCTAAGACCCTGAGGACTCTGAAGATGCAAAAGACCCCCAAGATCCTGAAGACCCCCAAGACCTCAAAGATCCTCAAGACCCCAAAGAACCTGAAGACGACCTCCAAGACCCCCGACGACCCCAAATACCCCCATGACTAAGACCCGGATGACCCCAAACACCCCTAAGACTCCCACAACCCCGAAGACCACCAAGACCCCCACAACCCCGAAGACATCAACACCCAAAAGACTCCCAAGATGCCAGACTCTGAAGACCTAAAATACCCCCCAAGACTACTGAAGACCCCTAAGACAAAGACCCCAAGACCACCAAGACCCCAAACACCTCCAAAACCCCTGAAGACTCGCAAACACCTCAAAGACCCTGGAAGACCCCCCCAAGACCCTGATGACCCCCAAGACCCCAAACACCTCCAAGATCCCCCCGAAGACCCCAAATACCCTGAGTACTCAAAAGACCCTAAAGGCCCAAAAAACTTTAAGCAAGCAAGGCTTTGTTCCCTCCTCCATACATACACAAGACTAGAACGGGCACTCATAGAGCGCATACCTTCGCCGCCACTACTTTTTTTGTTCTTGGTATGAGTGTGGGGAACTGGTTTCATATGAATGGTCTTATGACACAAACCACATATCTATAATGTCATGACCCCCCCCCCGACTTTTGGGGGCTACGGACTAAACAACAATCAACTCACGTTGTTTTGGCGAGTCTTCACTCGCAAGCTCGGTGAATACAATGTTTCAATAAGAGAAGGTAATCTCGTTTGATGCTGGTTTCATGCAAATCGAATAAGAATTGACTGAGTTATGCCGAAAACCGCATATTTTTCAAGGGCGTGACCCCCCCGACATTTTACCCCAACCGGTGACATGTGTTATGACGTCATTGTGTCACAAGATTGGGCATTAAATTCTGAACATTTTGGTGCTGGGTTCATGTAAAGCGGACAAGAATTGACCGCGTTATGACAAAAACCGCATATTTTTCAAGGTCGTGACCCCCCTGACCTTTGACCCCTAACCGGTAACAAGAGTATGGGTGTCATTGTGTCATATTGCATATCACAAGATGAGGCGTTGAATTCTGAACATTTTGGCGTTAGTTGCATGCAAATTGAATAAAAATTGACCGTGTTATCGTAAAAAGACGATTTTGACCTTTTCGTGACCTTGACCTTTGACCCGAACGATCCCAAAATCTAATCGAATGCTTCCTGGCTAATAACCAATCATCCCACCAAATTTCATGCAATTCGGTTTAATACTTTTTGAGTTATACGAATCACAAGATTACAAATAAATAAATAAATAAATACACGCCTACCAAAACATAACCTTTCGCAGAATGCGAAGGTAAAAATGTGAAATTTCCAAAGCATTAAAGCTATCTTTTTCTCCTGTTTGGAGAATTATATTGAGTGAACAAAAAACATTCGGAACGTAACAAAATTAACCAGCTTCATTGAGCGATATGATTTCATGCATTCACTGCTAGACCTCATGCCCTGTACCCCAGAAGGACTGCCTCTCCAATAGCATCTGCCAGATGTGTGTATATTTTCGCAGCTCCGTGAGGTGCTCCACAGGAAATCAATGCAAATCTGGTTAAAAAGAAAAAGGACGTTTTAAAAAAAAGTTATGATGTTTGCGTGAACCCCAAACCCATGTACCACGTGGCACATGCACAGACGAGCAGGCAAAATGGTGGATTTCTGCAATGTTTATTTCAGGGAACCAGCGTCAATGAACTAAAATTATCATTTCATGCATTCATTGCGAGACTTTGCGCCCTGTCCCCCGAGGGACTGCCGATCCACAGAATCTGCCAAATCTGTGTATTTTTGGAGGTTTCTTGAGGTGCTCTTCAGGGAATCAAAGCAAATCTGGTAAAAAAAAAAAGCGGATGTTTAAAAAAAAGTCATAACGCTTGCTTGGACCCCGAACGGCTATACGACGTGACACATGCACAGACGAGTAGGCACAATGGCGGATTTTCTGCAATGTTTATTTCATAGGAGATTGTACTTTGCGATGTCTCCATGGTTGTTCTGCATTAAGCTGCAACTCTTTTGTGGATGCGGTAATTTTATTTCATTAATTCATTTTATTTCATGAACTGCTACATGCGCAGTGAAGATGGCCTTTAAAGTTAAAGGGATCCTTCATGGGATGCAGCGACAGCTTGGCCAACCGTTCCATATCAACCATTTAATTGGAGAGCTTGCATGAGTGCTTAAGCCACTTTCGGAGCACCCATTATTGACAGCGGGACCGCACAATGCCATTCTGAGTGAATCATTCACTCTCTGCAGAGACGTTTTTGCCACACCACGTCATTCAAAGCAAGTGGTTCGGGCTCCGTCACCCCGAGCGGGTGGTTCGCGCTCCATCACCCCGAGCGGGTGGCTCGCGCTCCGTGACCCCGAGCTGGTGGCTCGCGCTCCGTCACCCCGAGCGGGTGGCTCGCGCTCCGTCACCCCGAGCGGGTGGCTCGCGCTCCGACACCCCGATCGGGTGGCTCGCGCTCCGTCACCCCGAGCGGGTGGCTCGCGCTCCGTCACCCCGAGCGGGTGTCTCACGCTCCGTCACCCCGAGCGGGTGGCTCGCGCTCCGTCACCCCGAGCGGGTGGCTCGCGCTCCGTCACCCCGAGCGGGTGGCTCGCGCTCTGTCACCCCGAGCGGGTGGCTCGCACTCCGTCACCCGCTCGGGGTGGCTCGCGCTCCGTCACCCGCTCGGGGTGGCTCGCGCTCCGTCACCCGCTCGGGGTGGCTCGCGCTCCGTCACCCGCTCGGGGTGGCTCGCGCTCCGTCACCCAGAGCGGGTGGCTCGCGCTCCGTCACCCCGAGCGGGTGGCTCGCGCTCCGTCACCCCGAGCGGGTGTCTCACGCTCCGTCACCCCGAGCGAGTGGCTCGCGCTCCGTCACCCCGAGCCGGTGGCTCGCACTCCGTCACCCCGAGCCGGTGGCTCGCGCTCCGTCACCCCGAGTGGGTGGCTCGCGCTCCGTCACCCGCTCGGGGTGGCTCGCGCTCCGTCACCCCGAGCGGGTGGCTCGCGCTCCGTCACCCCGAGCGGGTGGCTCGCGCTCCGTCACCCCGAGCGGGTGGCTCGCGCTCCGTCACCCCGAGCGGGTGGCTCGCGCTCCGTCACCCCGAGCGGGTGGCTCGCGCTCCGTCACCCCGAGCGGGTGGCTCGCGCTCCGTCACCCCGAGCGGGTGGTTCGCGCTCCATCACCCCGAGCGGGTGGCTCGCGCTCCGTGACCCCGAACTGGTGGCTCGCGCTCCATCACCCCGAGCGGGTGGCTCGCGCTCCGTCACCCCGAGCGGGTGGCTCGCGCTCCGACACCCCGATCGGGTGGCTCGCGCTCCGTCACCCCGAGCGGGTGTCTCACGCTCCGTCACCCCGAGCGAGTGGCTCGCGCTCCGTCACCCCGAGCCGGTGGCTCGCGCTCCGTCACCCCGAGCGGGTGTCTCACGCTCCGTCACCCCGAGCGAGTGGCTCGCGCTCCGTCACCCCGAGCCGGTGGCTCGCACTCCGTCACCCCGAGCCGGTGGCTCGCGCTCCGTCACCCCGAGTGGGTGGCTCGCGCTCCGTCACCCGCTCGGGGTGGCTCGCGCTCCGTCACCCCGAGCGGGTGGCTCGCGCTCCGTCACCCCGAGCGGGTGGCTCGCGCTCCGTCACCCCGAGCGGGTGGCTCGCGCTCCGTCACCCCGAGCGGGTGGCTCGCGCTCCGTCACCCCGAGCGGGTGGCTCGCGCTCCGTCACCCCGAGCGGGTGGCTCGCGCTCCGTCACCCCGATCGGGTGGTTCGCTCTCCCTCACCCTGAGCGAGTTGTGAAATAACCCGATTACCGAGCCGTTTGCCGTATTAACATGTTTTAGAAATTACCAAGCCAAATTTTTTTCCGCCCATCACACACAGCTGTTTATAAAGAATAGTGTTTGTGAACATGTCACTGAAACATCAAAATAAATGCAATGTTGTTTTTCAGTGAAAACTACTTGAGGTTTCTGGGTTGTATGCATCAAGTACTGTCGTTGGTAATCACACTCACTCCAACCTGCCGATTCCGGAAAAAATTGCCAATATCGGGTGTGTGTGTGTGTGTGTGTGTGTGTGTGTGTGTGTGTGTGTGTGTGTGTGTGTGTGTGTGTGTGTGTGTGTGTGTGTGTGTGTGTGTGTGTGTGCGTGCGTGCGTGCATGCTGTTCATAAAGCATAACATATTCTTTCTGCTAACTCCCCTTCCCACACCTGTCTGTCTGTCTGTCTGTCTGTCTGTCTCTCTCTCTCTCTGTCTGTCTGTCTGTCTGTCTGTCTGTCTGTCTCTCTCTCTGTCTCTCTCTCTCTCTGTCTCTCTCTCTCTCTCTCTCTCTCTCTCTCTCTCTCTCTCTCTCTCTCTCTCTCTCTCTCTCTCTCTCTCTCTCTCTCTCTCTCTATTTCTCTTTCTCTCTCTCCTTGTCCCATCCTAGCTCTACCCCCTCCCAATACAGTGCAGTACCCCCTCCCGCATCTCCTCTCATTCTCCCCTCCTCTCTGTCTGTCTCTGTCTCTGGATATAATATCTGGATGGTGTTTGTCTCCGGTCGTGTCCTTGCAGTGTTTATGTCCGGCCAGCATGGCTCCTGAGTCCGGACGCGTCCGGGCAGTGTTTGTCTCCAGACAGCTTGGCTCTGGACACGTCCGGGTGGTATTTAGATCTGGACGGGAATTTGTCTCTGGACTTGACCGGGCAGGAGTTTGTCTCTGGACGGGAGTTTGTCTCTGGGCCTTGTTTATAGTTTGAGTGGTAGACAATGGATTTCAGACATGACTTTGTTTCCATCTTCACAGTTATTCTATGCATAATCATTTTGATGAGGTGGTATGAATTGTAATTGATGCTCCACCGCACGTCTGTCTTTCTTTCTTCTCACCTCAAACTGTCTTCCCTTCTCCAACCCCACCTCACTTCCCCTCCCTCCTGTCACCTTTCCCCTCCACCTCTTCACTCTCCCCACTCTCGCTCCCTCCCCCCTTTTTGTCCCTCTCTCCTTTAGTTCTTCCGTCAGCGAAGTGACGGGTGGTATTTGCTGGTGTCGAATATTTTAACGATAATTATGACGTCCTAGGTCACATGGTGTGGTAGCCATGTTGGATAAAAGGAAAACTTTGAACCTCTGTATCTGAAACCGCACCAGGGAAAAAATAAAAATTTGGCACATGGCAAGGACTTTACGTGGGGAATAAGTATGACTTTTGTATGATGTCATAGGTGCCTTTGTTGTGACATCATAATTGCAGACGTAGAATGCGACAGCCGATCCGTATGACATTTTTTGAGGGTCATCTCGGGATAAATTGATTGACAGAAAAAAAATTTGATAACATCATTGGTGTCGTGGATCGGCAGTCTTATTTTAAAAATAAAATAAAAAGCTTTCAAAAATCTTCTTCTCTGAAATGGCTGAACAGATTGAGGCAAAACTTTACAGCTGTGACCGCCTATCCATGAGGAACAAAATGTTCCCACCTATGACATCATCGATCACATGGTTTGGCAGCCGTATAGAATTAACATAAAACCTTTAAAAATATTCTTCTCCAGAACAGCTGAACAGATCGAGGGGGAAACTTCACACACATGTTCTACAAGCCTTGGGAACATCAGGGTGTTTACGAATAATTGATGTCAAATGGTCTGGCAGCTATATTGGATTGAATGAAAATCTTTTTTTAAATCCTTTCTCTTGAACCTTTTCAAACTTCACAATTATGATCTAGTAGTAATGGGGAATATATTGTTATGGAAATGGCCCTTAGTATGCTACTAAATATAGGATTAGCTCAGATCCCCCATTAAATGCGTGTTACATGTGTGTCGGGAGGTGTCACAGGCTGTTATTTGTTTGTGCAGTCGTGGTGGATCGAGAGATCCTTCTTCTTCCTTCCTCTCTCCGGGCGAGACTCCACCCAGCGCGCTGAGAGGGGGAGTGGCCAAAAAGAGGAAGTGAAACTAAGGTGAGGAGTTTGTCGGCTTCGTAAAGGGGCGCGCCCCAAAAGAAAAGGTAGAAAGAACTGAGAGGACGGAGTTGAGCAGTCAGGCTTCGAGGCGGGAAGGCAAAAGAGAAACGAAGGGTGTCGAGGTGCGATCTGCTGGATGAGCAGTCGTGCTTCGAGGCGAGCGTGCGCCGGGACAGCAAGAGAGAAACGACGGAGCCTCTGACTGTCCCTCCTCACCTCACGGCTCGACGACGTCTTGGAATCCCATGGACCCAGCCTGCCGGAGCCCGGAACCTCGATTTGGCCTTGTCTGGCGAATAGGCCAGGCCTGGACTTGTATTCTGGACCTTGTGAGAAACCAGCTGAAACCCATCGTCGATCTGACGGTCTTGTGCCGTCGACCTTACGCAGGGTCAGAGCACGCGGCGGCCTCATGCGGTGCGACAAAGGAAGATGATCGCCATTTTGCCACGCGGCGTGCTCGAGCTTGGGGCGCGAATCCGTGGACATCAGCTTCTTACCAGCGACATTCGTGCTTTTGACACTTTCCTCTCGTCCATGAAACATCACCAAGTACTCTGTCGTCTGCATGCTGTCTTTGTCTTGCCTGCATGTTGTTTAAGGCTTATCTCGGTAGGGACCCCGTCGAAACCCGTAATCCATATCTCCCTAGTTAAGAACGGGTTATAGATAAATTAAAACATTGGTGTGAATATTTTGCTTGTGTTGTGTTCCCCGATGTTCCCCAATAAATCTGGCTGATTCGTATGAAGTTGCTGCTATGGATTAATTTGTGTCGCGTCGAGGAACGATCCGTTCAATTGGTATATAAAACCAAAATGGTTACAGACTCGCAGAAAACGCTCGGCATCTGACAAAACAAGTCTGTAACCGGGGTCTATTTCCCCAACTCGTAAGGTCCAGGGGTACGTTGGTATCGCGATTGAAGACGCATGACCCGAGGCCTGTGTCGAGCCAGCCAGCGTTATAACCCCGGAGACGGCGGTGGTGAGGGTGGCGCCTAATCTGTAACGTTTAGCTATCAAGACTTGGGTGCGAATCCTGCCACCGCTGAATCCTTAACAATATGTTTTAAATTTCAACCTGATCGGATGCATGGTCTGGCAGCCAGAATTATTTAATTATTTTTTAATCTTCGTTGATTTTTTTTTTGTTTAATAAGGCTCACTTGGCTGCACATGGATGGTTTTGAGGGTAGGGTAGTAGCAGCTGAAACCAGAATCCTATCAAGGTTCCTCCTGATGACTTCATCTTTGCTTTTTGCTTGTTTGGGTTCCATTCTGTTGACTCCAATGCAGTACTGTGCCTACAGTATATGTCTTCCATTTGATTTGAGTTAAATTTATTTCAATTCAATTGAATAGTAATAAACGTAATGGGTCGGGGTCAGGTGTCCGATCAAAGCGGGGTTGCATCAAAGCGGGACGTCTTGGTACCAGGTTATTACTGCCAGCAGTTATAAAGTGGTAGTTCTAGTTATCTGTGTCGGAGTGGTGACCCGTCCAGGATTGTGTCTAATTGCCAAGGAGACTGCTTAAGCAGCACCAACGCTCTGCACAGAGTATGGTCCCAATCTCCTCCTTCTTCTCGCCACCGGTCCCCGGCCCACAACAGTTTGGTGTCAGGAGTGGGATCTCGAACCCCACGCCCCACAAATAAATTTACGGGACACCAAACTCACAACAGTTTGATGTCAGGAGTTCGGATCTCGTATGCCTTCATCCCCAATAGTTATGTCTGCTGTTAATTACGTAACACACCTGTACACAAACACCGCATAAAATACACAACACAAATGCCACACAAAACAAGTCCTGGTGAGGGTCTGTAATCTCTGATTGCTCTGTTTCTTGTTTCTTATTATGTACACCAGCTCGTCAAACTACCACTGTGTATTAGTAGTTATTTAATGGCGCGAATGAATCCCACTTTTCCCAGTAGCTACAAGCGATGTATATTTGAGGAGGGAGAAGTTTGCTCTTTAAAAGTATATAATAAGAAAAACCACCTGACCAACTGCAGAAACCATGAAACAAGTCCCATGAAGAAGAATGAAGAACTATCGTCTTGCTGGTAAAGGCTATAGTGTCGGTCTGCATCGGTGGACAGGTGGAACAATAGATCAAATGGACAGATCCCATTGATTGGGATTC